>NC_084830.1:36176408-36508908 GCF_033115175.1 Lepus europaeus
TCCACAGACTCCTTCAGAATTTAGACAAGGCCATAAGCAAAGTGAAAGTTCTCTCCTCACTTCAGAGAAAAGTATATCCTTCTTTGATAGTCATTTCTTTCCACAGGGGTCTCACCAACAGAAATCCTTCATGTGGGTCATTTTTTGCCAGTGTCTTAGCTATGCATACCTTAAATGCTCTCACGGAATTTTCAGCTAGATCAGAATGCCTTTCAGGTTGATTCTGAGGTCAGATTGCTGCTTAAAGCGATTGTCACTCTGTAAGCCTACCTTATGGACTGCCTCCCATGTTGGAGCATTCTTGCCAATTTTAATTCTATTATTATCACCATACACTTAATTTTATTTATATCACTAAGATTTAATCCTATCTACATGATCTCTTCAATGCTTAATCCTATCCCTATGATCACTGTAACACTTAAAATGCTGTTTTTACTTGCTTAACGGGATTTGGTATCCCATGGAAGTTTTTAAACTGTAAACTTAGAAGTAAGTCTATAGGAACGGATACAGGACTACATGGCTTTATGGTTACAAACGTCATACATTTTACAGTTAGAAGTTTAGGAACATGGTGATTCTTCCTACCACACCTGCCTTCCCACCCAACTGTCTCCTCCCTCTTTTATTCTTACTCTTATGTTTTACTATGGTTTATTTTCAATTAACTTCATAAACATGATTAACTCTATATTAAGTAAACAGCTCAGCAATTAGTATGAAGAAAAAAATGAAAGCAAACAGAAAAAACTGCTCCTCAAGAGTTGAGACAAAGGCTGTTCAAAGTCATTGCTTCTCCAAGCGTCAGTTTTACTTCTATAGATTGCCTTTTAGGAATCTATTGGTTATCAGAGGTCAGGAAGAACAGTATTTGTCCCTTTGAGACTGGCTTATATCACTAAGTATGATATTTTCCAGATTCAGCCATTTTGTTTCAAGATGGATGCTTTGTTTTTACTGCTGTGTAGTATTCCATGGTGTATATATCCCATAATTTCTTTATCCAGTCCTCAGTTGAAGGGCATTTGGGTTGATTCCATGTCATTGCTGTTGTGAATTGAGCCATAATAAACATGGGGGTACAGATAGCTGTTTTATATGCTGATTTCATTTCCCTCAGGTAAATTCTGAGGAGTGGGATGGCTGGGTCATATGTGAGGTCTGTATTCAGATTTCTGAGGTATCTCGATACTGTAATCCATTATGGCTTTCCAGTTCCCACCAACAGTGGATTAGGGTACCTTTTTCCCCACATCCTCAGAAGCATTTTTTGTTTGTTGATTTCTACATAATAACAATTCTAATGAGGCTGAGGTGAAACCTCATTTTGGTTTTGATTTTTTTATTAAAGATTTATTTATTTATTGGAAAAAGTTAGAGAAGGAGAGGCAGAGAGAGAGGTCCTCCATCCACTGTTTCACTCTCCAGCTGGCTACAACATCTTCTGGAACTACACCTATCTGAAGCCAGGAGCCTCTTCGGGTCTCCCATGACAGTGCAGGGGCCCAATGACTTCAGCCATCTTCCAGTGCTTTCCTGGGCCACAGCAGAGAGCAGGATCAATCAGAAGTGGAGCAGCCAGGACTCAAACCAGCACTTATATGGGATGCTGACACCACAGGCGGTGGCCTTACCCACTAAGCCACAGCGCCAGCTCTGTGGTTTTTATTTGCATTTCTCTGACAGCTAGTGATCCTGAGCATTTTTTCATGTGTCTGTTGGACACTTGGATTTCCTCTTTTGAAAGCTCTCTGTGTATGCCATTTGCGGTTTTCTTAACTGGATTTTTTGTTTTGTTGATATTGTGAATCTTGATCTCTTCATATTCTTATTAATCCTTTATCATTTGTATAGTTTGCAAATAATTTCTCCCATTCTGTTGCTTGCCACTTCAATTTGCTGATTTTTTTGTTTGTTTTTGTTTTTAAGATCAGAAAATTCTCAATTTGCTATAATCCCATCTATTGATTTGGCTTTGATTGCCTGTGCCTCTGGGGTGTTTCCCAAGAACTCTTTCCCTTTGCCAATGTCTTACAGGGTTTATCCAATGTTCTCTAACAATCCGTTGCTATCAGGTAGTAGATTTAGCTATTTAGTCAATTTTGAGTGAATTTTAGTGAAAGGTGTCAGGTAGGGGTCTTGCTTCATGCTTCTGCATGTGGTGATCCAGTTTTCCCACCACCATTTGCTGAAGAGACTGTTCTTGCTCCAGAGATTGATTTTAGCTCCTTGGTCAAAGATAAGCTCATTGTAGAGGCATGGATTGATTTCTGGCATTTCTATTCTGTTCCATTGGTCTATCCATCTGTTTTTGTACCAATATAGGCTATTTTGATTAAAACTGCCTTGTAGTATGTCTTGAAATCTGGTATTGTGGTGCCTCCAGCTTTATTTTCATTGTATAAGATTGCTTTAGCTCTTCAAGGTCTCCTGTGTTTCCATGTGATTTTCAGCATCATTTGTTCTATATCTGAGTAGAATGTCCTTGGCATTTCAAATGGTATCACACTGAATCTGTAAATTGTTTTTGGTAGTATGGACATTTTGATGATATGGATTCTTCCCATCCATGAATATGGAAGTTTTTTTCCATTTTTTATATCTTCTATTTCTTTAATGTTTTGTAATTCTCATTGTAGAGAGCTTTGACATCCTTGGTTAAACTTATTCCAAGATATTTGATTTTTTATAGCTATTGTGAATAGGATTGATGTTAGAAGTTTTTTCTCGGCTGTGGCATTGTCTGTGTAATCAAAGGCTATTGATTTTTGTGTGTTGATTATATATCCTTCCACTTTTCCAAACTCTTCTATGGGTTTGAATAGTCTCTTAGTGGAGTCTTTTGGATCCTCTAAATGTAGAATTATTTATTGCAAATAGGGATATTTTGACTTCTCCTTCCCATTTTGTATCCCTTTATTTTCTTGCCTAATGGCTCTGGCCAAAATTTCCAGGACTACACTGAGTAGCAATGGTGACCGTGGGCATCCTTTTTTTAGTACCAGATCTCAGTGGAAATGCTTCCAAATTCTCCCAATTCAAGAGGACACTGGCCATATGTTTGTCAGAAACTGCCTTGATTGTGTTGAGAAATGTTCCTTCTCTACCCATTTTGCTTAATTTTCAACATGAAAATGTTTTGCATTTTAACAAATGTTTTCTCTGCATCTATTGAGATAATCATATAGGTTTTTTTTCTTATTTATTTATTTGACAGGTAGAGTTACAGACAGTGAGGGAGAGAGAGAGAGAGAGAAAGGTCTTCCCTCCATTGGTTCACTCCCCAAATGGCTGCAAAGGTTGGAGCTACGCCAATCCGAAGCCAGGAGCCAGGAGCCTCCCCTTGGTCTCCCATGTGGGTGCAAGGGCCCAAGTACCTGGGCCATCCTCCACTGCCTCCCCCTCCTCCCCCCCGCCAGGCCACAGCAGAGAGCTGGACTGGAAGAAGAGCAACCGGGACTAGAACCCAGTATCCATATGGGATGTCGGCACTGTAAACGGAGGATTAACCTAGTGTGCCACCGCACCAGCCCCAAGATAATCATATAGTTTTTGTCGTTCAATTTGTAAATGTGATGTTTCATATTGATTGGTTTCTGAATGTTGAACTATCCCTACATGCCAGGAATAAATTCCACTTGGTCCAGGTGGATGATCTTTCCGATGTGTTGTTGGATTTGATTGGCTAGTATTTTGGTGAGGATTTTTGTGTCTATGTTCATCAGAGATATTGGTCTGTAGTTCTCTTTCTCTGCTCCATCTTTTTCAGGTGTAGGAATTCAGGAGATGCTGGCTTCATAAAGAATTTTGGAGCATCCCCCCTTTTTGATTGTTTTGAATAGTGTGAGAAGAATTGGAGTTAGTTCTTCTTTGAATGTCTGTTAGAATCCAGCTATGAAGCCATCTGGTCTTGGACTTTTCTTTGTTGGGAGTCCCTTTATTACTGAGTTCTGTCTTAGAAAACCTAAACAGACCAATAACTGTCTTCACAACTCATCTTAGGTAGGTTGTATGTGTCTAGGAGTCCTCTACTTCCTCTTAGTTTCTGATTTTTTGCACACAGCTCTTTATAGTAATTTCTGATAATTTCTAAAACTTTCTGTGGTGTCTGTTACATTTCCTTTTTCATATCTAATTTTATTAATTTGGGTATTTTTCTTTTTATGCTTAGTTGGGTCAATGGTGTGTCAATTTTATTTTTTCAAAATACCAGCTCTTCCTTTTGCTGATCTTTTTATTTTTTTGTTCAAATTTTGTTCATTTGTTCTCTAATTTTAATTCTTTTATCCTAATCGTTTGGGGTTGGGTTTCCTGTTTTTCTAGATCCTTGAGATGCACTGATAGCTCATTTATTTGGTGCCTTTCTAGTTCCTTGATGTAGGTACCAATAGCTATAAAGTTTTGCTATACTCCACAAGTTTTGATATGTTATATTTTCATCATAATTTGTTTCCAGAAATGTTTTTGATTTCAGTGAATATCAAGAGTTGTGTGCTGGGTGTGGCCAGGGTACTCTGTTCAGTATTCCAGGGTAGGGTGAGTATCCTGGGTAAGACCTCAGTTAGCAGAATAGCTCTCATCTGGTTAACTAATTGGAGAAGATTAGTGCCTCTGTTGGTGCAACCAGCCCTTCTCCTCACCGCTGAGGGACACCCCACTGTTAGTCTCCGATGTACTCAGCACTCATCCACACTGCTTTATGAACTGTACATTTGATCTATGGAGCCTTTCCTGTGAGCACACTTCCCCTTTGCTATGAGCTGCTATAGGCAACTGAGGAGCTCAGAGTGCAGAGAAGCACTCTGTGGTTGCCCAGCACCTAGTCACACTCTCTCCTCTTATGCAGTCACTGTTTTCTCAGACTCGGTTCCCAGGGCTCTCCAGGTCATAGATTGTCAGTGGGGCCACCCCATCCAGCTAGCCAGTCCTGTTCATAAGGAAAATAAGGTGTTCCCAGAGCTGCTATCTGTGCGTGGTCCTCCCAACGAGATTCAGTGTCAGTGGGAATCTGGGTTTTTCTCTTTGGTTAGGTCTTTTCTCTTTGGTTAGGTGGTTTGCAGGTGCACAAAGTACCCACCAACTGCAGCCTTAATTACTTCTCAATGGTGCTGGGCAGGAAGGGGAGTCCCACAGGTGGCATCTTCCTTCCATAGGGGTGGCTTCCCCTCTCCTCTTGTTGTAGAACAACTGGCATGGTGCAGCTGGCATGGAGAAGAAAGGAATTCTTCTGAATTGTTGTGGCCCTCACTGACCTGGTAGGGAGAGACCCTTGTTACTGCTGGACATGTGCACAGGAGGTGGGGTGACAGCTATCTGCCTGTGTCCAAAAAGGGTATGAACCTTCCCCCAGCTGGCTGCAGGTCTCTGCTGTAGCAGGGAAATGGGGAGGGAAGAGAGACTCACTACCTTTTTTTTCTTTTCCAACTCTGGGTGCTCTATCACCTGCTGTCTTAGGGGCCTGTGCTTAATTCTAGAAGCAATTCGCCAAGATCTCCGCCCTGCTATATCAATAGCACAGCGGACCTGTAGATTCCCTTCTCACCTGGTTTGCCCGAGCGGGCATCTTCCTCCCCAGATCCAAACTTTTGTTGTCCTTTGTTGTGTATTTGCTCTTTTGGTGCAGATCTGGACCATTTCTACTGCTTTCCCAGGATCTCCTGCTGTGGATCTCTCACAGTTTTATCCACAGGGTGAACTTTCTCCCCTCTTTCAAATATTAATTTTGCCCGGCATAAATCAGACCATCCTGTCACTATCTGCCATCTTGGAACCCCTTTATATGATCTTTAGAATTATTTATGTTCTGTATTGGCACTGTGGCATATGGGGTTAAGTGGGGGCCTAGAGCACCTACATCCCATATGGGTGCTGGTTGGAGTCCCGGCAGCTCCACTTACCATCCAGCTCCCTGCTAAGGCACCTGAGAAAGCACAGGATGACCCAAGTGTTTGGGCCCTTGCACACATGTGGAGACCCAGAAGAAGCTCCTGGCTCCTAGCTTTGGCCTGGCTTGCTCGCTCTCTCTCAATCTCTCTCTCCCTTTCAAAATAAACAAATCTCTGTTTAAAAAGACTTATTAATGATAAACTTTGAGTTGGAAACCCTATTTCCTACTTAAGCTCAGGACTTTTGAACCTCTGAATTGAGCCCTTTGAGTTACACATGCTAATAGAAATTTCATAGGAAATGTTAGCAAGATCAGAGGATCTGATGTAGAACCTGCTAATAAAGAATTAATGTAAAAACAATTTATTTCTTGCTAATAATGGTATGTATACAAATCTATATATATATTTTCTTATGATATGTTTATTACTGTTTGAAAATAGCCATTCTCATTTTCTTTCCAGTCAGATAAGTACTTTTATGGTTAATGTATATTTTTAGTATGTTTTTAAAAATTGGAATCATTTTTATGAATCTATGCAAATAATCATTTGCAAAAATAAGCTCTTACATAAAATGTACTGGGGAAAATAGATAGACTGAAATCTACTAATTATATTACAGTCCATCTCTCCAAATCATTTTTGTTGTATATATTTAGGTGCTTTAATGGGTACATTTATGTTTATAATTATTTTGTTGATGAACTTACACCTTTTAAAAGATTTATTTATTGGAAAGTTGAAGTTACAGAGAAAGGGAAGGCAGAGAAAGAGATGTTCCATTTGCTGATTTACTCCCCAAAATGACCACAATGGCCAGGGCTGGGTCACAGGAGACAAGAGATTCTTGTGGGTCTCCCACTTGCTTGTGGTGGCTTGGACCATTTTCCACTACTTTCCCAGGTGTGTTAACAGGGAATTGATTCAAAATGGGAGCAGCCATGATTCAAACCAGCACCCATAAGGGATGCTGGCATCACAATGGCTTAACCTACTACACTGATTTTTTAAAGTCATTTTATAGTTTTTGACTTAAAGTTTGCTTGATCTGATATATAGATCCTCTGCTCTCATTTGGATTGAGTATCTTTTCCCATCCCTTCACTTTGTTTTTTTTTTCTTTTTTTTTAGATTTATTTATTTATTTGCAAGTCAGAGTTACACAGAGGAGAGGTGGGGGGGGGGGTAGGGGTCTTTGATCCAATGGTTCACTCCCCAATTGGCCGTAACAGCCGGAGCTGCGCCAATCCAAAGGCAAGAGCCAGGAGCTTCTTCTGGGTCTCTCACGTGGGTGCAGGGGCTCAAAGACTTGGGCCGTCTTCTATGATTTCCCAGGCCATAGCAGAGAGCTGGACTGGAAGTGGAGCAGCAGGGTCTCAAACTGGCACCCATTGGGATGCCAGCACTGTAGACCAGGGTATTAACCTACAGCGCCGGCCTCCCAATCCTTTCACTTTCAACCTGTACATGTCCTTATAGGTAAGGACATGAGTCTCTTGTAGGCTGTGTACAATTTTTTTTATCCATTCATCCACTTTGTCTTTTGAATGGAGAATTTAATGCATTTACTATCAAGGTAGCTATTGATAGGTAAGTGCTTTTTACCATATTGTATGTAGTCTAGTGGTATCTTGTTGCATTCTATGTTCCTCAATTGCTCTCTTCATAACTTCCTTTATCACTAGATCATTTTCTGTGGTGGTAGACTTTGAATTCTCTTTTCTGCTGTGTATCTACTTTAAGTTTTTACTTTGTGGTTACCATGAGACTTACTGAAATTTTTTAATTACCAAGATATACTCTATAAATTCCATCTGATCACTATTACAGAATGATAGCTTAACTTTGTGTAAAATAAATACAAGTTTACTCCTCTAATTTAATGTTTTGGCTGTCACAATTTACATCTCTTCATACTGCATATTCCTTAACTAATTATTGTAGCTATTAATATTTTAATAGTTTTTTTTAACCTTAACAAAAAATATAAATAATATATCACCATTACAGTATAGGGTGTTAGGAATTTGATTGTGTACTTATTTTTACCAGTGAGTTTTACACTTTGATATGTTTTGTGCTAATAATTTGCATTCTTTTATTTTGGCTTGAACAACCCTTTATTATTGTCATACAGGTCTGATTTTGATGAACTCCCTTCCTTTGTCTGAGGTAGGCCTTCTCTTTCCTGAATGATAGCTTTTCCAGCTTTGGTTTGTCATTTTTTTCTTCAGCGCTATGAATATATTATCCAATATTACAAGATTTCTTCTAAGAAATCCCATGCTGGATTTACTCAAACTCTTTGTATGTAATCTTTTTTTTTTCTCTCTAATAGCTTTCAGTGTCTTTTTTTTTAATTTGAAGATGTGATTGTGAAATAGTTTGTAGTCTTGTGTAGATGGAATCTGATTGGAGACCTTTGACCTTCTTATACCTAGATATTTATATATTTCCCAGATTTGGATATGTCTATTTAGATAAACATTCTACCCTATTTATGTCTGTCTGCTCCTAGAACCCTATGACTGCATATGTGTGCTTTAAATGCTGCTCCAGAAATCCTATATGCTATTTTCATTCTGTTTCACTGTTTTGTCTTTTGGGGGGTTCTGATTATATGTTTTGAAATAATCTTTGAGTTCATATTTTCTCTACTTCATTGATTCTACTATGGACACTTTCTACTGTGTTTTACTATTTTTCTTTCCAAATCCATGATTTTTTGCTTTTTTTATCCCAACATATCTGTTGAATTTCTCCCTTTGATTATTATCTTACTGATTTCACTGAATCACTTATCTGTATTTTATAAAGTTTATTGCATTTCCATTAATTAAATTATTCATTGAGCAGTTACTATATCCATTTCTTTGAGTCATCAGCTGGAAGATAATTGAAGAAAATTTGCTGCTATATTTTTTTCCTTGTTTTTTCTTTCTTTATTTTGATATCTACTAATTTTGTGGAGTAATAACCTCTTTCAGATTTTCCTGGCTAGTTTAGCTACCAAAATATCTTCCGCTATAGAAAGAGGAAGGTGCAGAGACCCATGACTGGTGGGCTGAAGCAGTTCTGGTTTCAGTGAGGGTGCCAGCCGTGAGCAGCCCTTTCATCTGAGCTCAATGTTAGATGTCCACAGTGGTAGTAAAGTTTGCCATACTGGGGATATTTTGGTTGAAGGGCCCCAACCTAGTACTGCATCTGGTTGTAGCCTTGCATGCAGTAGCAGTGTTCTGGTATCTGCTGAGTGATATCCATGGAACTGAAGCAGGCCTTAAGCATCTTCAGCATGCATGGAGTAAAAACAGTTTCATGATCTAGGGTGGGATGGCACTGATGCCTGGGACTTGGGCCCTCCACTGCCATAGTAACAGAATGCAATGCAGGATATGGAGCTTGTGAAATAACCAGGGAGCTGGGAATAGGAACACATGCACGCACATAGTAGAGTGTCCCCAGGGGATGAGGGGTGGGTGTATCTCTTTCTGTATGGTGGTTAAACCAGTGTCTGGAACATGGGCTGACTTTAAGGGCTTGGCTTTGAGGCCTGGATGCAAACACTCTCTGGAGTATCCAAGAATAGGGCTGACCCACCGTATGCACAGAGCTTGCGTCTGGAGGGTGAGTACTTGCAGAGCACTCAGACCTCGGGGCCCAGGACACACAGGGAGAGGAGTTGGCGGCTCCTTTCCCAAGCAGTCACATCTTGGATGTGGCCGCATGGTCTTTGCTGGGCTTCCCTGATAGGAATGACTGATCACCTCTGTGATACTTCTGCATAGCAGGCTGCCAGGGCCCCCAGAGGTCCCCACCATTTGTCTGATCCTGGTAGTTTGTCTGTCTGTCTTTGCTCCTATCCATCTCCTGGTATCTTTGGTATGCAGATTTCAACAGCAGGCTTCCTATACAGAACCTCTCCTGCTGCTGCTCTATTTTATTGTTGTTTCTTAAAGGGGTCTTGAACCCCCCTGGGTTATTTTGGTTCATAAATAGCACGCGCGCACACACGGGGCATGAAGGCTTGTATCTCCAACTCTGCAATACTAGCAATGCCACTCCCTTGGTCACTTGTGAGCACAGGTCACTGCATTTCCAAGAATGGGAAACTCCCGAGAATCATTGACTGAACAGAACCGAGCTTGAGTTGTTTCACATTCTGTTTCTTAAATACCAGGTCTTATCACATAATAATTATAGTCAGTTTTAAACACTCTTACTAGCAAGATGAAACAAATTTTCTGAAAAAGAAAAAAATATATGATTTTTATAGGACATGTATGTTTTTAATCACTTTTTGGGTTCCAACCAACCCATAGTAAGAGTTTTCATGGAATAATACAACCAAATAAAAAGCAGACATATAAAGTAATATAATAGAACTCTAATTCTCTTTCAACCATACTTGTTTTATGCCCTGACTCTCAGGAAAATTTATTACTAAGCAATGAATAAAGAGAAAAAAGAGTCTTTTTGTTCTGCAGATGTGTGATTTCTACATTCATACCTAAGCTACAATCACCAACTTGCTCTAAGGGACAAAAATTTCTATATTACTTAGAGTTATAGTGTAAATATTAACAAGGAATACACATTTATCTTAAGTTGTCTCCCTTTCTGCAGTTCTGCCCAAAATAGTAAATTTACTATTGAAGTAACTAGGAAAACAAATAAAATTCAAATCTTGATTACAGCCCAGATGTTGAAAAATCTGTGGCCAAACTCCAGGGCAAATATCTGTAAATTTCAGGAGCACAACTGCCAAAGGCATTCAATTTAAAAACTGGTGTTGAAAGGAGACCAGCAGGGCAAGACAATAAGAAGCAAAAAAGCACATAATTAGGTGGTTGATCTGTGACATATTAAAGTCAAAATGATGTGAACCAAGTTATAGCACAAGTTGAAAGACATGTTCAGAAGCAAAACAGGAAAACTGAAGGATTTCATAGCCAAAGGGCTGAAAGCAATAAATAAACTAGACATATTCTGGAAGAAGAGTAACATCTCTACTGTTAATGACCCAGGGGTTATCATGTGAGAAGCAATCCACATATAAATTGAAATAACCTTACTCTGTATGATACACAAATGCCATGCTTATGTGTACAAGAGTGTTTTAAAAGACTCATGGAAAATACATTTTCAAATTTTTTGTAGCAAAATAAACATTTCCATTTCTATAAATTAGTTTTAAAATTTAACTTTTGCCACAGGCACTTCACACATAATATATACACATATACACTTTTTTCTTAAACAGGGATATTAATATCACAAAATTAAAAATTTATTTCAATTATGAACATTGGGGAAAAGTGAGTATATTGTTATTTATGTGGTATAATTCAGTGAAACCATTTAGATAACTATATACCAAATGATATGACATTCTCAAAATTTTATTGTCTATATATTAACCTCCAAAAATAATAGAAACCTTGTGATATTTGTATGGTTCTGGAATATTTCACTTAGCATAGTGATATCCAATTCCATCAATTTTGGTGCAAATGTCAAAAATGCATTCTTTTTTGGCTAAGTAATATTTAATCATGTATATATGAATGATATTGCCTAAATCAAGTCACCAGTTGATGAACATTTAGGTTGACTCCATATGTTTGCTACTGTGAATTGGGCTGCTATGAACATGGGAGTGCCCCTATTTTTTCAAATAAGTACTTCATTTCCTTTGGATATAATCCCAGGAGCATGATAACTGGGTCATACAGCAGATCCAGTTTTAGTATTCTGAGAAATTTCCATGCTGTTTTCCATAATGGTTGTAACAATTTGTGTTCTCACCAACAGTGTATGAAGGTACTCTGTTATCTACAACCTTGCCACAATTTGTTATTTCTTGATTGTTGGATGATAGCCATTCTAACTGGAGTTGGGTAGTACCTCAATGTGGTTTTTATTTGAAATTCCTTGATGGGTAGTGATCCTAAGCATTTTTTCATGTGCTTTTTCACAATTTGTATGTCTTCCTTTGAAAAATATCTCTTAAAATCCTTTGCCCATTTCCTAACTAGGTTGTTTGCTTTGTTGTTGAATTTCTTGAGCTCTTTAGTTATTCTGGATATTAATCCTTTATCAAATGTTTTTGATAAAATATCCTCTAGTTTGAAGGTTTCATGTCTTAAGTTTAAATACTTGATCCTTTTTGTGAATTTTTGGGTGAGGCACAAAGTAGGGGTTGTGTTTCAGACTTTTACATATGGAGAGCCAATTTTCCCAACACCATTAGTTGGAGATACCATACTTTCTCCAGGGAGTGATTTTTAGCTTGTTTGTCAAAGACTAGTTGGTTTATTAGAGGTGTGGATTTATTTCTTGGGTTTTTATTCTGTTCCATTACATGTCTATATCTATGCTAGTACCATGCTGTTTCGATTGTAACAACCCTGTGGACTGTCTTGAAATTTCGTATTACGATGCCTCTGTCTTTTATTGTGTAAGATTCTTTTGCTATTGAGGGTCTGTTGTGCTTACATATGAAGTTCAATAGTTTTTCCAGTTCTTTAAAAAATACCCATAGAATTTAGATTGGGATTGCATTGAAACTATAAATTGCTTTTGGTAGTATGAGCATTTTGACATTATTCCAGTCTAAGAACATGGAAAATTTTTCCATTTTTGTGTGTCTTCTATTTCTTTCATTAACATTTCAGAATTTTCATTGTAGATTTCATTCTCCTTGTTAAATTTATTCCAAGGTTTCAAAATTGTCATATCTATTGTGAATGGGATTAATTTTACAAGTTCTTTCTCAGTCAGGTCACTGTTGGTGTATAAGAATGCAATTATTTTTGCGTGTTGGTTTTACATCCTGCAGATTTGCTGAATTATCCTACCGGTTGCAGTAGTCTCTTACTGGACGCTTTTGGTTCCTTCATATAAAGAATCATGTCATTTGCAACCAGTGATAATTTAGCTTCCTCCTTTCTAATTTGTATACCTTTGATTTATTTTTCTTGCCTGTTGGCTCTGGCTAAAACTTCCAGAACTATTTTGAAAAGTGAGAATGGGCATTCTTTTCTGACTATTGATCTTAGCAGAAATGCTTTCAACTTCTCCGTTCAATAAGATGCTGGCAGTGGGTTTGTCATATATTACCTTTATAGTGTTATGTTCCTTCTGTATTCAATTTTTAAGTTTTTTTTTTAAATCATGAAAGGATGTTATATTTTATCAAATGCTTTCTCTGCATCTATCAAGATAATCATACATTTTTACCTTTATTTTGTTGATGTGCTGTATGATGGATCATAGTTAATTTACACATGTTGAACCATCCCTGTGTCTCTGGGATAAAGCTCAGTTGGTCAGGGTGTATGATCTTTTTGATATGTTGAGGACTTTTGCATCCATGTTTACCAAACATATTTTTCTGTAGTTTTCTTTTTTTTTTTTTGAGGAAGTTGAAACTTTATTTATGTTTCTTATTTTGCTGTAGAGCTGCTGCTTCACTGCATAAAACAGCACCAGCAAATGCAGTATATTGCAAAAATTAAGATAGTATTGTTCTTTCTCTGGCACTGTACAACTAACAAAAACTGTTGTGTATTCCCAGTTACTTCCAACAGAAAGATCATTACATATTTTGACCCCAATCCAGGGATGAGTATAAGCAAGTTACAATATTACATAAGGCTTAAGATAACAATGTTATCCTTGAATTACATTATTTGTAAAACTAGTTTTTACCACAGATAACTTCATGTATTCTGAATACCAGTGCCTAGGGCCTAGTATAAAAATCACAAGGTACTGTGAAAAAGATGCATATTGAGTTTTTCTGCATTCATTACAAAGTTAGGGTATATTTTCTTCCAGTAGCAGAGTTGAAAGTAGTATTTCTTCCATCAAGATTGCTAAAAGTTGCTATTTTAAGTCCTGTCCGCCACTAATTTAAGAGAAAACTGTGCTGGATTAAGTTATTCCATACTAGTTCATGTAAGGGTTCCACTGTCATTCCTCAATAGATTTTATGTATTTCTCATAGGCTTCTTCACTCATTAGTTCATCTAGTTCTGAAGGGTTACTCAGTGTCATCTTGATCAGCCAACCATCTTCATAACAAGATTTGTTGACAAGTCCTGGGTTTTCTGCAAGGGCTTCATTAATTTCAGTTACCTCTCCTGATAGAGGAGAATAGAGTTCACTAGCAGCTTTCACACTTTCCAAGGCACCAAATTCATCTTGTTTTTTCAATTTTGTCCCAACTTCAGGCAGACTACAATAAACAACATCTCCCAAAGCTTCCTGTGCAAAATTGCTGATTCCCACTGTTCCAATACCATTTTCTGTTGTTATCCATTCATGTTTCTCTGTGAATTTACGCACCATTTGTTGTGTTTAACTTTCTGACTGTGCCCAGGAAAAGAACAAGGATCATGTGTCAAGATGGCACATCCTGTAAACAGTGGTAACAGTTAGGTAAAGATGGCTTGATTTCAACACCTGGTGCATCTTTTGAAGATTGAATTATTTGCTTTAACAGTAACCCGAGAGCAGAGCGGGTCCAGTGCGCAGCGTCCGGACGGCGCCCGCCCGCAGCCGCCAGGGCAGAGGCGAGGAGGGTGCAGCGGGCGCCGAGGCCGCGAGCAGGCTGCAGGCCGCTGCCCGCACGCTCCGCGCCACTCGCAGCGCCATGTTCGCAGGGGTGCCGAGCTGTAGTTTTCTTTTTTCTATCTTTGTCTGGTTTTGGAATTAAGGTAATGCTGGTTTCATAGAATGAGTTTGGAAGGATTCTCTCCCTTTCAAACGTTTTTGAATAAATTGAGAGTTGGTAATCATTCTTTAAATCTTTGAATGTTTGGTAAAATTAAACAGTGAAGTCATCTGATCCTGATATTTTTCTTTGTTGGAAAGCTCTTGATTACTGATTCATTCGCAGCCTTGCTGATTGGTCTATTCTGGTTTTTCTGTCTTTTTGCTCAGTTTTTATAAATTGTATGTGTCCAGAAATCTATATTTTTCTTCTAGATATTCTAATTTTTAGCATATAGTTCTTTATAATTCCTAATATTTTGTATTCTTGTGGTATCAGTTGTAATATTTCCTTTTTCATCTCTAAATTCATTCTTTCATTTTTATCCTTGATTAGTTGGGCCAATGTTTTATAAATTTTGTTTTATGAAAAAACTCTTCATTTCACTGATTTTTCATATTTTTTTTAGTTCTCTTAAATTTTGCTATTTCTAATTCTAATTACAAGTGTCCTTTGTAGTTCTTGTTTTTCTAGGTTCTTGAGATGTATTGTTAGATGACTATTTGATATCTTTCCATTTTCTAAATGTAGGCACCTATTCTTATGTTTTCATCTTAATACTGTTTTCATTGTATCCCATAAGTTTTCATTTTGTTTTCATCTTCAATGATTTCAAAGATTTTTTTTAAAATTGCCCTTCTGATTTCTTCTTCATTCAGGAGCATATTGTTCAGTCCCAACTGTTTATATAATTTTTAGGGTTTCTTTTGTTAATTTCCAGCTACATGATTTCAGTTGTTTTTAATTTCTTATAACTTGTTTTATGAGCCTGATATATGGTCTATCCTAAAGAATATTCCATGCACTAGTGAAAAGAATGCATATTCTACAGCTGTGGGATAGAATGGTTTGTAAATGTCTGTTAGGTCCATTGGGCCTACAATGTAGGTTAACTACACTGTTATTTCTTTGATTTTTTTTTTTTTTTGTTGTTGTTGTTGTTGTTGTTGTTTGGCCCATCTGTCCATTGGTGAAAGTTAGGTGGTGAGGTCTCCTGGTATTATTTTATTGACAAATATGTATTTCTCTAGATCTATTAACATTTGTTTCATAAGACTGGGTACATTAGAATTGGGTGCATATATTTTTATAACAATCGTATCTTCTTGTTGAAGTAATCTTTAATCATTGTATCTGTTAACAGTTTTAGTCTTAAAATCTCTCGTCTAACATAAGGATAACTATTCTTGCTCACTTTGATTTGCATTAGCATGGTATCTCTTTTTACATCCTTTCATTTTCAATCTGTATATAACTTTTTTAGTTTTGTAGTGTGTTTCTTTAGGCAGCATATAATTAAGTCTTGCTTTTTTTATACATTCAGCCTGTCTATCTTTTAATTGGGGATTTAGTCCATTTGTAGTCAAGGTTATTAATGACAAGTAATGATGTGGTCCTGCCATTTTTTCATGAAGATTCCCATTTTTCATTTGAAACTCCTTTGTTCTTTTACCTACAGGGTTTTCTGCCTTCACATTGCTTCATGATACTGATTTTTTTTTTTTCTGTAGGTAGTACATCCTTAAGTATCATTTAAAGCTGGCCAGGGGGTGACAAATTGTTGCAATGTTTGCTTTTCTTGGAAGGTCTTTATTTCACCATCATTTATGAAAAAAAAAAATTTGCTGAGTAAAGTATTCTGGGTTGGCAGCATTTATTTGCTTTTAGAATGTGTATAACATGTCTCCATTCACTACTAGCCTGCTGAGTTTCTTTTGAGAAATTTACTGTCAACTTGACCTGGAATTTCTCTATTGCAAATTTGAGGATACTCTATGCTTTTTAGGAAATTTGATTATAATTTGTCATGGTTTGATTATTTCTCAACATACCTCTCATATTCTTTTTATTTTCAATTTATTTTTCCCATCCTACTCAGAAACCTTTTAATTAAGGCACACATACTTCATACATTTCACAATTACAACTTCAGGAACCTGGTGATTCTCCCTGCCACTCATATTCTATGTACTCCCTGTGTTTGGATACCCATATTGTTCTCCAAACTGTGGAAATTTGTACTATAATTTCATTTAATAGGTTTTTTAGTTGATTCTTTATATCTTCAGGTATTCCCTTGTATATTTGTTCATTTGATGATATCCCAAACACTATTTTCGTTCTTTTAATTTTTTTCAATTTTCTTTTCCTTTTTTTTTTTTTTTTTGCTTTGAGATATTTCAAAAGATCTGTATTCTAAATTGGGTATTTCTTCTGCCTCAACCAGTCTGTTTTTAAAGCTCTTTACTGTGATTTTTTTTTACCTATTGATTATTTTATTTGTAATATTTCTGTTTGGTTTTTGTCTATCTCTTTCTTTGAATTCCCTCATCTATCTGATATACTAAGTATCTAATTTTATTTAGTTATTTCTCTATATTTTTTATTCTCCCTAATACCTTTATTTGCTATAGTTGATGATAGCTGTAGTCAGGATCATGGCTGCTGCTGTGGCTCATTGTGATCACAGAGATTCCTGTTACACAGGTTTCTAGCCATGTCTCAAGAGATGGACTGCTGTAATGAGTTTCTTGAGTGTCCGGAGCAAGCCTTGCTGGTTTTGTGATTGTGTCTGGCACATAGATTTCTAGCTGGTATCCAAGTCAGGTGCTGGAGTTACAAGATGGGTGCTGGATCTAGGATCTTGGTAGATTTTGTGATTCCTAGCCACTATCCAGATCTAGAGCTCTAATGCTGGGTGAAGGAGGAAGGACCCAGGGATGCTGTCTAAGAATAGCTAGATCTGTGAGGGTGGCTTTGCCTCTGTAACAGCAGAACAAACTGGCTTGGGGCACTCTTGTGTGCTGCTTACTGGGTTGGGTTGGTTGTAGCTACCTGAAGCCCAATAATCAATTGTGCAGCAGTACCAAAACCCAGGTAGTTTTCACAGGAATGGGTAGAGCCTAGAGCTCTAATCCCTGTGCATGACCTGTACAGAGCATAGATGGATGATCTGTGCCAGAGATCTCAGCAAGCCGTAGTGTTGTACTATGCTAGGCTCAGCACAAAGAGTTCAGTTGCAAATCTCAGTGAGAAAGATGTCGCTGGGCTAGTCAGAGAACATAGGCATTCACTCGAGTTCTGGGGGCATGCACTGCTTGGACCCGGGGGCTCTAGCCACTATTCATGGGAGGAGGGCGAGGGGAAGGGCAAGATTACAGAATGATACCCAAGATGAGTTTGATGTAGCACCACTGGCTCTGTCAGTGGGCAGGTGGGAGTTGTGGGAGCCAACCATAGTGTTCTGCCTCCCAACCTTTACGGTACCAAAGGGAAACAACTGATTCACTACTCAGAGCAAGCACACAGTGTCAGTGCAGTTACCCCTCTCAGACGTGTACTCTGTCCCAAGCACCAACACGCTCTGTAGTGTGCCCTCCATTCTACTGCAAGACCTCTCTGCAGTGTGCAAGGATCCCAGAGCCACAATCTGCAGCAGAGGCAGTAGGGATGAGAACATTCCCAATCCTGATGAGAGAGATCCCCTTATTTCCAGAGTCTCAGGGACGGTCTGTCCAGCCCTGATCCTGCTGTCGGCTACAAGGCAGAGTGCTGCATGCACCATTCCCCTGCTGGTCCAGTTGGAACTGTGGGGTTCAGTCTTCCTTGCTAAACTGCAGGAACGTCTTTGGGGGCCCTGGGAAGAAGATATTCATGGGGTTCCATCCTTCAACATGGTGTGAACTGCTACCATGAATCCCCTCTCGAGATAGTGCCACCCTCATCAGACCCTGCTTTGACAGATAATGGAGGGAACACTGAGTTTCTCTTCTGAAGTCTGGGAGCCCTGACTTCTCCAGTTTTCCAGAAAGCACTACTTATTAAGCTGCTGGTTAGTTTCCTTTCTCTGGGGAGGGTCACCCTCCTGAGTGGCTTGCACAGATGGGCTCTACATGTGTTCTGCTCACCTTGTCCCCAGCAACAGGGAATCCAACAGCCATGGACCAGTGCTTCAGACATGAATGATGTGGCTTTTTTCCTCTTTCTCCTCTCTCTAGGCAGTGTGCCTGTTACCAGCATCCTGCTCTTCTCCTACAGTGTCTGATGTTCTCCTCTAACACTTGCCTATAAGTGCAGTGGCTTTGAGCTTTCTCCATGGGAGACGAAGCAAATGCTGGACTTCTCTGTATCTTTTTTATTTGAATATTTATCTAAAAGACAGAGTTACAGAGGGAGGGAAGGTGAGAGGGAGAGAGAGAATATCTTCCATTCGCTAGTTCAATCCCTAAGTGGCCAGTATGAAGCTAGGAGCCCAGAACTCCCTTCGAGGTTCCTGCATGGGTGTTAGGGGCCCAGGTACTTAGGCCAACTTCTGCTTTCCCAGGCATATTAACAAACAGCGGAAACAGTGCTCATATGAGATGCTAGTGTTGAAGGCAATGGCTTAACCTACTGTGCCACAATGCCAGCCCCTATATGGACATCTTGAATCCTTCCCCCAAATAGATTTTTAATTTCATTTTCCATGAGTTTTTTTTAAGTATCCTCATTTTTTGTGAAAGAATTTTTCCCTTTTGTGCTTTACCTCTTTCACTTACTCAGAAGCCTGAAAAATTTGCCAAGCACAAAACTGTCCCATACTTTGAAGCTTTCTGCATACAATCCAGGTGTTAATAAAAATAATTCCTGACTGGCAGAGAAACAGCAAAAAGTCAGTAACTGAGCACAGAGAAAAGCATGGTGCTTTGTCTTTCCCGCAGACTCAAAGCTGGGACTCGGTTAACTACAAACCCAAGAGTGAAGCCAATGTGTGTACTCTGCTTTAAAACTTAAAATTCTGGGATGAATCTAAAGAAATGTTAGGAGCATTCAGCTTTCAGGCCATAATTAAGTGGAATGGAGTTACTAACCTGATTATTAACAGCATTATTGTGGTTTTATAATGCTATACCCTTCCTGCTTGTTATAATGTCTTATAATGTTATACCCATCCTGCTTGTTAACCAATACCTACTATAAAGCGTGATTATTCCCAGAATTTAGGCACAAGCATATGTTCAGCCAAGAACTGGCTATTAAAGCATTAAACCATGATCAATATTACATTTATTTTAAAAAACAATTGGAAATGGTAGATGAGGAAAGGAGGAAATGCTTCTGCCTCTCCATGTTTAAGAGCAACTGATGTGATATTCAATATCCCTCTCAGTGATGTTAATCAAATTGTAAACATGATGAAAAAAGAAATAAGGGGTTTGGAATGAATCAGACGAGTGTGTTCAAATTTTTGCTTTTAGCTTTTAAGCTAAAAGTGTGTGTGATTTTGGAAAGCTTTGCTTCTTTTTTTTAACAGATTTATTTTATTTGAAAGAGAGAGAAGAGAGAGAAGGGAGAGGAGGGAGGGAGGGAGAGACCTTTCATCATTTGGTTCTCTCCCCACATGGCTGCATCAGCCAGGGCTGAGCAAGGCCAAAGCCAGGAGCTTCATTTGGGTCTCCCATGTGGGTGGCAAGGGCCTGAACACCTGGGCTGACTTCTGCTTTTCTCAGACCATCACCAGGGAGCTGGATTGAAAGTGGTGAGGAGGCCTGGACACAAATGAGCATCCTTATGAGAGAGCGGCATCACAGGTGGTAGCTTTATCTGCTATGCCACGATGCCAGCCCACACAAATTTCTTAACCTTTCTGAGCCCCTTAAATTGGGCCCAGAGTGGGATTTACTTTGCAGCTAATAAAACTTGTGCTTTTCACTGTCTCACATTTTGGGGAGATCCTATTCTAAATTTTTATCACGTTTTTTATTTATTTGAAAGGCAGAGTGAAAGGCCAAGGGAAGGGAGGTGTGTGGGGTATCTTCCATCTTCTGGTTTACTCCCCAAATGACCACAATGGCTGGGATTGGACCAGGCCAAGCCAGCAGCCATCCTGGTCTCCTACAGGGGTGGCAGTTAGGCAAGCACTTGGGTCATCTTTCACTGCTATCCAAAGTGCATTAGCAGAGAGCTAAAATAGAAGAATTACAGCTAGGATTTGAACCAGCACTCTGATAGGAAACACCAGCATTGCAGGTATTGGCTTAACACACTGTGCCAAAACACACAGCCCTTAGGGATCCTTTACAAGTTTCTAGGAGAAGCTCCAGCTAGGTGCGATATTCATCATATGTCAAACATAATTTTTTAAAAATTTTGTTTTCAATATTATGTCATTGTAAGTAATTGTTTATTTTAACACTGACTTTTGTAATGGTGTATGTGTTCTTTCTCTTAGGTAGAACCTCCTAAGTTGAAATTACAACTTACTACTTTATTCCTTTTAGTATTTTTTGTTGTAGTTAATTAAAGATTTCAACCAATGGTATTAACACACAATTATTCTTAGGTATTTAAATTTAACTGAAAAGTGATCCCTGTTAAATATAGAATGGGAATAAGAGAGGGAGGAGATGTACAATTTGCGATATGCTCAATCAGACTTGCCCCAAATGGTGGAGTTAGGGGATTCCAATACAATCCCATCAAGGTGGCATGTACCAATGCCATCTCAATAGTCAAAGTGATCAGTTTCAGTTCATAATTGATCATAATGATAGGATTACAAGTCACAAGGATCACATAAACAAGACTGGTGTCTGCTAATACTAACTGATAGAATGAAAAAGGGAGAGAACAATCCAACATGGGAAGTAGAATATACAGCAGACTCATAGAATGGCAGATGTCCTAAACAGCACTCTGACCTCAGAATCAGCCCTTAAGGCATTAAGATCTGGCTTAAAAAGTACGTGAAAGTATTTCAGGCATGGAAAGCCAAGACACTCAGGCAAAAAAAAAAAAAATGAACTAAATGAAAGCTCTCTGTGAGATCCCAGTGGAAAGAACGGGCCATCAAAGGAGGTACCTTTCTCTGAAGGGAGGAGAGAACTTCCACTTTGACTATGGCCTTGTCTAAATAAGATGGGAGTTGGCGAACTCAAGGGGCTTCCATAGCCTTTGCAGCTCATGCCAAGAGCCTTGGGTGATTACTGACATCATAAATAAGATTGTCAATTGTTAAATCAACAATAGGAATCACTGTGCACTTACTCCCCATGTAGGATTTCTATCTTTAATGTGTTGTACTATGTGAATTGATGCTATAACTAGTACTCAAGCAGTACTTTATACTTTGTGTTTCTGTGTGGGTGCAAACTGTTGAAATCTTTACTTAATATATACTAAATTGATCTTCTGTATATAAAGATAATTGAAAATGAATCTGGATGTGAATGGAATAGGAGAGGGAGTGGGAGATGGGAGAGTTGTAGGTTGGGGGGAAATCCTGGGGAGTGGGGGAAGCCACTGTAATCCATAAGCTGTACTTTGGAAATTTATATTTGTTAAATAAAAGTTAAAAAAATAATTATGTGAAACCAGCAAATAAATACTTGTAAAGGTACTTTAAAAAGTTCATGGAAGGATGGACTTTGGCCTAGAGGTTTGGATGCCTGTTAAAACATCTGCATAACTTATGAGAGTGTGTGGATTTAATATTCACTTTTGACTCCTGACGCCACCTTCCTACTAACATAGACCCTTGGAAACAACAGTGATGGCTCAAGTAATGGAGCCCCTTTCACCCATCTTTTATTCCATTTTTCCATGAAATGTTTCAAGAGGCAGAGAGTTGGGCACATGTGCCTGCACATGAGGAGACATAGGGACAGACAGAAAGGCAGAACTCTCATTTGTTTGTTCACTTCCTGAATGCCTGCAATGGCAGGGGCTACCAAAGATAGAAGCCAGAAACTCATTCCAGGTCTGCCACACAGGTGACAGAAACCCAACTACTTGAGCCATCATGGCTGCCCCCCAGAGTCTGCAGGAGCAGGAGCTGGAGCAAGAAATATCAAATCCGGGTATTCTTATGTGGGGATGCAACCATGCTAACCAGCACCTTCACCTTTAGGCTAAATACCTGCTCCAAGTTTCATTTCTAAAAAGTAGTTACTGTCAACAATGGGCTTATTTTTTGAAGTTGGAGTCTCAATGCCAGTGTGAGGTTGAAAGCCAGGTATTCTTTGAAATCTATTGCTTCCAAACAGAAAGTTGTTTTACCAAAGTCAGGTGTAGTTTCAAGAAGATAGCATACTGTCAAACCTCAGTGTATTTGGAGAAGAAATAAGCTGATGTTGTCTTAACCTCATGAGAAAAAGAACAGACAATTAGTGTTAGGAATACAGAGGCTGAGTTTAAGTGGTGTTGGATCTAACCCAAAATTGTCAATGTTTACAGAGACCCTGTATACCCAGAGCCAGAACTTCCAAATCAAAACATTAAGAGTGAACAGAAGAGTCCAATTACCAACACTGTGTAACACAAAATCCAAGAGGAAGTGGAATGGAAATCAAAAAGTGTAGGAAACTACCCTTCTTCCCTTGGATGAGCCAAACAATGTCCCTGATGGTAGGTGGGAGGCACTGATCTGCTATCATCTCACTTGATGTCCTGTCCCATAAGCCTGCAGTTGTGGCAATAACTTACCTATTAATGTCTCAGTACACAAACCACATTATTTAATCTGGTGTCACCAGAAGAAAAAACATTCTCCACTCATGGAGAAAAATTTATTGAATAAGAGAGTATGCCTGTACACAGTAATATCTGCTTGACCTAAGATTTCATGAGAGACTTTTGTTGTAAGTTATTTTTCTTTATAGATCCTGGCTTGAGAAGCAAATTCTTAATACAGAGTAATCACCTGATGCCTCAAGATATGATCACTTCTAGTCAAGATTATGTGAAACAAATGAAAGTAATGCAAATATAAATTCTCCTGTGATAACATTCACATTTAAAAAATAATGTGCTTCCAGTTATCTATAAACTTATAAATCTATAAATCTATAAATTTATAAATCTATAAATTTATAAATAAGCTCATTCTACCAGATTTCAGTTAATTTTTATTAAAATTGACAATTTCAAATTTAAGCTGACAAAAAGATTCCTCTCCCTACCTTCTATGTTGCCAAGTTCTTCACTTATTTATGTCTCTCATTTTCAGTACTGTACAGTTTAACAGTAGCAAACACCAAAGGTTTTAAATTTTTTTTAAGTACCTTAAATTTGGGGAAATTCTATGCATATTCTTTTTTGTTAGACTTTGGTAAAACATGGTTACTGTTTCAAGTTTTCTATTGAAATCTATTCAACTCAAGAAGAACAGCATTGTTCTCTGATACTACAATTTGAGACCCAGCAAAAAACCATGTGATATATTAAACTTATTTTTCTTCAACCTCTTAGTGATTTAGAATTAACTAGTTCCTGTACATGGCTTACAAATAGCCCAAAGGAATAAAAAACAGTGACTTTGAGACCCCAATGTAGTTCACATTTTATTAAAATCAAAACTAATCTATGGCTTCTTACAGATAAAGGGACATAGGGCGACCACTGTTTCTGTTGCTAGTTATGAGTCTATTTATGTTTAATTGGGCTTAAGTGAAAGCCAGACACAGATATGAAGGAAATTGTGATCAAAAAGTTTCCATCAAGAGGAAATGTCTTCCAGTAGCCCTCACTTGAAGCAATGTATTTCCTGACAAAACTTATTCAAAAATATTTCTCATTCTTGTTACTTGGAATGAGTAGCAGAAGACATCTGTACTTCCTACAGTTTTCCTATTGCATTGATTTGAACAATAGTAGATGGAAACAAAAGAAATGGGCGAATTACAATTGAAAAAAAATCAATGGATTTCAGACAGAAAGCATTTGTCCATTACAGGCTGAGCATTGCACAATTGCAGGCAAGCATCTGTTGCTGTCATCAAATGCCCCAGATGTAGGAAACAGAAGCAAATCATAGAGGTCAGAGGCAGAAACAGAACTAAGAGATGTGGAACAGACCAAGCCTTGGATGGGCAGATCACTCCAACCATTTCCACCCAGAAGTTTCACCAGTAGTGAGAAAAGTTAGAAAAGACAGTGCTCAATGAAAGACTGTTCATATTATTGGGTAGCTAGTTGATAAAGTGTTTATCATGAAAGCTTACTAGATTTCATCCCATATAAATTCCATAATTGAGCTCAATGGCTGTCCATAGGTAGCAGAAACACAAGGAGTGACACTTCTGCCATCAATTTACAATTTCAAGCTTAGAAAATAGTGCAAAGGACCAGTAAGCAATTGGTTTTAAAGTCTCGATTTATAATAACTAGAATATTTTAAAGAGTATACTTTTAAGTAATTGTTTTGATCTTTCGAAGTACCAAGTAAAACTCCTTGTTCAGACATTAAGGAAAGGGATGTGAATGAGGACCCAGATGAAATAGAAGTCACTATATTGTGTCACTAACAACTTTACAGATTTTATAATCTACACCAGAATACACTAGTATTGGAATAAGTCAATCAATGGTCTCTTTTGAAATATGTCCAAACAGAGCCTAATGTTTAAAGTCCAGCATTGGGATGAGCATTTGGCACTGCTTGGGATGCCCACATCACATATCAGAGTATCTAGGATTGAGTCCTGTCTACACTTTCAATTCCAGCTTTTTGCAATTGCACACCCTGGGAGGCCCCAGCTGTTGCAGACATTTAGGGGATTAAACCAACAATTGCAATATCTCACCATGTTTCTCTATCTCTCCTTCAAATAAATTTTTAAAATAATAAAATTACCCATTTACATGACATAAAAAGGCCTTTATTTGAAACATAATGTGCTGTCATATCTTCTATTCAATCCAGGCTAAATAAGCCAAAATTTAGTTTTTGGATATTATAACTTTGACACAAGTATGAGCTACCACAGTAACTTCATGAAAACAGGTAAGATTTAAAATACCACTTATTCTCATGCATGATCAGAAAACACCAAAGCACATCTCCAGAGTATTTAGCAAATTGAAATTCAGTATTTGAAATGTAAATATATATCAGGTTAAGCTTCTGCCTTCCATGACAGTATCCTATATAGGTGCCAATTTGAATCCTTGATGTTCCATTTCTGATCCAGCTCTGCTAATGTGCCTGGGAAAGCAGCAAAAGGTGGCTCTGATACTTGGGCTCCTGAACCCATATGGAAAATCAGAAGAAGCTCTTGGCTTCAGCTTGGCTGAGCCTCAGCCATTGCAGCCATTTGGGGGAGTGAACCAGCAGATCAATGATATTCTCTCTCTCTCTCTCTCACTCTCACTCTCTCTTTCTCCCCCCCCCCTTCTTTCTCTGTACCTCTGTCTTTCAAATAAATTAAAAAAAAAAAGACCATACAACCCAATATCATAGACTGTAGTCAGAGGTTGCATTGTAATCCCTACACATAAGCACCACATATTGAAAAAAATTAAAATAGGAGTTAATTTCACAGTGTAATTTGGAGATGCTGCATTTATTGACTTCCTGTAAAAGATCCATGAAAGTGAAAACAAACTGTAAATGCTGGCTTGGGGTTTACCACTTCCTTTGCTTGCAATTAAAGGAGATATCCATAACAAAGCTATTGACATGGTAAAAAGATACCTAATACCACATTCTCAAAGAGCTTGAAACACAGATCTCCAGCTATCTCTCTACTATAATTATTTCAGAAAGAATTGTAAAAAATGCTAGTACATCACAGAATGTGTAGTATTCATATAGTATTTTTATTCCAACTAAAAACTGTTATATTTTGAATATATTAGTAATGTGCCAAATTTAAAAGACATTCTAAAGTTATGAGTCCTTTCCACAATTGGATACTTAAAATGATAAATATTGCATTTATAAAAAATGAGAAAAGTAAAAACATTATGCTTATATAAGATCATATATATCACATATATGAATAATAAAAACAAAAATTAAATCATTGATGCTATCTTGGATGTGACCTTGATTATCACATTCTATCATTTTCTAATTGTAAATATTTGAGTTAACAGGTAAAACTTGTATATTTGTGATGCATAGCATGTGGCTTTAATATATGTGGACATGAAACAATAGGCAAATCAAATTAATATATGTATTACCTCACATACTTATCATACTTTGTATTGAGAAGGTTTTGAAGCTACTCTTATGGATTGTCAAGTATAAATATTATATATGATAGAACTATTGAACTTATTACTCTTCTGCAATTGGAATTTTGTGTTCTTTCATCAACACTCTACAATCTTGTCACCCCTCCAGCCTCTGGTACCCACTGTTCACTCTTTCTGTAAGTTCACAATTTTACAACTCAAACGTAAATGACATTATGTGTCATTTCTGTTTCTGTGCCCACCTTGATTTGCTTAACATAATGTCCCCTGAGCTCATTCATGTTCTCATAAATGACAGAATCTCATTTTTTTTAAAAGACTGAATAATACCTTGTCATATAAATATACCATATTTTCTTTATGCTTTCATCTATTATGGATACTCAGTTTAATTCCATATCTTGACTATTATGAACAGTGCTACAATCAACATGAGAGTGCAGATATAGCTTTTTTTCTTTGAGAACAAGTTGTATTGTTAACTCTTATAATATAACTCTGAGGACAGAGGTCCTGCATGGGAAGTTAGTGCACATTGACTCCTATTGTTAATTTAAAAATGAATACTCTTATGTATGATGTTAGTGATCCCCCGAGGCTCTTGACATGAGCTGCCTAGGCTATGGAAGCCTTTTGAATCCACAAACTCTGTCAATATTTAGACAAGGCCATAAGCAAAATGGAAGTTCTCTCTCCACTTTCAGAGAAAAATACCTCCTTCTTTGATGACCAATTCTTTCCACTGGGGTCTCACCCACTGAGGTCCTTCATGTAGGAAAATTTTTTGCCACATTGTCTTGGCGTTAAGTATCTGAAATGCTGCTGTGGGCTTTTCAGCCAGACCAGAATGCCTTAAAGGCTGATACTGAGGTCAGAGTGCTACTTGAAGTGATTATTTCTATGAGTCTGCTGTATGGACTACTTCCCATGTTGGAGCATTCATGCCTTTTTAATTCTATTATTACCACAGAATCAGTGATATTTATATCACTTTAACACTCAATTCTATCTGTATGGTCTCTTCAATGCTTAATCCTATTACTATGATCACTTTGACACTTAAAATGCTATTTTTATTGCCCTACTTAAGGGAATTTGGCATCCCATGGCAAGTTTTTAAGCTGTACCCTTAGAAGTAAGTCCATAGGAATTTATACAGAACTATAGAGCTTTATAGTTAAAAAATTCATATATTTCTTAATTACAACTTTTAGAACGTGGTGATTCTTCCCATCATGCCTGCAATCCAACCTACTCTCCAACCCCTCTCCCACCTCCTTCTCTTATCCCCACTCTTATTTTTTACTAGTGTCTATTTACAATTAACTTTATTTTTTTAAAAGATTTATTTTATTTATTTGAAAGGAAGAGTTATAGAGAGAGGTAGAGACTGAGAGAGAGAGGTCTTCCATCTGCTGGTTAACTCCCCAGATAGCTGCAACAGCCAGAGTTGTTCCAATCCAAAGCCAGGAGATTTCCTCCAGGTCTCCACATGGGTGCAGGGGCCCATGGACTTGGGCCATCTTCTGCTTTCCCAGGACACAGCAGAGAGCTGGATTGGAAGAGGAGCAGCTGGGACTAGAACCAGCTCTCATATGGGATTCCAATGCTTCAGGCCATGGCTTTAACCCACTGTGCCACAGTGCTGGCCCCCACAATTAACTTTATACATATGTTTATGTTAAGTAAAGAGTTCAACAAATAGTATGAAAGACAAAAAAAAAAAAAAACTTCCTCAGCAGTCAAGATAGGGGCTGTTCAAATACATTGTTTCTCAAAATGTCAATTTCATTTTTATAAATTACCTTTTAGGTGATCTGTTAGTTATCATAGGTCAGGGATAACATATGGTATTTGTCCTCTTTGGACTGACTTATTTCACTAAGTATGATGCTTCCCAGTTTTATTCATTTTGTTGCAAATGAACAGATTCCTTTTTTTTTTCTTTACCACTGTGTAGGTATTCCATGGTGTACATATCCCATAATTTCTTTTTATTTGTATATATCATAAATACAATATTAAGAACATAATGATTCTTCCCATGGTACCAACCCTCCCACCTACTCCCCTCCTTCTTCCTCCCTCTCCTGCTTAGCCTGAGAAAGAAAAAGACACAAAAGAAAACAAAGAATGGGAAAAAAACATAACTATTCAACAGTCTACACAAGGACTGTTCTACGTTATTGCTTCTCAAAGGTGATAAAGTGTTTTTCCCCTTCCTCTTTTCCCTTCATTCCTCCCCATTCTTTCCTTTTAGAAACTTAATTGTCTTTAAGAACAACTCAAAGATGGTACATCTCTTGTGAGCTCTTAGACATAACTTTAACTTATGAGGCATAGTAAAGGGAGGTGATTCTTGAGAACAAATTTTACTATTAAATCTCATGATACAACACTTTGGGGATAGAGGTCCTACATGGTAAGCTAGTGTACAGTGAATCTTGTTTATTTAACAAATAACACTCTTATGAGTGACATCAGTGATCACCCAAAGCTCTTGGCTTGAGCTGCCTCGGATGTGGAAGCCTTTTGGATCCACTGGCTCAACAAGGCCATAAGTAAGGGGGAAATTTTCTCCTACTCTCAAAGAAAAGTACATCCTTCTTTGGTGGCCATTCCTTTCCACTGGTGTCTCACCTTCAGGGGTCCTTTATGTAGGACCTTTTTTTTTTTCCCCACAGTGTTTTGGATTTCTGTGCCTGAAATGCTCCTCTCCTGGGCTTCCCAGCCATACTGGAATACATTTAGGGCTGATTATGAGGTTCCAGTGCTACTTAAAGCTATTGTCATTCTTTGATTCTGCTGTATGGTCTGCTACCCGTGTTGGAGCCTTCACTCCTTTTTAATCCTGTTTATCATTGTTTCCAAATGATATTTATATGACCACTTTAACATTTTGTCTTATCTATATGATCACTTTACCACTTAATCCTATCCATTTGATCTTTATATCACTTAAGCTGCTGTATTTATCAACCAGCTTAAGAGATTTTGGGTCCTATGGCTAATAGATAAGGTTTACCATTGGAAGTAAGTCCATAGGAATGTATGTAGCATTATACTGCTTTATCATTGCAAATTTCATACATTTCACAATTACAACTTTAGGATCTTAGGAATTCTTCCCACTGTGCCCACATTACAACCCTCATTCCCACCCCCCCTTTCTCTTACCTTTCTTTTCTTTTTTAAAGATTTCTTTTATTTATTAGAAAGAGTTACAGAGAGAGGTAGAGCCAGAGAAAGAGAGAGAGGTCTTCCATCTGCTGTTTCACTCCCCAAATGACGCAACTACCAGAGCTGATCTGATCTGATGCCAGGAGCTTCTTTCAGGTCTCCCACATGGGTGCAGGGGCCCAAGGACTTAGGCCATCTTCTACTGCTTTTCCAGGCCAAAACAGAGAGCTGCATTGGAAGTGCAGCAGCCGGGACTCGAACCAGTGCCCATATGGGACACCGGCACTGCAGACTGTGGCTTTAACCTGCTACACCACAAAGCCAGCCTCTCTCTTCACTTTCTTAATCTCACTCTGATTCTTTACTAAGACCTGTATGCTTAACTTTATACATATATGATTAACTCTATGTTAAGTATAGCATTCAATAAATTGTATGAAAGAAAAAAGGGTATTAGCAGACACTAGTCTTGTTTATGTGACTCCTTTGACTCTTAGAACTATCATTATGATCAATTGTGAACTGAATTTGATCACTTGGACTAGTGAGATGGCATTGGTACATGACAGCTTGATGGGATTGAATTGGAATCCCCTGGCATGTTTCTAACTCTATCATTTGCTAATACTAACTGATAGAATTTAAAAGGGAGAGAATGATCCAACATGGGAAGCAGGATACACAGCAGACTCATAGAATGGCAATGTCCTAAATAGAACTCTGGCCTCAGAATCAGCCCTTAAGGCATTTGGATCTGGCTGAAGAGCCTATGAGAGTATTTTAGGCATGAAAAGCCAAGACACTCTGGCAAAAAACAAACAAACAAACAAACAAAAAAAAAACAAAAAAAACCCACCTAAATGAAAGATCTCTGTGAGTGAGATCCCAGTGGAAAGAAAAGGTCATCAAAGAAGGAGGTACCTTTCTCTGAAGGGAGGAGAGAACTTCCACTTTGGCTATGACCTTGTCTAAAAAAGATCGAAGTTGGTGAAATCAAAAGGCTTCCATAGCCTTGGCAACTCATGACAAGAGCCTAGAAAGATTACTGACGCCATAAACAAGAGTGTCAAATTGTTAAATCAACAACAGGAATCACTGTACACTTACTCCTCATGTAGGATCTCTGCCCTTAATGTGTTGTTCAATGTGAATTAATGCTCTAACTAGTACTCAAACAGTATTTTACACTTTATGTTCTGTGTGGGTGCAACTGATGAAATCTTTACTTAATATATACTAAATCGATCTTCTGTATATAAAGAGAATTGAAAATGAATCTTGATGTGAATGGAAGGGGAGAGGGAGTGGGAGATGGGAGGGTTGTATGTGGGAGGAAGTTATGGGGGGGGAAGCCATTGTAATCCATCAGCTGTACATTGGAAATTTATATTTATTAAATAAAAGTTAAAAAAAACTTAGTACAAAAAATACTTTTTTATATATAAAAAGAAAAAAGGGGAATATTATAAAGGAAAAGATAAACAAAGTATCGAATTAGGAGTTGTTCACCAACAGTCAAGAGAAGGGCTATTCCAAGTCACTGCTTCTCAAAGTGTCTGTCTAATTTCTACATGTTGTCTTTAAGGTGTTCTGTTAGTTACCACAGGTAAGGGAGAGCATATAGAATTTGTCCCTTTAGGACTGGCTTGTTTTATTAGGTATAATGTTTTCCAGTCTCATCATTTTGTTGCAAATGACCAGACTGCATTTTTTACTGCTGTGTAGTATTCCATTGTGTACATATCCCATAATTTCTTTATCCAGTCTTCAGTTGATGGGCATTCTCTTTATATTCTTGATTAACTAGGAAAAGTTTTCATTCATATCTTGTATAGTTTTATTTAGCTTGTAGATTTGCTTCTGATTTTTTTTTAAGTAATCCTATGATTAACTTTGAGGAAATACCAGAAATGGAATTTACAATCTCTTCATCTTCACATTCTAATATTGAACATTGTGTTCCTCTGCGGGAGTTCATGGTTATTTCCTTATTGTTACTTGAATTTTGGTTCTTATCTTTTATTATTTTTGGTGTTGATTTTTAATTTTTGTTCACTTTAATTTTGGGGGATCTGCCTCTGTGGCTTCCTGGAATGTCTGCCCTTTCGGTGAATACCAGGAGGTATGTGGTGGGTGTGGCCTGGGGGCTCTGGTCAATGTTCTAGGGTGGGGTGAGTTTCCAGGGTAATGATTCCCAGCTACACCCTGCAGCTTTTAATGTAGCCATCTAGGCCCCAAGGTCTCAGCACCTAAGGTTCCCCCGAAGATGCTGGCACAGGCACCCCTCTGATTCTGGTGGTTGCCCAGCTACCTCTAACTAATCTCTGAGACAGCAGAGGCTGCGGGCTGTTCCCTCCATTCTTAGCTCTGGAACACATGCTACAGTAACCAGCCTAACAGCTTCCCACCAATGCTGCCAGCACTGTGTTCAGGTGACCCATCTCAGTAGGCTATGTTGTGTGTGCCTGCAGGCTTCCTTGGTTGTAGTCCTGATTTAAAGTGGCACCCACACGCTCTCAGCTTGGTCAGGGGTTTTGTTTTGGAGAGATTGGTTTGAATTGGCTGCCTCGCTCCAATTCCGCTTGGACTTCAGGTGACCACCAGCACTGCCAGCTCCCCAGATTCTTGTCTGGACCCATGCTATACTCTTGCTGGTTCTATACACACAGATTGCTGCCATCCATTCTACCCCACCATCACCCCCATCTCAAAAATGCCACTGACTGGGGCTGTCCACAGCTCAGGTTTTCAATACTCTCTGGGTGTGTTCCAACATTCTCCAAGCCAGTTCAAGCTGGTTCCCCTGGTCCTATGGGCCTTCCTGGGCAATTGTCTCTCCTAATCTCCATTGATGGTATTCCTCCTAAGCTTCTCTTCACTGTTTCTCCCTTGAACGTTTTGATCAGATAACTCTTCAACATGCAGATTGCATTTCTTTTGGATGTATACTCAGTAGTGTGATAGCTGGATCATCTAGTTCTAATTTTAATTTGAGGGGCAACCACTACACTATTTTTCATAGTCGTAATAATTTACATCCCCATCAACAAGGTTAAAGGACTCTTTTCTCCACATCCGCTCAAACAATTAACTTTGGTCTTTTTGAAAATAGCCAATTGCCGGCACTGCGGCTCACTAGGCTAATCCTCTGCCTAGCAGCGCCGGCATACCGGGTTCTAGTCCCAGTCAGGGCACCTGATTCTGTCCCGGTTGCCCCTCTTCCAGGCCAGCTCTCTACTGTGGCCCGGGAGTGCAGTGAAGGATGGCCCAAGTGCTTGGGCCCTGCACCCCATGGGAGACCAGGAGAAGCACCTGGCTCCTGCCATCGGATCAGTGCGGTGCGCCGGCCGCAGCGCGCCAACCGCGGCAGCCATTGGAGGGTGAACCAACAGCAAAGGAAGACCTTTCTCTTTGTTTCTCTCTCTCACTGTCCACTCTGCCTGTCAAAAAGAAAAAAAAAATAGCCAATTGGCCGGCGCTGTGGCTCACTTGGCTAATCTTCACCTGTGGCACCAGGTATCCCAGGTTCTAGTCCCAGTTGGGGTGCCGGATTCCACTGCTGGTTGCTCCTCTTGCAGTCCAGCTCTCTGCTGTGGCCCGGAAAGGCAATGGAGGATAGGCCAAGTGCTTGGGCCCTGCATCCACATGGGAGACCAGGAGGAAGCACCTGGCTTCTGGCTTCGGCTCAGCGCAGTGTGCCAGCCGTAGTGGCCGTTTGGGGGATGAACCAATGGAAGGAAGACCTTTCTCTCTGTCTCTATATATCTAACTCTGCCTGTCAAAAAAAAAAAAAATAGCCAATTAACAGTGAAGTAATACTTCATTGTGGATTTAATTTGAAATTTTGGGTGATCATTTTTAATATTTTTCTTCATTTTCTTGATGGCCATTTAAATGTCTTTTGATAAATATCCTTTCAGATATTTGGTAATTTTTAAATTTTTTTTCTTTCTGAGTTATTTGAGCTCCTTCTATATTTAGGACATTATCTACTTACCAGAAATGGTTTGAAATGCTTTTTCCCATTATATAAGCTGCTTCTGTACTTTAATTATTTCCTTGGCTGTGCAGCTTTTTGGTTAGATGAAATCCCATTTGTCGGTTGTGCCTTTTATTGTTTGTTTTTTAGTTAATATCCAAAAAATCATCTAGATCAATAATGCAGAGCTTTTTGTTATGTTTGCTTCTCATACTTTTATAATTTGCAGTCTTATGTTAAGTTCTTCATCAATTTTTAATTGACTTATGTATATACAAGAATAACAGGGCCGGCGCTGTGGCACAGTGGGTTAAAGCCCTGGCATGAAGCACTGGCATCCCATATGGGTGCCGGTTCTAGTTCCGGCTGCTCTTCTTCTAATCCAGCTCTCTGATGTAGCCAGGAAAAGCATTGGAAGATGGCCCAAGTCCTTGGGCTCCTGCACCCTTGTGGGAGACCTGGAAGAATCTCCTGGCTTCAGATCAGTGCAGCTCTAGCCATTTGGCCATCTGGGGAGTGAAACAGCAGATGGAAGACCTCTCTCTCTCTGTCTCTACCTCTCTCTATAACTGTCTTTCAAATAAATAAAATAAATCTTAAAAAAAAAAGTCTTAGTTAATTCTAGTGAAGATTGATACCCAGTTTCTCCAAATCATTTATTGTCAAAACTGACCTTTAACTATGTGTGTTCTTGGTATTATTGATGCAAATCAACTAACTATATATACATGGGTTTAATTCTGTCTCTGCTATTATAGTGGCCTCTGTGTATTTTCATGCTGTAAACATGCTGCTTTGATAACTACAGTTTTATAACAAATTTTGAAGTGATAAGATGCCTCTAATGTTCCTGGCAAGACAATAGACAATGGCCCAAAGAGTTTGGGTCTCTGCCCCATGTGGAAGACTAGGATGGAGTTTCTGGCTCTTGGCTTTGGTCTCTCCCAGACCTCTTCTAAACCCCTATGTTTATGTCTCTCCCTCTTTCTCTGTTGCTCTGTTTCAAATAATTCTTTTAAGAAAACAGAGAAATGGTACATTTTCATATGCTGATTTCATGCCCCAAAACCTTATTGAATTCACTTATTCAAACCATTTTTGTGGAATCATGGGGATTGGTACAGGTTGGGCCATTTCATTTGCAAACAGATAAAACTTCTTTTCCTCTTTGGATGCCTTTCATTTCTTTCTCTTGCCATCTTCTATATCCAGGACTTCCAATACTACATCAAATAGGAGTATTGAGAATGACTGTCTTTGTCTTGTTCTGGATCTTAGAGTAAAAGCTTTCAACTTTTTACCATAAAGCATGATGTTAGCTTTGGGCTTATCTTTAACACCCTTTATCACATTGAGTTACATTCCTTCCCTACCTGATATGATGAGAGGCTTTATTATTAAAGGATGTCAAATTCTGTCTAATGCCTTTTCTGAATCAGTTGAGACGAACAGTTGTATTTTGTTCTGTTTTTGTTCTTCATTCTGGTAATATGTATTAAATGTATAGAATTGGATGTGTTGAGCCAATCTTGCATCTCAGGAAAAAATATTGCTTGGTGATGGTGAATAATCCTTTAAAATATGCTATGATTTGCATTTACTGACTTATTCAGGATTTTTACATCTACATCCAAAAGGAATACTAGCCTATCTTAGACTGTATGCATTTCAATTTGGTATCAAATTAATTCTGTACACATACAATACATTAGTTTTAAAGCATTCCTCCTCTTTAACTCTTTGGATGAGTTTTAAGCTTTGATATTTCTTGAAGTGTTTGGTAGAATTCATCAAAGCTTTCAGGTCCAGGGCTTTTCTTTGGTGAAGATTTCTTTTTTTTTTTCAATTTTATTCATATACATTACATTTTTTTTTTTTTTGTACTCTCTTAGTTACCACAGATCAGGGAAAACACACTATTTGTCTTTTGGGAATGACTTATTTCACTAAGTACAATGGTTTCCAGTTGCTTCCATTGTATTGCAAAAGATAGAATTTCATTCTTTCTGTGGTTGATTTGTATTCCATAGTGTATATAAACAAACCACATTTTCCTTATCTAGTCATTGGTTGATGGGCATCTGGGTTGATTCCATATCTTAGCTTTTGGGGAATTGAGCTGAAATAAACATGGAGGTACAGATAACTCCTTCATAGGCTAATTTCATTTCCTTTGGGTAAATTTCCAGGAGTGGGATGACTGGGTCATATGTAGATCTATTTTCAGATTTCTGAGGAATCCACATAGTATCTTTTACAATGGATGTACTAGTTTATATCACCACCAATAGTTGATTAGGGTATCTGTTCCCCAAATCCTCACCAGCATTTATTGTTTTGATTTTTCTATGACAGCCATTCTATCTGGGTGAGGTGTACTTTAATTCTTTATGGATACATTTATGAATTTCAAAAATTCTGTTGTGCCTTTATAAATTCAGAAATGTGAACATTGGTTTGAAATTTTTTAACTGATGCAATCTGCTTATTCATTGTCAATCTGTTCAGACCTTCTATTTATTCATATTCAATTTTGATAGTTTGTATACATCTGGTAATTTATCCATTTCTTCTAGTTGATCCAATTGCTGACTGACAATTTTTTAAAGGTTACAAAAGCTCTTTATAGATTTATATTCAAGATATATCAGTTAAACAGACCAGTAACTATATTATTCTATCTTTGGTTACGAAACAAATAAAGACTCATTTATCTTCCAAATTCACCATCTCTGTACATAGGAAAATGATTTTTACCTAAAATTATGCAAAGTATAGGATATTCTTATTCATTTTCACAGTCTACTTTGATCTTTTGCTTAGTTTCATTCAATTTGGCTGTTTTCAAATACATTTTCCATTCATAATCAGATTTCTTGGCTCTGTTTTTATGTTAATTTTGATAATTTTAAATGTGTCAGCATGTGTTTCTTAGTTTTAATTCATTTTGCCTTTTTAAGTAGTTCAAATAATACAGAAAATATATAGAAGAATATAATTATGATCACAGTTAACAACTTTGAACATTTTGTTACATTTGTTTCATGTGTATCAACATGGCTTACATAACATCTGTTAGCATATCTTGTTTAATAATTGTTTAACTACTATTGCTTCACAAAAATATCTGTTGTGATGTGTCCTCTTGACAAATAAGGTGAAAGTGGAAGTCCTTGAGGGAGTCTCTTGGGAATGCTCACAATGCAGGAGGAAGCTTGATCTGCAAATTCATTTTTCTTCTTCTTTCCTGAAAAACAGAGAAAGTGTTGGTCATACAGCAGCAGCTAAGTAACCACGAGGTAAAAATGCGGTAGATATAAGCCACATCATTAAGACCACATTACTGGCCACACCCTCAGACCATGATATTAGCCACTTAAATTGCAGAATTTGATAAGAAACAAAAATTATTTAGATAAGCCCATGAGTTCAATTTTCCGTTTTACTCAGCCATGCTTATTCATTTTTTTAAAAAAATTTTTATTTGAAAGGCAGAATTAGAGAGGCAGAGACACACAGAGAGAGAGAGAGGTATTCCTTCTGCTGGTTCACTAACCAAATGGCCACAATGGCCAGAGCTGAGCTGATCCGAAACCAGGAGTTTCTTCCAGGTCTCCCATGTGGGTGCAGGACTTGGGCCATCTTCTGCTTCCTCAGACCATAGCAGAGAGCTGGATCAGAAGTGGAGCCACTGGGGTTCGAGCCTGAGCCCATATGTGATGCTGGTACCACAGGGAGCAACTTTACACACTATGCCACAGCACCAACCCCATCCATGCATAAATGAATAGAAACAAGATACATGATGTTTATAATACTGCTTATGTGGTTTCAATTGTATTGTTTCACCTTTCACTTCTGATTGAGTCTTCTCACTTTTCTCTTAAATAGTCTAGCTACAAGTTTCTTTTATCTTTCAAGAAAAAGACAACTTTTAAGTTGTTAATCTTTTCTAGTGATTTTCTATTACTGATTGAATTTATTATTGTTGCTGTTTCCTTCTCCCTGCTTATTATTGTCTTAGTTTTGTTTTTCTAGTTTCTTGGAGAACAATGTTAAAGTATTAAATTATGTACTTGAGATCTGTGTTCTTTTGGTGTAGTTTCTTTTTGCTATGAACAACCCTCTTAATATTACTTTTGCCACATCTAACAAACTGTCCACTTCTGTGGCTCTGAAGGTACTTTTTAAGCTATTCTTTGACACATTGATTGTAAAGGAATATTATGTGTGCAGGCTTCATGGAAGGATTTTTGGAGGAATCCTCCTTCTGCATTGTTTCAAATAGCTTGAGAAGAATTCTAGTTAGTTCTTTAAAAGTCCGGTAGAATTCAGCAGTGAAGCCGTCAGAACCTGGGCTTTTCTTTGTTGGAAGGGTCTTTATTACTGATTCAATCTCCATCTTAGTTATTGTTCTTTTTAGGGATTTTATATTTTCATTATTGAATTTAGGTACATTATATATGTCCAGGAATTTATCCATTTCTTTTGTTTCCCAATTTTTGGCATATAGTTCTTTATAGTAATGTCTGATGATTCTTTTTATTTCTGTGGTATCTGTTGTTGCATTTCCATTTTCATCTATGATTTTGTTGATTTGGGGCATCTTTTTTGTCAGTTGGGCCAATGATGTGTCTTTTTTTTTAAAAAAAAAAAACTAGCTCTTCATTACATTAAGCATTTGTATTGTTGTATTGGTTTCAGTTTTATTTCTACCTTAATTTTAATTATTCTTTCCTCCTAATTTGGGGTTTGGTTTGTTGTTTTTCAACAAACAAACAACATCCTTCAGATGCACTAATAGCTCATTTAGTGAACTTCCAGTTTCTTGTTGTAGGCAATAATTGCTATAAACTTCCCTCTTAACACTGCTTTTGCTGTATCCGATAAATATTGATATGAGATACTGTCATCATCATTCATTTCCAATTTTTTTTATTTCTCTTTTGAATTATTTTATGGCCCACTGTTCATTTAATAGCATATTGTTCATTCTCCATGTATTTGCATATGTTCTTGAGATTCTTGAGTTGTTGGTTTCTTTTAACAGTTTTTGTGTTAAAGTCTATTTTGTCTAATATTACAATGGCTACACTTGCCCGTTCTTTCCCGGTCGCATGGGATATCATTCCAACCTTTCACTTTCAGTCTTTGTGTATCTTTGTTGGTGAGGTGTGTTTCTTGTAAGCAGCAAATAGATGGGTCTTGTTTTCAAATCCATTTGGCCAGTCTGTATCCTTTAACCAGAGAGATGAGTCCATTTACATTTAGGGTAACTATTGATAAGTAACTACTTTTTTCTCAAATGTTCCTATAATTTGCTTTTGATTTCTTTTGTACATTTACTGGGGGATTTTCTGTCTTAGCATTCTTTCATTTTTAAACTATTATTTTAAAAATATAAATATCCAAAGTACAGCTTTTGGATTACAGTGGATTCCCGCCCCCATAACTTCCCGCCCACCCACAACCCTCCCATCAACCACTCCCTCTCCCATTCCATTTGCATCAAGATTAATTTTCAATTATCTTTATATACAGAAGATTAATTTAGTATATATTAAGTAAAGATTTCAACAGTTTGCAACCACACCGAAACACAAAGTGTAAAATATTGTTTGATTACTAGTTATAGTGTTAATTCATATTGTACAGCACATTAAGGACAGAGATCCTACATGAGGAGTAAGTGCACAGTGACTCTTGTTGTTGACTTAACAATTGACACTCTTGTTTATGGCATCAGTAATCACCCAAGGCTCTTGTGATGAGCTGCAAAGGCTATGGAAGCCTTTTGAATTTGCCAACTCTGATCTTATTTAGACAAGGCCATAGTCAAAGTGGAAGTTATCTCCTCCCTTTAGAGAAAGGTACCTCCCTTCTTTGATGGCCCGTTCTTTCCACTGGGATCTCACTCGCAGAGATCTTTCATTTAGGTTTGTTTGTTTTTTTTTTTTTTTTTTTTTTTTTTTTTTGCCAGAGTGTCTTGGCTTTCCATGCTTGAAATACTCTCATGGGCTCTTGAACCAGATCTGAATGCCTTAAGGGTTGGTTCTGAGGACAGAGTACTGTTTAGGACATTGCCATTCTGAGTCTGTTGTGTGTATCCCACTTCTCATGTTGGATCGTTCTCTCCTTCGTAACTCTATCAGTGTTAGCAGACACTAGTCTTGTTTATGTGATCTCTTTGACTCTTAGACCTAACATTATGATCAATTGTGAACTGAAATTGATCACTTGGACTAGTGAGATGGCACTGGTACATGCCACCTTGATGGGATTGAATTGGAATCCCTGGCACCTTTCTAACTCTATCATTAGGGGCAGGTCCGATTGAGCATATCCCAAATTGTATATCTCCTCCCTCTCTTATTCCCACTCTTATATTTAACAGGGATCACTTTTCAGTTAAATTTAAACACCTAAGAATAATTGTGTGTTAGTACAGAGTTCAACTAATAGTATTAAGTAGGACAAAAATATACTAAAAGGGATAAAGTATTAAGTTGTTCATCAACAGTCAGGACAAGGGCTGATCAAGTCACTGTTTCTCAGTGTCATTTCACTTCAACAGGTTTCCCCTTTGGTGCTCGGTCAGTTGTCATCGATTAGGGAGAACATATGATATTTGTCTCTTTGGGACTGGCTTATTTCACTCAGCATGATGTGTTCCAGATTCCACCATCTTGTTGCAAACGACTGGATTTCATTGTTTTTTACTGCTGTATAGTATTCTATAGAGTACATGTCCCCTAATTTCTTTATCCAGTCTACTGTTGATGGGCATTTGGGTTGGTTCCAAGTCTTAGCTATTGTGAACTGAGTTGCAATAAACATTAAGCTAGGGAAAGCTTTTGTGTTTGACAACTTAATTTACTTTGGGTAAATTCCAAGGAGTGGGATGGCTGGGCTGTATGGTAGGGTTATATTCAGGTTTCTGAGGAATCTCCAGACTGACTTCCATAGTGGCTTTACCAGTTTGCATTCCCACCAAGGGTTAGTGTCCCTTTTTCCCCATACCCTCACCAGCATCTGTGGGAAGATATCTGTATGTGAGCCATTCTAACCTGGGTGAGGTGAAACCCCATTGTGGTTTTAGTTTGCATTTCCCTGATTGCTGGTGACCTTGAACATTTTTCCATGTGTCTGTTGGCCATTTGCATTTCCTCTTTTGAAAAATATCTATTGAGGTCCTTGGCCCATCTCTTAAGTGGGTTGCTTGTTTTGTTGTTGTGGAGTTTGATCTCTTTGTAGATTCTGGTTATTGACCCTTTATCTGTTGCATAGTTGCAAATATTTTTTCCCATTCTGTCAGTTGCCTCTTCACTTTCCTGGTGTTTCTTTTGCCATACAGAAACTCCTAATTTGATGCAATCCCAGTTGTTAATTTTGGCTTTGACTTCCTGTGGTTCCAGGGTCCTTTCCAAGAAGTGTTTGCCGGTACCTATATCTTGCAGGGTTTCTCCAATGCTCTCTAATAATTTGATGGTGTAGGGTCATAGATTTAAGTCTTTAATCCATGTTGAGTGGATTTTTGTGTAAGGTCTAAGGTAGGGGTCTTGATTCATGCTTCTGTATGTGGAAATCCAGTTTTCACAGCACCCTTTGTTGAATAGACTCTCCTTGCTCCAGGAATTGGTTTTAGATCTTTGATCAAATATAAGTTGGCTGTAGATGTTTGGCTTGATTTCTGGTGTTTCTATTCTGTTCCATTGATCTATCCATCTGTTTCTGTACCAGTACCATGCTGTTTTGATTACAACTGCCCTGAAGTATATCCCGAAATCTGGTATTGTGATGCCTCTGGCTTTGTTTTTGTTGTACAAGATTGCTTTAGCTATTCGAGGTCTCCAGTGTCTCCATATGAATTTCAGCATCATTTTTTCCAGATCTGAGAAGAATGTCTTCGGTATTTTGATTGGTATTGCATTGAATCTATAAATGGCTTTTGGGAGAATGGACATTTTGATGATATTGATTCTTCCAGTCCATTATTGGAAGATTTTTCCATTTTTTGGTATCCTCTTCTATTTCTTTCTCTAAGGTTTTGTAATTCACATCGTAGAGATCTATAACACCCTTGGTTAAGTTTATTCCAAGGTATTTGATTGTTTTTGTAGCTATTGTGAATGGGATTGATCTTAGAAGTTCTTCTTCAGCCGTGGCATTGCCTGTGTATACAAAGGCTGTTGATTTTTGTGTATTGATTTTATATCCTGCTACTTTGCCAAACTCTTCGATGAGTTCCTATATAGTCTTATAGTAGAGTTCTTTGGATCTCCCAAATAAAGAATCATATCATCTGCAAAGAGGGATAGTTTGAGTTCTTCCTTCCCAATTTGTATCCCTTTAATTTCTTTTTCTTGCCTAATAGCTCTGGCTAAAACTTTCAGAACTATATTGAAGAGCAGTGGTGAGAGTGGGCATCCCTGTCTGGTACCAGATCTCAGCGGAAATGCTTCCAACTTTTCCCCATTCAATAGGATGCTGGCCATGGGTTTTTCATAAATTGCTTTGATTGTATTGAGGAATGTTCCTTCCATACCCAGTTTGCTTAGAGTTTTCATCATGAAAGGGTGTTGTATTTTATCAAATGCTTTCTCTGTGTCTATTGAGAGAATCATATGGTTTTTCTTCTGCAGTCTGTTAATGTGGTGTATCACATTGATTGTTTTGTGAACATTGAACCATCCCTGCATACCAGCGATAAATCCCACTTGGTCTGGGTGGATGATCTTTCTGATGTGTTGTTGCATTCTATTGGCCAGAATTTTATTGTGTATTTTTGCATCTATGTTCATCAGGGATATTGGTCTGTAATTTTCTTTCAATGCTGCATCTTTTTCTGGCTTAGGAATTAAGGTGATGCTGGCTTCGTAGAAAGAATTTGGGAGGATTCCCTCTTTTTCAATTTTCATGAATAGTTTGAGGAGAATTGGGGTTAATTCTTCTTTAAATGTCTGGTAGAATTCAGCAGTGAATCCATCTTGTCCTGGGCTTTTCTTTGTTGGGAGGGCCTTTATTACTGTTTCAATTTCTGTGTCAGTTATGGGTCTGTTTAGGTTTTCTATGTCTTCCTGGTTCAATTTAGGTAGGTTGCATGTGTCCAGGAATCTATCCATTTCTGATAGACTTCCCTGTTTGCTGGCATACAAGTCCTTGTAGTAATTTCTGATGATTCTTTTTATTTCTGTGATGTCTGTTGTTATATTTCCCTTTTCATCTCTGATTGTATTGATTTGGGTCTTTTCTTTTTTTAGTTAGTTGGGCCAATGGGATGTCAATTTTGTTTATTTTTTCAAAAAACCAGCTCTTCATTTGGCTGATTTTTGTAATTTTTTTTATTCAATCCTGTTGATTTTTCTGACTTTAATTATTTCTCTTCTCCTACTATTTGGGTCTGGTTTGCTGCAGATTTTCTGGATCCTTGAGATGCATTGAAAGCTCATCTATTTGGTGCCTTTTCAATTTCTTGATGTAGGCACCTATTGTGTGTTAGCATTCTTTCATGATGATGGCTTTCTTTCTGTGGTTCTGTGTTTAGCACATCCTTAAGCATCTTTAGTAAGGCTGGACAAGTTGTTTCAAATTATTTCCGTTTGTTATGAAATGTCTTTATTTCACCTTCATTTATAAATCAGAACTTTGCAGGGTACAATATTCTGGGTTGACTTTTTTTAAGACTTGGACTATATCTTGCCATTTTCTTCAAGCCTGTAGGGTTTCTGATGAGAAGTCATCTGTGAGCATAATTGGAGATCCTCTGAAAATTATCTGGCATTTCTGTCATGTACATTTTAGAAACTTTATGCTTTACTGTTGAAAGTTTGATTAAAATGTCATGGTGATGATCTTTTCTAGTCATATTTGTTAAGAGTTCTATGTACTTCCTATATTTGGACATTCCTTTATCAAATTTAGAGAATTTTTCTGTAATTATTTCACTAAGTAGGCTGTGTAGTCCCTCTCTCTTTCCATACCTTCAGGGACTCCTAAAACTCGTATGTTGTCTTTTGATAGAACAATGTTGGAGATATATGGGATAATATGTTTTTTAATTTCTTCTTGTTGTATTTGATGTGATTAAAATTTCCAGAAATTTGTCTTCTAACTTGGATAGTCTTTCTTCTGCCTAAACAACTCTTTAGTTATGACTTTCCACTGCATTTTTATTTGATCTGTTTCATTGTGATTTCTCTGTAAGATCTGAATTTCATGGGAAAAATTTTCATAACATATATAGTTTTCTTTAGTTTTTGGATTTTCTTCTGATTGCTTTTGAGTAATCTGATGTTTAACTTTTTAATTTCCATTCTGGTATTTCCTCAATCTCTTCATCTTCACATTCCAATATTGAAATGTTGCAGTGTTCCTTCTGGGGGGCTCATAGTGTCATCTTTATTCTGGTTTTCTTGTTTCTTGAATTTTGCCTTTATTTTTTAGGCATTTGTAATTTTTTTTTTTTTGTCTAATGGCTTTTATCTTTTATCTGTGCTTCTGTGTCTTAGTAAGATTTCTACACTTTCAGTGAATATCAAGAGGTATGTGGTGGGTGTGGCCATGGAACTCTGTTCAGTGCTTCCAGATGGGGCAAGCATCCAAGTTGGGTGTGGTAGCTCTCCTCTAGTTAACTGAATGGAGAGGAATGGTCACCTCTGCTGGTGCATCCTCTCCTTCTCCCAGCTGAGGAATGCCCTTGTTTTAGTCCCCAGTGTGCTGAACACTCATCCACACTATATGAACCAAACATATAATCTGTGGAATCTTTGCTGTGAGCAGAGTTTCCTTTGCCATGAGCTGCTCTAGGCAACCAAGAAGCCCTGAGAGTGTGGAGAAGCACTGTGTGGTTGCCCCGAACCCAGCCACACTCTGCCTCTTCTCATGCAGTCACAGCGTTATCTCATCTGAGTTCCCAGGGATCTCAGTTAAGGAGTGCCAGTGTGGCCACCCTACACAGCTAGCCTGTCCTGTCTGCAAGGAAACTAAGGTGTTCCCAGAGCCGCTGTCTGTGTGTGTGTTCCAGCCATTGTTGGAATATGGTTGGAGTCCATTCCTTCCAACCAGATTCGATGTCAGTGGGGAATGCACTTTTCTCTGGTTAGACCTGTGGTTCACAGGTGTGCAATGTACCCATCTGCCACAGCCCCACTCAGTTCGTAATAGTGCTGGTCATGTAGCAGTGTCTCACAGGCAGCACTTCCTTTCATAGGAATGACCCCACCTCCCCTCCATTTGTCAGGTGAGAGCAACATGCAAGCTGTAGACCATCTTGCTGGCTTCTCCTGAACTGCTGTGGTTTCCCTGTTGACTGGGTGGAAGATGACCCCAGTCATTGCCAGGTGCCTTCACAGGAGCTGGGGCTGCTCTACATGATTGTTTTCAAAAATGGTGCCAGCCCTCCCACTGCTGGCTGGTCTCTATTTTAGCAGGGTGGGATGGCGGAGATGGAGAGAGATGTGCCCCCCTCCACCTGAGTGAGTGGTCACCCTGCTGTCTTGGAGGATCTGGGTGGGACACTAAAAGTTACAGCGGAATGAGAGCTTAGTGAACTGTATCAACAGTGCCATGTGTCCATGAAGTCTGCTCTCAGCTAGTTTGCAAGGGTGGGTGCCTTCCTCTCTGGATCCAAGCTGGTGGGTCATTTTCTGCATTTCTGCTCTTTTAGCACAGTTCTGGACCACTTCTACTGCTTTCGCAGGATCTCCCACTCCAGTTACCCTGCAGCTTTACCCTGAGAGTGCACGTTCTCTGCTTTATTTCATATTAATTTCATCTAGCTTACATCAGACCATCCTGTTGCTATTCTGTCACCTTGGAATGCCCAAATTACTGTTTTGCTATTAATATGACATTGTTCTTTAGGGATTCCCTTTATTAGTCCCTTGTCAAATATAAAACTTGTGAATAGTTTCTCTACTTCTGTAGGTTATGTCTTTGTTTTCTTCACTGTGCAGAAAGATTTTCACTTTAATTAAACCACATTATCTATTTTTGCTTTTGTTTTCTGCATTTTGGGGCCTGAGCTTAAAAAAAAAATTGATTCCAATGTCCTGGTGTATCTTGCTTATGTTTTATTCTGGTAGTTCCATATCTTACCTTTAGGTCTGTCATCTTTTTAGAGTTTAACCTTGTACACGGTGATATAGAGATCTGGTTCCATTCTTTTTTAGGTGAAAATCCAATTTTCCTAGCATCATTTATTGAAAATGTCCTTCCCCCAATGTGTATTCATGACAGGTTTGTCAAATCAGTTGGCTATAGATATGTGGGTTTACTTCTAAGCTCTTTGTTCTCCTAGCCACCATGTTTCTTTTTATGCTAATACCATCATATTTTAATAATTGTGGCTTTCTAAAATATTTTAAAGGCCAGTAGTGTGATAATTATTTTGTTCAGGATTGCTTTTACTCCTCAGGTTCTTTTGTGATTACATATAAATTCTCGTAGAGTTTATTTCTGTAAAACATATAATTCATATTTTCATGTGTTTTGCATTCAATATGTATCCTTTTGGGCTGTATGAACATTTTAATGACATTGAGTCTTCCAATCTATTCACAGGATGTTTTCCATTTGTATCCTCTTCAATTTCTTACATAACATTTATAGTTTTCATTGTAGAAAAATCATCTTCTGAAACATGCCACAAGAGATGTTGAATGGGATTTAAGTCCCATCAGCTGTGATACAGGACTACATTGGCATTGGAACAGGTCCAGATGCTCTAACCAGATATTATCCTGGGAACTAGGACTTTTAGGATATACCTAGTGTTAGGTTTTACCAGCCCAAAACTAAATCCAAAAACAGTTCTGTGGTTCCTTGTTGTCTGCCCAAGGCTGGGGATGGGGTGGTAAGGTAGTCCCTTAACAACCCAAACTAGCATTAAGCTGGGTCATACTCAGTCACCAGGCCATGTAATGCCACACCCATATGATACTATTGGTGATGACTCTATCCTACTAGGCTATTAATTTTCTCCTGAGTTTGAGGCACTTCTGGAGGCCCTGTGAGCACTGATCTGAAAGAGAATTTTGAACTTTGTTAGATGCTGAGTCTCACCAGTGTAGGTTTGGATCTGATATTTAAACAAAGTTCTATGTTCCCTTTCCTACTTTGTTCCCCATCAGCTGTAGTTGGGCTCAAGTATCTCCCAGAGGTTCGTTTCTCCCAGAGATTCGTTTTAAGTGGTAGAAAATAACTGGACTCAGTACTTTGGCCACCATGATATGGAGGCCCAAAGTCTCATTCTGTAGGAATTGTCTGGGGAACAGGGGCCAAGGGGGTAGGACTGGTACTGGGTTAAGTGTAAGTTCTGGATATAATTATTTCTCCTCCCCCCAGCAGGAAATGAGGCATATCTCTCCTATATCACACTAGCAGCTACTGCAGAAAAGATGGTACAGGCAGGTCTTTGATCTCCTGCTTTCTTCAGTTTGTCTTTTCTTGTTATACTAATGCCAGGCACTGTAATCTCTTACCTGACTTTCATTTCTCTTGTGAAGTTTATAGGTTCTTTACATAAGTTCTTTAAATAAATTTAATAGTTCATTTACAATTTAATTTTGGTAATATCATCTTGAGGTAGAAAAATATCATACATAGAACACATACAGACATTAATAAATGTATAGACAGATATTACAGCATTCATAATTTTTGCCTTTATACTGATTTCATACAAACCTCACAGTTAAAGAACATCTGAAGCCAAATTATATTTATGAGGACTTGAATTATTTCCTGCTCAGATATCAAAAATCATTTTTTCGCAAGTATTAGTAAAAAAGTTTAATTTTCCCAGTTTCCAAATATTTTTAACTCACCTTCTGATGAGTCATCTCTTGTAAACTATCCTATGGGGTCCTAGAATTGCTGTGTAGACAATTTGTATCTCAAAGACACAGAACTTTAATTTCAGTCTTAAATACCATCATTTACTTATTCCAGGAAACAAGGGAGTGGGTAAAAGTACAGTTCAAACAACATGGTCAGGAAAACACGTTAAGCCTCAATAAGACTTGCTTTGTAAACTTAAGTCAATCCCTTCTCCATTCCAACAGGGTTTTTTTTTTTTTTTTTTTTTTTTTTTTTTTTTTTTTTTTAATTTTATTTATTTGAGAGGTAGTGTTAGACAAGGAGGGAAGTCTTCCATAGGCTGGTTCACTACACAAATGACTGTGGCTGCAATGGCTGGAGGTGGACAGATCCAAAGCCAGGAGCTAGGACCTTCTTTCCATCACCCACCTGGGTGCAAGGACCCAAATACTTGGGCCATCTTCCACTGCTTTCCCAGGCCATTAGCAGAGAGCTGGATAGGAAGAGGAACAGCTGGGACATGAACCGATGCATACTACACCATAGAACCAGCCACAGTTCTAACAATGTAAATGATTTGGTCCTCCGCCTCTTTCCACCACTGAGAAGGGATACCCTTAACCATGGCAAATTCCTTTAGACATACATTTCCTTTACAAAAGGATCTCAGAATGACGATTTAAAAACAAACTTAATGCCAGAAAATCATATTTTGGAGTCGAATTGAAATAGGTGAATATTTCCAGCCAGCTTGTGTTTTCTAACAGATAACTGAATTTAGCATGGAGTTCACTGAAGAACAAGATGAACATTTTCTGTACCTCCACTCAGCAAGGATACTGCTAGTCTTGTCTTACAGTCAGACATTGCTTCACCATTTTTTGTTTTCAAGACTCAATGAAAGTCTAGTAAGTGGTTGTTTTGCATTGTCCCAATGAGTTTTTAAGGCATAACAAAATATCAACTTATGACAATACAATAAAGGTAGACAGAATAAAGTAAACCAGAGCATTTTGACAAGAAGTGTTTTAGTTGACTGAGAAGAGCAATATGAAATGAAGAGAGCAGGGAGAATGAATTATTCCAAATGTTTTTCTGAAAACAGCCCATGTGCCAGTTGGGCAGAATCAGAGACAAAGACCTTCTTCTGAACTCAGCTTGAAATATTCACCACAGGAATATTTTTCTCTAATAATTTATTGTGTTCTTGTCATGGGAGTCAAATCTTTGGGAGCTTCATCTAGTGGGGAAATAGTCCAGGCAGAAGGGAGTAGGTTAATCAGATAGCTGGTGTAAAAGTTGATAGTCTCCTTCCAATCGCCTCTCTATTTACAATAAAGGCAGGCATTTCAGGGTGGAGTTTTTATGGGACCACTTGGTTTTCATTTAAAATGCAAAAAAGAGGTACTCTTTGTCCCTCTAGTTTTGTAGATATAAAGACAAGAATTTTGTAGAGACTTTTTTCCTGTTGTGGCCACTGTACCTCTTTTATCATTGGTAAGATTCACCACTCTCATTAGGAAATCACAGACACTGGGTCCACACTCCTTAGATACGAGATGGCTAACGTAATAGATGGAGGAGTTCCACTCTCCTTGGTTGCAGATGAACCCATGGTTCTCTACCCTGCAGTTTAGTTTACTGGTTGGAGGCCTACAGCTGGTAAATTTTCTGTGAGTCAATCTCATCCTGGACCCAGTACAAAGAATTGCTGAGAAATGGAAATTCACAGAGCTCTAAACCAAGAGAGAACTCACCCATGACCTTCAGTTTCTGTAAGAGAGGAATGAGGGCCGGCGCTGTGGCGCTGGCATACTGGGTTCTAGTCCCCATCGGGGCACCGGATTCTGTCTCAATTGCTCCTCTTCCAGGCCAGCTCTCTGCTGTGGCCCGGGAAGGCAGTGGAGGATGGCCCAAGTGCTTGGGCTCTGCACCCGCATGGGAGACCAGGAGAAGCTCCTGGCTTCAGATCAGCATGGTGCGCTGGCCGCAGCGGCCATTGTGGGGGTGAACCAATGGAAAAAGGAAGACCTTTTTCTCTGTCTCTCTCTCACTGTCCAATCTGCCTGTCCAAAAACGAGAAGAATGAGTCTTGAAGGTACCTTTGCTTGGTCACTTGGAATCTCTGGAGATTTCATGAGATCCTCCTTCTGAAGTCAAAGTGTTAAACTCTGCTATTGTTTAAAGTTATTTATCTGAGCAAAGAACAAGTCATGAATATGGCAGGCCTCAAAACTAGAAGTTCAGAAACAAAAGCAAAGCAAAGCAATCATCTGATTTGCTACAGTTATAATAAAGAGCTGAGTTTCATCCCAACCTATCCCATTATATCCTAATATGCAGATGACTAAGTTTGGTTGTTATGTGTGCTTTAAAAAGCCAAACAAGGTAGATGACTACAGATTTTAACATCATCTCCCCATAAGTACTGTGAGCAGTTGCATGTTTCTATCTCATCCAGAAATGAGCACAAGGGTAGTCACACCAGTGTTTCCGTTACTACATTGATATTTTATCCAGTACCATCACCCCATTAGCTCATACTGCAGTTGTAATACCATTAGAAGTCCAGTTAATTTTTTTCACTTTACTTTTAATGTATTTTCCCTTGCCTTTCCATGTTTTACTCACAAAATAATCTTCAGTGAGTCTCTGTCCTCTCAAATATAGAGATAACATAAAAAGCATTACATAATAATTCTCTGGCTGTGAAAGAAAATAATAACTTGAGCCAACCATAATCTGAAATGCTTGGTAAATTTTTAAAGCATCACATACAAATTTCCATAATTGTTTTCACTACAGTATACTCTAAAATTTCCAGAATTTTCAGCTATGGCGAATACCTTTCTTCCATGACATGCCTTCCTCAAAATGCACCTCAATAAGCTTGCTACTGAAAACTAAGTCAAACTACAAGTGCTGCTTCTCCCAAATATGGTGTCATAAAATGATTACCTTGATGTGAAATGAGAATACTGAGTAGAAATCTTGATCTGGTATATACCTTCCTTGCTCTGATTTCTGGGCATATGTTGCTCAACCACTTTGTTTATTATTAAAAGTATGACCATAGCTCACTACCAAAAAATAACAATGGAATCAAATGGTCTTTTTTTAATTTAAGGGAAAAAAAATACAGATTTAGGAACATAGTGATACTTCCCACCCTTACTCCTCCTCCTTCACTTATTTCCTCTCAATTTTTGCAATAATGTATTTTCAGTTTATTTTATAATTATAAGGTTAACCCTACACTAAATAGAGTGTTCAACAAATAGTAGGAAAAATAAAACAATATTCCTCAAGTGTAAAGACAAGGGCTGTAACAATCACTGAATCTTAAAATGTCAATTTCACTCCCACACATTACATTTTTGGTACTCTATTAGTAACCAGAGATCACATAAAACATGGTATTTGTCTTTTGGGAATGGCTTATTTCACTAAGTATAATGGTTTCCAGTTGCATCTATTTAGTTGCAAATGACAGGATTTTGTTTTTTTATGGCAGAGTAGAAATACATATTATATATTTACCAAAAATTTTTATGCAGTCATCAGCTAATGGATATTTATTGTTTGTTGATTTCTGTATGAGAACCATTCTAGCTGGGCTAAAGTGAAACCTCATTGTGGTTTTGATTTACATTTCTCTGATGGCTAGAGATCCTGAGTATTATTTCATGTGGTTGTTGGCCATTTGAAATTCTGTTGAAAAAGGTCTGTTCAAATCCTTTGCCCATTTCTTAACTGGGTTGGTTGGTTGTTGAATTTCTTGAGCTCCTTAGAGACTCTTTATCAGTTTTGTAATTTGCAAATATTGTCTCCCATTCTGTCAGTTCCCTCTTCACTTTGCTAAGTGCAGTACAGAAGATTCTCAGCTTGATGTAATTTAATGTCTATTTTTACTTTGATTGCTTGTGCTTGTGGGGTCTTTTGCAAGAATCCTTTGCTTATGCCAATGCCTTGCAGAGTTTCCTCAAAGTTCTCCTCTGCTATTTGATGGAATCAGGTTGATTTTTTTTTATTTTTTTTTTAACTTTTATTTAATGAATATAAATTTCCAGTATACAGTTTATGGATTACAATGGCTTCCCCTTCCCATAATTTCCCTCCCACCCGCAACCCTCCCCTCTCCCGCTCCCTCTCCCTTTCCATTCACATCAAGATTCATTTTCAATTCTATTTATATACAGAAGATCAATTTAGTATAAATACTACTACAGTTTGCACCCACATAGAAACACAAAGTGAAACATACTGTTTGAGTACTAGTTATAGCATTAAATCAAAATGTACAGTACATTAAGGACAGAGATCCCACATCAGGAGCAAGCGCACAGTGGCTCCTGTTGTTGACCCAACAAATTGACACTCTAGTTTATGGCGCCAGTAACCATCCTAGGCTGTTATCATGAGTTGCCAAGGCTATGGAAGCCTTCCAAGTTCGCCGACTCTGATCATATTTAGACAAGGTCATAAAAGACAGGGTGAGGATAGTAACCAATGATCCTAAGAGTGGCCTTAACCAGGTCTGAACAATTATACAGCATTAAGTGGGGAAGAGGACCATCAGTACACACAGGTTGGGAGTAGAGCCATTGGTGGTAGAGTAGAGGTTATGATTACAAAGGAATGAGGCCCAAGTGTGCTAGACAGGGTCTAGAACAAAGGACAGAATCATTATTAGAGGAGCTAAGAAAGGTGCTGTCTAAGCTACAATTAAGTTTTCTGATTGAGAGGCAAATAGAACCTGACAGAAGGGGCTTGATAATAATCTGGTGGGCTTTAAGCCTTGTAAGTTAAGAGGCCCAGACCTATCTATCTCTTCACATGGGGTATATCCTAAGGGAAGTGTGAACTTCCTGGGGGAAGGCACTCTGTTGACTTTCATTACTTGGCTGGCCTGGGAGGAGAGCTGGCCAGGTAAAGGCAGGGGGCATCTCTAACAGGAAATTTACAGTTCTGCCTGCAATGTTGCTGACCCTACTTGGCTGTCCCCTCAACTGCAGTGGTCACTTTGGAAGTTGGGCTGAGTGAAGGGCTTTTCAGCTTGGAGCCAATAAGATCTGTGGCTCTGACCTGGGCATCCTTCGACTCCAGGGCAGGTCCATTTCCAGTGATCCAACTCTTGGCAGAGCTGCCAGGGCTCTTCACAAGCTGACTTCTGCTGAAGCCCAGGCTTTCCACATTGAAAGCCACTGCAGTGGACTGGCCTGTTGGGTCTCCTTGAGGGCAGATCACTGTACAGATCAGCCATGAATAGGCCTGCCACCCATTGCTTCTGATGCCTAGCTTTCTTTTCCTCCTGGTTTGTGTTAAAGCAGACCAGAGGATGCAAGTCAAGGGAGTGCCCGTGTCCCATCTCTAATCTTCGGTGGCCTGAACTACAAGTCTATAGTCACAGGCATGTTCTGTAGTAGTTTTTCTAAGGTAGACAATGCCCATGAGGAAAATTATATTCTCACTTTAAAACTTTCTTTCCCTTTGGTCTGAAAGGGAGGTTTTTTTTTTTCTACTTACTGTATACTTCGCTGATGGCGATGTGAATCTAGCTATGAGATTATTAGTTAAGTTCTTATTTTGGCTATGCTATTACAGAAAAATGTTAGCCATCTCTTATAAGGTCTAAAGATTAAATTGTGCGTCCTACAGATTCCTTCATAATAGAATTAGTTCCCTACCTTGAAGAGAATAGAGAAGTGAAAGCACAAGTTGGGCTTAGAATAGAGAAATGAGGGAGCAAGTCCTAGATCACTTGCTGACAATAGCAATATTACATGAATACTTAGCAAACCGTTTCAACCCTTAGATAAGAACTTAATAAAACATTTACCGGAAGGTCCAATGCCTTCTATAAATTTTAAGAATCATGTATTTGGAAACACCTCTTAAATATCTAACATGGTGTAGTTTGTTTAGCCAGTAAACTTAAGCACAACCATCTAAAATGTTTTTAGTTTCTTTTTACCAACAAGTTTAAAACATATGATACACAGATTCAGGTCATACAAATTAAAATGTATCTTTGATTGATTTTAGCAGCTTAAATTTATGGACAATCTTATCTAAAAGCCATTTAAAATAAAACTCTTAATAAAATTTCCCTATGTGGACATACAATATGTATGCACATATAACATAGCATAATAGACCAATATCAAAATCCAAAATATCTGGTTGAAATAAGATTCCTTAAAATCATGACATAACATAGACCAAATCTGATCATTGTTACAAGGTGATTATTCAAGTCTTTGAAAATAAGCACATAGTTAAATAACCCATAGCTCTTCATCTCCTCCCTCTCTTTTTCCACTCTTAGATTTAACAGGGATCACTTTTCAGTTAAAATTTAAACACCTAAGAATAATTGTGTGTTAATTACTGAGTTCAACCAATAGTACTAGAACCACAACAACAACAACAAATACTAAAAAGGATAAAGTATTACATTGTACATCTAAAGTCAGGACAGGAGCTGATCAGTTCATTGTTGCTTATAGTGTCCATTTCACTTAACAGGTTTCCCCTTTGGCGCTCAGTTGTCACCGATCAGGGAAAACAAATGATATTTGTCTCTTTGGGACTGGCTTAATTCACTCAGCATGATGTTTTCCAGATTGCTCCATCTTGTTGCAAATGACTGGGTTTCGTTGTTTCTTACTGCTGTATAGTATTCTATGGAGTACATGTCCCATAATTTCTTTATCCAGTCTACTGTTGATGGGCATTTGGGTTGGTTCCAGGTCTTAGCTATTGTGAATTGAGCTGCAATAAACATTAATGTGCAGATGGCTTTTTTGTTTGCCAGTTTAATTTCCTTTGGGTAAATTCCAAGGAGTGGGATGGCTGGGTTGTATGGTAGGGTTATGTTCAGGTTTCTGAGGAATCTCCAGACTGACTTCCATAGTGGCTTAACCAGTTTGCATTCCCACCAACAGTGGGTTAGTGTCCCTTTTTCCCCACATCCTCTCCATCATCTGCTGTTGGTAGATTTCTGAATGTGAGCCATTCTCACCGGGGTGAGATGGAACTTCATTGTGGTTTTGATTTGCATTTCTCTGATTGCTAGTGATCTTGAACATTTTTTCATGTGTCTGTTGGCCATTTGGATTTCCTCTTTCGAAAAATGTCTATTGAGGTCCTTGGCCCATCTCTTAAGTGGGTTGTTTGTTTTGTTGTTGTGGATTTTCTTGATTTCTTTGTAGATTCTGGTTATCAATCCTTTATCTGTAGTATAGTTTGCGAATATTTTTTCCCATTCTGTTGGTTGCCTCTTCACTTTCCTGACTGTTTCTTTTGAAGTACAGAAACTTCTCAATTTGATGCAGTCCCAAATGTTAATTTTGGTTTTGACTGCCTGTGCTGTTGGAGTATTTTCCAGGAAGTCTTTGCCTGTGCCTATATCTTGCAGGGTTTCTCCAATGCTCTCTAATAATTTGATGGTTTCAGGTCGTAGATTTAAGTCTTTAATCCATGTTGAGTGAATTTTTGTGTAAGGTGATAGGTATGGGTCTTGCTTCAAGCTTCTGCACGTGGAAATCCAATTTTCCCAGCACCATTTATTGAATAGACTGTCCTTATTCCAGGGATTAGATTTGGATCTTTGGTCAAATATAAGTTGGCTGTAGATGTTTGGATTGATTTCTGGTGTTTCTATTCTGTTCCATTGGTCTATCCATCTGTTTCTGTACCAGTACCATGCTGTTTTGATTACAACTGCCCTGTAGTATGTCCTAAAATCAGGTATTGTGATGCCTCCGACTTTGTTTTGTTGTACAGGATTGCTTTGGCTATTCGAGGTCTTCTGTGTCTCCATATGAATTTCAGCATCATTTTTTCCAGATCTGAGAAGAAGGTCTTCGGGATCTTGATGGGTATTGCATTGAATGTATAAATTGCTTTTGGGAGAATAGACATTTTGATGATATTGATTCTTCCAATCCATGAGCATGGAAGATTTCTCCATTTTTTGGTATCCTCTTCTATTTCTTTCTGTAAGGTTTTGTAGTTTTCATCGTAGAGATCTTTAACGTCTTTGGTTAAGTTTATTCCAAGGTATTTGATTGTTTTTGTAGCTATTGTGAATGGGGTTGATTTTTGTATAAGCTGTAAGGTAGGTGCCTTGTTTCAAACTTCTGAATGCAGAGATCCAATTTTACCAGCACCATTTGTTGCAGAGACTGTCCTTTCTCCAATTATTGGTTTAGGCTCCTTTGTGAAAATTTGTTGTTGAATGGTGCATTGATTTCTGGAGTTTCTGTTCTGTTCCATTGGTCTATCCATCTGTTTTTGTTCCAGTACAAGGCTGTTTTGATTAGAACTTCCCTGTATTATATCTTGAAATCTGTTATACAGTTACCTTTGGCTTTGATTTTTATTGTTCAAGATTGCTTTAGCTATTTGGGGTCTGTTGTGTTACCACATCAATTTTAGCAGGTATTTAATTTTTTGTAGCTATTGTGAAAGGACTGCTCTTAGTTCTTTGTCACTCTTCACATTATCTGTTTACACAAAGGCTATTGATTTTGTGTGTTGAATTTATAGCCTGGTACTTTACCAAACTCTTCTAATGGTTCCAATAGTCTCTTAGTTGAGACTGTTTCCCTATAAACAGAATCATGTCATCTGTAAACAGGGAGACTTTGACTTCCTCCTTTCCAATTTGTATCATTTTGATTCCTTTTTCTTGGCTAATGGCTCTGGATAACACTTCTAGGACTATATTGAATAGCAATGGTGAGCATGGACATCCTTCCCTGGTTCTGGATCTTACTGGAAATGCTTCCAAATTGTCTCCATTCAATAGGATGTTGGCTAGGCTTTCTCATAAATTGCTTTGATTGGATATAGAAGGAACTTTCCTTAACTCAATTTGCTTAAGGTTTTCATCATGAAAGGGTGCTGTTTTTTTAACTTTTATTTAATGAAAATAAATTTCCAGTGTGTAGCTTATGGATTACAATCGCTTCCCCCCAACCAGCAACCTTCCCCTCTCCCAAACCCTCTCACCTTCCATTCCCATCAAGATTCATGTTCAATTCTCTTTATATACAGAAGATCAAATTAGTATAAAGATTTCAACAGTTTGCACCCACATAGAAACACAAAGTGAAACATACTGTTTGAGTACTAGTTATAGCATTAAATCACAATGGACAGCACATTAAGGACAGAGATCCCACATGAGGAGCAAGTGCACAGTGGCTCTTGTTGTTGACCCAACAAATTGACACTCTAGTTTATGGCGCCAGTAGCCACCCTAGGCTGTCGTCATGAGTTGCCAAGGCTATGGAAGCCTTCCAAGTTTGCTGACTCTGATCATATTTAGACAAGGTCATAAAAGACAGGGTGAGGATAGTAACCAATGACCCTAAGAGTGGCATTTACCAGGTCTGAACAATTATACAGCATTAAGTGGGGAAGAGGACCATCAGTACACACAGGTTGGGAGTAGAGCCATTGGTGGTAGAGTAGAGGTTATGATTACAAAGGAATGAGGCCCAAGTGTGCTAGACAGGGTCTAGAACAAAGGACAGAATCATTATTAGAGGAGCTAAGAAAGGTGCTGTCTAAGCTACAATTAAGTTTTCTGATTGAGAGGCAAATAGAACCTGACAGAAGGGGCTTGATATTAATCTGGTGGGCTTTAAGCCTTGTAAGTTAAGAGGCCCAGACCTATCTATCTCTTCACATGGGGTATATCCTAAGGGAAGTGTGAACTTCCTGGGGGAAGGCACTCTGTTGACTTTCATTACTTGGCTGGCCTGGGAGGAGAGCTGGCCAGGTAAAGGCAGGGGGCATCTCTAACAGGAAATTTACAGTTCTGCCTTCAATGTTGCTGACCCTGCTTGGCCATCCCCTCAGCTGCAGTGGTCACTTTGGAAGTTGGGCTGAGTGAAGGGCTTTTCAGCTTCGAGCCAATAAGATCTGTGGCTCTGACCTGGGCATCCTTCGACTCCAGGGCAGGTCCATTTCCAGTGATCCAACTCTTGGCAGAGCTGCCAGGGCTCTTCACAAGCTGACTTCTGCTGAAGCCCAGGCTTTCCACATTGAAAGCCACTGCAGTGGACTGGCCTGTTGGGTCTCCTTGAGGGCAGATCACTGTACAGATCAGCCATGAATAGGCCTGCCACCCATTGCTTCTGATGCCTAGCTTTCTTTTCCTCCTGGTTTGTGTTAAAGCAGACCAGAGGATGCAAGTCAAGGGAGTGCCCAAGTTCCATCTCTAAACTTCAGTGGCCTGAACTACAAGTCTATAGTCACAGGCATGTTCTGTAGTAGTTTTTCTAAGGTAGACAATGCCCATGAGGAAAATTATATTCTCACTTTAAAACTTTCTTTCCCTTTGGTCTGAAAGGGAGGTTTTTTTTTTTCTACTTACTGTATACTTCGCTGATGGCGATGTGAATCTAGCTATGAGATTACTATTTAAGTTCTTATTTTGGCTATGCTATTACAGGAAAATGTTAGCCATCTCTTTTATAAGGTCTAAAGATTAAATTGTGCATCCTACAGATTCCTTGATAATAGAATTAGTTGTCTACCTTGAAGAGAATAGAGAAATGAGGGAGCAAGTCCTAGATCGCTTGCTGACAATAGCAATATTACATGAATACTTAGCAAACAGTTTCAACCATTAGATAACAACTTAAGAAAACATTTACCAGAAGGTCCAATGCCTTCTATAAATTTTAAGAATCATGTATTTGGAAACACCTCTTAAATATCTAACATGGTGTAGTTTGTTTAGCCAGTAAACTTAAGCACAACCATCTAAAATGTTTTTAGTTTCTTTTTACCAACACGTTTAAAACATATGATACACAGATTCAGGTCCCACAAATTAAAATGTATCTTTGATTGATTTTAGCAGCTTAAATCTATGGACAATCTTATCTATAAGCCATTTAAAATAAAACTCTTAATAAAATTTCCCCATGTGGACATACAATATGTACGCACATATAACATAGCATAATAGACCAATATAGCAATTTTAATAATAGCTTTTAAAATCTTTAACTCTTTTTGTAGATTGCCAATTGATTTGAATTGCTTTTTGTTTTTAGTAACCTCAGTTAACCATACTTTCTCTCAGTTGGTACTGTTAATACATTATTGGCTTCATCTGTTACAGAGCCATCCTAAAGTTCTGAATACAATAGAAGTGGCTGGAAAAAGTCCATAGGAACCTACAGGAGGACAGCTGAACACAGAACCAACAACGCTTTAGTTTTATGAGCAGCACATCATATATAACTGTGGATGACAAAAGACTTTAAGTCGCCATGTTTAAAATTGTAAACTCATCAACCAACAAGAGGCACTTGCTTACTTCACAGTATTTTTGAAAGCACCTGTAGGATTTTACAAGTATTTAACCCTTTAGGCCTCTGGGGCTTTCTCATTAAGATAACTATCATGCCTAGTAACACAAGATCATTAGACTTTTTAATTCTCAAACATTTGTATTAATAGCATTTTCCATTATAGAAACTTAAAGTTTGGTACCATATCACATCTTGACAGTCCTTCTAATATAATCCAAATAGCCTGATTAGTTGGTGTCTCTATAAGATGAGAGACATAGGTCCTTCGATTTTTTCAGTTGGGCCCAAACTGGAAAAACCAAAGTACAAGATTCACTTGAAATTTTAGAGTCCAGATTGTTTGAAACTTTGATTTTTTTAATGCCTGTCAAGAATGCCAAGAAGGCTCAAAATCCAAAATATCTGGTTGAAATAAGATTCCCTAAAATCATGGCATAACATAGACCAAATTTGATCATTGTTACAAGGTGATTATTCAAATCTTTGAAAATAAGCACATATTTAAATAACCCATAGCTCTTAATAAAAATTCAGCTGTTTTTGAACAATTAGAATTTAACAGACATCAAGAGAACATAATAGATTACTTTAACACATTGCTTTAACAGAGCATCAGAGTTTAACTCTATGTCAAAGAGAAATTGAGCTTCCTGTGATCTTTTGCTGTGAGGTTTCCTTCCTTTACATTCTTTCATATTTGATGACCATGCAAGGTTCTCTCTTCAGCAATATCACCAGTGGCACAGGCTACTGCAGTCTGCTCTCAGCTACATGGACCTTGTGTGCCATCCATACTGATCCTCAGCATCCCTCTTCCATCTATAGAATTTCCCTTGCAAATTTCTCTCCAGCTGTCCCCTGGGAGTATACTTCCTCCACTTTTTTTTTTTAATTTTTCCCTCATCTAAATCAGCCATCTTGTAATCTCCCAAATCAGATAGTCTTAATGGGATGTATTCTGAATTTCTGTTGAGACACATTATAAATAACAAGTATTTCAAAGAGTAAAGGCAAGCAATTAAAACCTGTTTAATAGTAGCAAAAATACCTTACCCTCTATTCCAAAATGTTCTTTAATTGAATCTTCCTCAAGTTAAGCCTCAACATGGCTCAGGAAGAACAGGTTTTATTCGATTCTCAAGATTGATTGCACATGTATAGGTACAAGAAAAATTAATAACCGAGAAGATGACAAATAAGCAGAACCATGCACATTAGCACCAAATCAGAGTTGGCTGAACAGTAGTTGCATACCTCTAGCATGTTAAATCTATTTATCCAGTTTTTACATAAGGGATATTTCATTGTCTGCAGGGTAATATTTGTGTATATACTTCATTTGCATTTAAAGGGTTTCAGCTAATATAGGGTTACCAGATTTAGCAAATAAATTTACAGAATGCCTAGATAAAGTGAATCATTTTTCGAATGTATGTTATATATATGTTTGAATAACACATAGGTGATACTGAAAATGATTCACTGCTTATTCATCTCAAACTCTAATTTAACTGAGTCACTTAGGTTAAGTTTGCCAAGCTAAACATAAGGTAAAATTAGTATGATTGTTCTTAGAGCTTACATCAATACAGGAATGTATTAACTGAACATTTAGCCCAGCAATTGTAGGGGAGAGAACATATCTTTCCTTCTAACCATCCAAGGTTCATACCTAAGGTTCCCATAAGAAAAGACAGAACGATAAGAAAAATGAAAACTTTCATTACAGGAAGTTGGATAAAGAGTGGAAAGGGGTGGGCATTTGGTGGTGAAAATGCTGGTTGGGACACCCCATCACAACAAAATACAAATTATACTACATGCCAAAATGTAGAATTCACAAACACTAGTGCCATACATCTTGAGCCTATCAAATAATGTTAAAAAGGGTCATAGTGGCCACATAATGAAGTATTATGGGGAGGTTTCTATAGAAAATTTGGGCTTGAACCCCATCTTCACTCCCCAAGGGAAAAGAAAGGTCTGTGTCCTCCTCATTTCAATACAAAAAAAAAGGGGGGGGCTTTCTTTGGAGAACATGATCTTCTCTGCCAAGGGGAGTAAGGACACAGATTGAGAGCGTTAGAGAGGCCAGCGCAGGGACAACAGAGAAAGGAAAGGCTGTGTTTGGGGTGGAACTGTATTTCTACTTGTAAGAGCCAAAGAATGTAAATTTTCCATGCAGATGTGGGCAAACTGGGGAGAGCTCCTGTCAAGCACAAAAGAACCTGGCTCAGCACCAGGGCTTAAATCAGAAAGAAAGGTATCACCTGTGCTGTGAGTTACTACTGGGAAGTTTCAGTTAGGAGCCTTCCAAGTCTCCACAGGACAAATATCAGCTACTGACACCTCCCAGGCCCAGTGGGAATCAAGTTACAACAGAACCATCAGCAACAAAGAAAGAACTTCCTTCTGCCTTGTTCTTTCTCCATTCTGCCCTCTTCACTTCCTGTCAGAATTACACTTAAAGACTGTAGGTCCAGGAAAAGGTAGTAATAAGCTTCTCTTTCTTCCCCAAAAAGTCCCAGCCTGTTTTCTAACAACATCAACCTCTTATTTTTGGTTAAAGTGCTAATTAACATGTTGCACTGACTAGTATTTAAATCACGCATTGAGATTGTCTTATCTTTTAAAATAACTACATAACGTAAGTGCTTTGGGATCTGCTAAATTCTCATGTGATGAACACAGAAAGGCTATTTCTAACTATATAAAGGTTGGAGGAGTGATAGGACATAAAAATAGAATTGTTAAGCTTACACCCGATCATTCATGTATTTTAATATATTGGTTACAATGGAATAGGGATTAAAATAGAGCCTTTTCTATAAAACTGAGCTTGCCTGGAATATCTTCAAGATAAACTCAGCTGTGTCTGCCTATCCATCATATTGATTAGCCAAGAATACTGCTGCAGCTACCGGGCTGGCCATTTTTGTCAGCCAAATATAAAGCTAATTGCAATTTCAGAAGTCTATGCACAATGCCTTTTTATACTTTTAAGAGCCTATCATTGAATGTTGTGTTTTTACTTCTGATACTCAGCAAGAGTGGGAAGAGACTATATACAAAAAATAGTTCTGAATTTGCCTGACATTATTCATACCTAAGCAAGGTTTTCCTTCGATTCAGTTTGTAGTTTTTGTTCCTACGAAAACTTCATTCAGGCTTTTTTGGCTCAATGTTTTGTGTTAATTTCATCCACCTCTTGAGAATTCCTGGATTCTTTTCTGCAAGGAAAGGAACAATGTTAGACAGATTAACCTCCAGAAACTGAGAACAAGAAAGACATATACACATATCTGGAATCAATAAGAAAATCTATAACATAATAAACTCCTTATGTAGCCACAATGTGATGTTCGCCAAACATTGCACAATACAGCCGGCAACAGTTGACTCTGAAAGTAAAATCAGTAGATAGTGTCAGCATAGACAGAATGCCCAATTCTCATAATTGCAAAATTAATTACCTCACTGGGAATACAAAAAAGATGAAAAATTGCTGGGACCTGATCTATTGTGTGTGTCTATCTTCTAAAATGCACCAAGGTCCAAAATGCATAAAAGATAATTTTCTCTGCCAAATCTGGTATTATTCTTTATTGTAACAGCAGTGAAAGGCAATGGGTATTTTTTAACAGGATAAAAATCAGATATTATCAGGTGAGTCCATAGAAAAAATTTCCTAATCTTGTACTTAAACTATATTAAAGGGGGCTGGCATCCTATATGGGCACCCGTTTGATTCCTGGCTGCTCCACTTCCAACTCAGCTCACTGCTGATGTACCTGGGAAAGCAACAGAAGATGACCCAAGTGTTTGGGCCCTTGTCTTCACCCTGGCCCATCCCCTGCCTTTGCAGCCATTTGGAGAGTGAACCTGTAGATGGAAAACCTCTAACTCTGCCCTTCAAAACAATAAGAAAGTTATACTAAAAGCCAGATTCCAGGACAATAATCAAGAAATGCTATTTATAGTACTTTTAAGCATTTCTGAGAAGTTATGCACTAAAACCAACCAATTCTTCAAAAGAAATTTAAAGGAAAAAATAAAATACTGTTAATGTGTCACAAATTAGAAGCCCTGATTGCCATCTCCCTACTGTAATCCCAGTTAAAGTGACTACACACATACATGAGAACCTTGGACAACGAGGCAAACACATGCATATGGACACACACACCATTGCTTCTACACCATAAACCGTTTGGAAAAGAAGAACTCATGCCAATGAGTAATTCCACCTTGGAGCCTTAGTTGAGAAACGCCTCTAATCTAAAACACATTTGTCTGCAATTTCTCCACACTTTCCACCCCACCCTTTTCCCAGTACAATATTAGTTGTTTTTATTTTTTCCAGCGGAATAAACTAGACGTGTGCAAAATAACCAAAGATGCAAGCTAAATTCCTACTTGCCCATGCAGGTTAATCATAACAAAGTTTTTCAGCCAAATGATTGAAAATCAACCAAGCTCCACAACATCCAGAACAGAACATTTATTTACTTTATGTTCTATTAGGAGCTTTCATTTAAAAGCTATTCCAATGACAGATCTAATAAGAGAACATTAAATTACATTTTTGAAGTCTGGGGACTTTCCTTTGGCCCTAATAATGTTGAGTTGAAGGGGCACAGTCTTTTTCATTATATTTTCCCTTTCTGTCTGAAAATTAAATTTACACTATTGTTATTAAATATAATTTCCTTAATTTTTTATTTGAAACAGACATGAAAACACTCATACAAGTGGAAACAAAGCAAGGAAAAATGATCATTTCCCTACCAGCTGTTTTCTAACACTGTTGGTCTTTGTCTTCAAAGCCTCTCACAAAACTATGAGCACTTTAAAAATACACTTCAGTTTTTCAAAATATTTGCCTTTAAGTCATTCCCTTAGCACTTAACATTCTTCCAATAGTATTTTCCATATCATTACATACCTTCATAGATATTTTCAGTAGTAATGATTTTACTGCATAGATAGATGTACCATGATGCATGATTTAAGCATTTCCTTATAAATGGACATCATGTATCCAACTTTTGCACCATTGTTAATGATGATCCCATGAACTTCTTTCAGGGCAAAACTCTTTATTTGAGATTATTTTATTGTGGTGGAATTACTGTTCAGATGACATCAGATTTCTTAAGACTCTTCAGACCTGTTGATAAATAGCTATCCAGAAAGTTCACACCTATTTAGTCTGCTAGTAGCAATGCCTGGTGTACTCCATCACACTCTTGTCAGTGTTTTCATCTCAGCCTCACTACCATTGCTAGGCAAAGACTAGATCTCACTGTAACTTCTAGTGTATACTTTTTATCCAAGACCTATAAATTTAAAAAGCTTACAAGGTATATTATGAAAAATAATCCCCTAAATCTATCTTCCCTACCCACCATAAATACACCCCCAACCATTTTCCTACTCCTCAGAGGCAACTATAATTTAGACGTGGTTGCTCCCCAGTGTTTTCATTGTCAGACCCTAAATTGACAGACCTGCAGAGATGCGACATCCCTCCCTCCATATTCTGATTACTGGCCTATCAGGTGAGATACTCCACCATGGCATGACAATGAGCTGAAGGTTTCATTCATGAGATCAAGAGGTTAAATAACTTGTCTTGCTTCTTGTTCCTTAGCATATTTCACTTCTACACTCTATCCCTGGAACATTCTTTATGCCAGCAACCCAGAATCATGCAAAGGTCAAGTGTTCCTACTTGTCTTATCTGGCTCTGCTCATGGTGCTGATTTTCTGTCTTCAATAGCATAGACGCATTGTTAGCTACAGGAGGCATTGTTATAAATGCATTGTTAGCTACAGGTGGCATTACTGCTGTCTTCCTCAAGAGTATCTTGTAGGGACTGAGACATTCATTCCATTGTCTGCCATTGTTCCTCCAGAGTGAGGATCTCAAATAGCAGAGATTTTATCGAAAGGGGGAAATCATGAAGGCTGGTACATAATGATAGCAGTTCTGATCTCTATTACTCTCTGGTGAAAACCTGGGCAAGTTCCTATTCCCTCTCTCATTCCATTTTCTTACCTGCAAAATAAGAATAATGGTATGTACCTCACGGGGCTATTGGAATGTTTAAAGTGCTGCAGACACATACTAGCTCATTTAAAGTGAGCATTTCACACAATGAACTTCTAAAGTTCATTGAAAATGTAATTAAAAGATTTTATTCCATTGTAAAAAAGTGGAAATCTATGCATACAAGAAACCTTCAAAGGTTCATGGAAAATGCCTATTTTGAAAAAATATTTTTGTGTAAAATGTTTTAAAACACATAAAAGGTCTTTTAATTCCTTTCCCTGTGAACATTTTTACATACTCTCTCATATGTATCATATATGCTAATTGTAACTATAATATAATTCCAGCCATGTGGAATTTTTTTTTTTTTTTTTTTTTTTGCTATAGACATTTCGTACAACTATGCATTGCTTCAAAACCTGGTCCAGGACCTGCATACTTCCATGTTCTGTCCTAATTCCCTGTAATGCAGAGGTTTTCTGTAACCTGCCACATACCCACTGTAAAACTATTCTTATTGAGGCTGGCGCCGCGGCTCAATAGGCTAATCCTCCACCTGTGGTTCTAGTCCCGGTTGGGGTGCCGGATTCTGTCCCGGTTGCCCCTCTTCCAGGCCAGCTCTCTGCTGTGGCCAGGGAGTGCAGTGGAGGATGGCCCAAGTGCTTGGGCCCTGCACCCGCATGGGAGACCAGGAGAAGCACCTGGCTCCTGCCTTCGGATCAGCACCGTGCGCAGCGCGCCGGCCCAGCGGCCATTGGAGGGTGAAACAACGGCAAAGGAAGACCTTTTTCTCTGTCTCTCTCTCACTGTGCACTCTGCCTGTCAAAAAATAAATAAATAAACTATTCTTATTGACAGTTTAAGTTCTAAGGGATATTTTTCTGGATTTATATCAGGATGTTTTAGCTCTTTGATGAACTGAGAGAAAAATCAATACCTGCACAATTGTTAATCTCAAGTTTATGAAATGATATGTGTTCTCCTTTTCTAGTATCAAAAAATTCTATTCCATAAGCAGAACCACTACACATCTTTTTAGTCAGGATTTAATATTCCAAAATTATGGGGTCAGGCTAAGTGGGCTCTGTATAGATTGCTGTTTTTCACTTGATAGTGAAGCTTGAAATCGGCAGGGCAGGGAGTTGGGAAAGAAGGTGGATGTGACATAGGAAAAGTCAAGCACTAGCTAACTAGAACTCAAAAGGAGCTGGAAACCTTAAGAGAAGAAAACATATGTCAATTCTCAGTAACAGCTTTATCTTGATGACACGGGTGTCCTACACAGAAAGTTGGTACCATTCACCATGGAGCTAAATATATACCTGCAAAAAGAAAGAATTTGAAAGAAGATCTGGCTTCATTCCCACACCAAGCATTCAGAAAGCACCACTGGACCTGAACTACATAATGGTTTCTGCTTAATTTCTGCTTCCTAAATATATCCTATACAAATATCTCTAGTGGCCTACCCAAACTTAAGTACACAGAAAATAGAATTATGGATAATGGAGATCATCCTGGATAAGTTACAAACCCACATCTCAAATGGTCCCATGGACCATCTATGTTTCATAATTCAGTGCGTAGCCACTATTTGTGTGCTCCTTCTACAATGTACTCATACATGGTTTAAACACCATAATCACCTTTGCTCCTTTCCAGCCACCTTACATCACAATGACTCAAACCTAATTATCCAACACTGTTCTCTCTGCTCTGAAAGACTAAATTCCCCTAGGATCAACTAAAAACTGAACAATCCAACTTTAAATTTGTGAATAAAAATTCTAACTAAGCCGTCAGTACTGTCTGCCAAGCATATTATTACATTTCCCTTGTCAATCCACTTTATATTCTCTTGTGACTTTTACATAACTTCTCTTCAAATTGCCAGCACCACCTCCCACTATATTAGTCTTCTTGTATTGCTGTAACAAAATAAGCCTCCAGTGTGGCTTACACAACAGAAATGTATGTTCCTACATTTCTGGAGGCTTGCAAGATCAATGTGGCAGTGGAGTTGGATCCCTGTTAAAGGTCCTCTTCCTGATTTGGAGGCAAACACCTTCCTGCTGTGTCCATAGCAGAGACAGAGCTTTTCATAAAGTTGGTCACTCTGTCTACTGAAACACTTTCTCCTTCACCTTTTGGACATTTCCTACTGACTGGTTACTTTTTCCTAAGAACTTTTGCTGGATACTCATTACCTCAGATTCTGAAGGTCAGATTGCCTGGTAACTCCATCCTCCGTCCTCTTCTCTTAAGCTCACTTCAGGATGAATCAAGCTATCTTGGCCCTCAGTTTTTCCAGCACTTCCCAAATGTATAGCTCAAGATTTAGTACTCAGACTCATTTATACACACAACTAACCACTCAGCATCTCTGCCTAGATGTCAAAATCATCTAACACTTGAAACATTCAAAACACAATTCCTGATTCTCTTTAATCTCCAGTCGCCCTCTTCTCAGTGAATGGCAACTCTATCATCCAAATCACACAAGATCAGTAGAATCATCCTGCTCCTACTTTCTGTCAGTGAATCCCAGTGGCCCTAAAGTTTTCATAAGCACACTAGAGGGGCTGGCATAGTGGCTGAATAGGTTAAGTTGCTGATTATTATACTGACATCCCATATCAGAGCGATGGCTTGAGTTCTGGCTGCTCTGCTTCCAATTCAGCTTCCTGCTAATGTGCCTGAAAGACATCAGAAGTTTGGCTAGGTATTTGGCTTCCTGCTACCCATGTCAGAAAACAGGATGGAGTTACTGGCTTGAGGCTTCAGCCTGGTCCAGACCTGGCTATTGTAGCCATTTTGAGAGTGGACCAGTGGATGGAAAGTCTGTCTATCTCTTTCTCTCTAGGTTGCTCTGCATTTCTTTAAAATGACCCAATTCCAATATCTTTAAAGTGTTAGGAGATTTTCTGAGGATAGATCTAGTATAACCCATAGTCTTTCATATTTTATTTAATAATTCCAAGTCAGTACATGGTCTACACTAAGTGATGTAATTTCCATTTTTCCCTTATTTATGTAATTCTAGCTACAGGGTTCTCCTTGCCATACTTAGAATGCAGTAAGCATACTCCAACCACGGAACTTTGGCATCTAGCATTATGACTGCCCAATATTCTTCATATCCTAAGTTAACTACACAGCTGAATTATCACTTCAGTAAAGTCTCCCTTAAACACCACCTCATCTCAAAGGTCTTGGTTCAACCACTTAAAACAGCACCTCTGAACTTTATAAATACTTATTTTTTTATTCCTATAATTAATGAAACCTGGCATAGAAGTGTGAACTATCTAGATTTACATGTTGTTTGTTTGCCCTGGGTAAATTCCTAACCTTTCTGATTCGGTTTCTACATTTATAACATGGGAATGCATAATAATGAAACCTACCTGAAAGTGTTGTGAAATTGCATAACAATTAGATGTGTGAGTGTAAGAGTGAAACACAAGCATGTGGCACATAGCGTTACATACACATGCACACCATTACAATAAAAGTCATTGCCTCTTCTTTTAGAATGTAAATTCAATAAGACAAATTTTGGCTCTTGTTTCCTATTGTATTTCAATTTAACTAAAACTTACAATAGAATTTCATAGTAATATTTATGGAATGAATTAAAGAATCAACAGTGCTATTACATATATTTTTACCTACCTTAATTCATTTGTTTTAAACAAATAAATAATATGATTATTAACTGCCTCTCAAATAAGTAGAGACAGAATGACCATCTGCTGGTTCATTCCCCAAATATCCATAGCAGCCAGGGCTGGGCCAGGATTAAGACAGTGGCCAGGAAGCTGATCCAGGTCTCCCAGTTGGAGAGCTGAGACTCATGTGACTGTAGTTGCTTCCTCTGAGGATCTGCATTAACATGAAGCAGGCATCTTATCACTGCCAGGGTAAATGACCACTCCAATTTTTTATAATCTCTACTTGCTTTTTATGCTTCTATGAATCAAATATATCAAGTAATCATTTCTTTCCTTTATTTACTACTAAAATCATGTTTTGTATCTTTTTTAAATGAGTGGAACTGCTATAATGAAAATAACCCTTAATATTCTTCCATCACAGTTTTAAACAGAATAGTAGGGGATACAACTAAAAAGAAATGTTCTTAATTAAATCAGTTTGAAGCTCAGTAATTTTCCTTTATAATGTAATGTAATGGTCAAATTATTTTCTTACTGAACCTAGTACTGATTTCTAGGTGGTCTCCAGCTATTGAATTTTAAACCTATGCACATGAAGGAATCAAACTAACACGAGCTCAAATCTGACTCCTACCTCACCAGCCTGACAACTTGGAGCAAGTTGCCGAATCTCACTGATTCTATTTATGTTTATACTCCCTCCAAAGTTGACTGTAGTAAATGAATAAAGAAAGTACTCTATTTTACACTGAATAAATAGTAGTAGTATATGATAAATATTGAGCTCTCCCATTTTTAAAGATCACTGTTAAAATAATTATATTCAGTTGTTTGACAAGTGTGTATAGAAAATATCCTAAATGTTAGCCACTGAGAAAAGGTATCACAGTCTTATAAGAGATAAACCATGAAATAATTATAGCACAATGTAAAAGGTGCCTAAAGGCAGATAAATTATTTAATAAATGAAATTGTTAAGTGAAAAAGCTTAACCCATAGTATAAAAATCTTTGTAGAGATTCTGGTTTAATGTTACTTATGCTATAGCTATACTGGTGAAGGCTATTAATGTTTGTGCATATCAGCATAATAAACATTCTGTTTGTCTCTGGCTAGAATGGCATGGTTGGGGAGATGGGATGCAGAGGATGTGGGAGCAGGTGTTTAGCACAGTAGTTAGGATGCCAATTGGGATTCTCCATCTCTTGAGTGCTTGGGTTTCAGTCTAGGCTTCAATCCTGATTGCAGCTTCCTGCTACTGTGCACCCTGGAGAGCAGAAGGTGATGGTTCAAGTGGTTTGCCCCTGGCAACCAATAGGCGTCCTGGATTGAATTCTGGGCTCCTGACTTCAGTCTCAGCTGTTGGAAGCAACTGAGGAGGGAACAAGTGGAAGGAAGATCTGTCTCTTTCATTCAAAATGATAAAATATAAACCAAAAAATGTAGACCATCAAACAATCAGATGACACTATGGTTTCAGTGCCTCAAGGAACAAGAATATTTTCAAAGAAAAATCTTAAAAGTATGCACTTTTAATGATGGATAGAATTGGATATTCATAAAAGTTCATGATAAGTGTATATTATGAGAACCAAAGTGTAGATTTCAAAATAGATAGCCAAAAAATTTAATTCTACTTTTTCATAAACTTTTGGAAATACCTTGTATTTGTGAACCATTACAAGAAAATGCCATTAGCACACTCCTCCCCCCAAAATAGAGATTCTAAATTCCCTTCACTGTCCCCTTTTGTTTCCAATAAGCACTACATTGTGAGATAAGGTAAAAATCTAAAAGATCATCCTGGTATCTTTCAAATTTCAGAAAAATAAACCAACCTCATTAAGGTTAAACCTAAAAGTATTTTATTCACCTACCATCATCCATCTTGACTTAGAAAACAACAGTTGACTGTCCAAACAGAGCTTGGTTGATCCCAGGTTTTCAAAAACACAGATGAATGGCTCTGGACAGATGCTTCCTCAATGAAAAACTGGCCTGGAGGGAATTATGACCACCCTAAAAAAGCCACATATCCATCTAATTTTAGTTTCAGCAGCACTCTTTTGAACCTATTTTCTAATCTTAAGTTTCTAAGTAAACGTTTGTTAAAGTAAATATTAAGGAACTCTTTTAAAATTAGATTTAAATAAATCCACTGAAGGCTATGATTACAGTTTTAAATAACCCACTAATCAACTCCCTGATTTTTTATGGCAATAAAATTATTGGCAAGATTTTGCAAAGTGGTTGATGGCATTGACCACAAAGCTCTGTTTATAAGTACATATTATCACATTAAGGGCACACTGTTTTGATTTCTAGAGAATTCCCTTGAAGTGCTGACCTTGATCTGATCTGATTAATACTTTTTCTTGTAGTGGTTATATTTCACTTTTTACAACATTCAGTGAGAAAAGAGAAATTTACCATGTATAAGTATTTAATTTTACAACTTCTGGTGCTAATAATATCTCCCAAAACTGAGATGGGGGAAAAGATATGTGTTTGCTTTATACTGTGCTTTCAAGAGGAAGGAGGAAGAACCCAAGACTTTCATAGCTCATTGAAGTATTTGTGAGGAACTAATGTCAGATTTTCTCTAACCATGGAATTAGGCACTCCCTAATGCATTCCCAGATACTACCACAGGCAAAAAAAAAAAAAGAAAAAATTGTTATGTTATTAGCTTATTCTACCCACCCCATCTATTTCAGTTTTGTTAATTTTTATTATATTCTGCAGCCTTTCCTTATCCCAACATGTTTTTATGTCCTATATAGGAAGTAAATGTATGATAATTTAAATGTAAAGAGTAAATATAGAACAACATAGTATGCCTAAAGTTCTGATGATTTCATAAAAGTGGATCTGTGGATATGTTTTACACACATAATATTTTCTTGGATCAATTATTTAAATGCTAAGGAAGATATAAGAATTACTCAGTAGTTTGCCATTTTGCTTAATAATTTGTGTATTTATTTACATATTTACCTCTTGTAGGATATTCTCACAGATAAGTAGATGAACTGTGATGATGGGCTTCTGACCCTGTCTACCTTTATCACTGCTTCAAGAAATCCACAGCCTAATAGAAAGGACCCCCTTCATTAATCCCAAGCCACCAAAGCTGCTCTCTCCACCTGCTGAGGGAGATCAGCATTTCTGAGATTTTGTATCCAAGAAAAGCATTATAAAGAGTCTTGGCTCAAAGGTAGCAAGATCCCTTGACATAATCAAGTACCTATTGTCCAGAACAATGACCTAAGCCCTCTGCAATAGGCCAAGCCCTGTGCAGCTTTCCTCTGGTTTCTTCTCTTCCAGAAACCCTTTGACTTCACTTGGAACTCCTAGTAATCCATCTATCTCTTTCTCAGGGCATTTGCCAAATAATATATAATCCTGATTTCAACTGTTCCCATATCCCCATAGTTGAATAACACTTCTGGGGGAAAAAAAAATCACTGTGTAAACAGGTTTATGTCACATACTCCACTATCAATAACTTTAAAATTCTGCTTTTTCCAGTACCTTTTTCAATGCCTTTCTTTACCATTCTCCTGGAAACATTATGGCCTCCAGGGTCCTCTATAATAAAGAATAATTTCTTTTTTTAGTAATAACAAATGCATTTCAGTGTTTGAGAAAACAAGCTCATACAAATATGAGCTCTACCCCTTTTTACTTGCCCCTCCACCACACTCACCCCTCAAATTCCACAATGGGGAATTTGAGATTGATCCAGTATTTTACTTCCTACATTGAGAAGAAAAAAGGTACTTCAGAATCAGAGCTTTGCAGTTCTTTAGCCTGGAGCTTTACCTAAGTGATTCAGCTAAACTTTGTCTCTGCTATGTCTGCTGTCCTCTATTTTCAAAGAGATGGCTTCCAAACTCCATACTGTTTCCTTTTTTTCTACTCTATGAATTCTCATAGTGTCTGCCTCTTTCATAACTTTCAGCCTGTCCATCACTTCATCACGTCCTCTGACCTTTAAGTTTCTTCCGACACTGCCTACTTGAGATGCCCAAATTAATACATCTGATCACCCCACTTCATCTTTTAAAATGGGTCTTACCATAACTCATGGTAAGCATAGGGCTTGGCTGTTCTTTGTTTGAAGCCTGCCCCATTCCTCTAGCTGGATATAATTTTGATAACCCTTTTAGTACAAAAATGACCATCCAGACCTATCCCTATAGAAGTCTCTGCTGATAGCTTCATTTTCCTCAGCTCAGGCTAGAGGGAAGCAACTACTAAGATTGTTGGGAATGATGTCAACTGTGGTCCCCTCTTTCCTATTGCAATAGGGGTCCCTAACCCCATCCCTACTGCAAGCCATGCACTCACCACCAGTTCCTGGAAATGTGGCTGCTAAAGGCTCACAAGTTCCGCGCTTCTCCAGGGAACTGGCCTCAGCTCTAAGAGCTGCCTCCTCCCCTCTCCTCGTGCTCACGTTCCTTCTCCTGCTTTACTTCCTGCCACATAGATGTTTTTCAGAAGAGCACTCCTTCAATAAATCCATGTCTTAGGTTCTGTTTTCTGGAAGTAGAATCTAAGCAACCTTTTAACTAAACCACTATCCATTTTTAACCGTATTGGAAGTAATTATGGCAGTTGCTTTTTTAGAGTAATAATTTATAGTATCATTCAAATAGAGATGTAACTGCATAAATCATCTACTGAAACAGAATTGTACCCTAAGCACCTTGAGTTTGTACATAAGTTAAATGAAATAAATTTAGGGGCCAATGCTGTGGCACAGCAGGTTAACGCCCTGGCCTGAAGCGCCGGCATTCCATGTGTGCTCCGGTTCGAGACCTGGCTGCTCCACTTCCAATCCAGCTCTCTCCTATGGCCTGGGAAAGCAGTAGAATGGCACAAGTCCTTAGGCCCCTGCACCCATGTGGGAGACCCGGAGGAGGCTCCTGGCTCCAGATCAGCACAGCTCCAACTGTCGCAGCCAATTGGGGAGTGAACCAGCAGATGGAAGACCTCTCTCTCTGCCTCTCCTTCTTTCTGAGTAACACTGACTTTCAAATAAATAAATATTTAAAAAAAGAAATTTATAACAGGCTTAACACTTGTATTCATAATGGATTGCGTTTGTTTGAACAGGAGCTGAGTTTTGGCCTAGCAGTTAAGTCATCAGTTGAAGGGCCTAGGTGTGCAGCTTGCCTCTTTTTCGCTAATGCAGATCCTGGGAGATAGCAGCGATGGCTCAAGTAATTGGGTGCCTGCAACTCACATAGGAAACCTAGAACAAGGACCTGGGCTCCCTACCTAGCCCTAGCCGTGGCAGATGTTTCAGGGTGGGAGCTCTCTGTCTCTTTACCTCTCGAATAAACTTTTTTTTTTTAAATATCAAAATTCCAGAATTCAAATCATTGATCCAACTAGCATGGTGAGACATACAAATGATTTTACTTATTTATGAACACCTCAGAAAGAAAACCTATTTAAAAGTGCTTTTGTAAAATAGAGAATAGTTAGCCTTAGGGATCTCTTTCCTCAAGAAAAAGCAAACAAGAAAGAAAGAAGTTGAAAAGCATTCTACATTATATAAGTAAGAAATGTTGCCATTATATTTAGATTTCAGCTTTTCTATTTAGTCTGACTAGTCCAGTTATAATGTATTTGGCATAAATTAAGGAATTTTTTAGTTCAAACTTCGTTTCAGACATAGGAAGATTATGTTAATTTTAATGCTGTTAACTGCAATTAATTCATTAATATTAATATTATGAAACATCTAGTAAAGCTTTTCAATTTTATATAAATAAAAAAAATGGAGACTACCGTTGTTGTGTAGTAGAAAAAGCTGTCACCTACAATGCCAGCACCCCATATGGGTGCCAGTTTGAGTCCTGGCTTCTCTTCTGATCCAGCTCTCTGCTATGGCTGGGAAAGTAACTGAACACGGCCCCAAGAGCTGGGGCCCCTGCACCCATGTGAGAGACTTCAATGAAGCTCCTCAATTCCTCCTGGCCAAGGCCTGATCTTTATAGACATTTGGGGAATGAACAGAAGATACCCACTTAGTCTATAACTCTGCCTTTCAAATAAATAACTAATAATGATAATAATAAAACAGCATTTTAGGGTTGCTTGATATTCTCACTATTAAACTGATTAACTTGCTTTGAATTTGTCTCGGGTTCAATTATACTTTGAGTTACTTAGGCTGAAATAGATTTTTAGAAGTTTGCATAAATGTATAGTACAAAACATCCTCTTAAATATCTAACATGGTGTAGTTTGTTTAGCCAGTAAACTTAAGCACAACCATCTAAAATGTTTTTAGTTTCTTTCTACCAACAAGTCTAAAACATATGATACACAGATTCAGGTCCCACAAATTAAAATGTATCTTTGATTGATTTTAGCAGCTTAAATTTATGGACAATCTTATCTATAAGCCATTTAAAATAAAACTCTTAATAAAATTTCCCCATGTGGACATACAATATGTACACACATATAATATAGCATAATAGACCAATATAGCAATTTTAATAATAGCTTTTAAAATCGTTAACTCTTTTTGTAGATTGCCAATTGATTTGAATTGCTTTTTGTTTTTAGTAACCTCAGTTAACCATACTTTCTCTCAGTTGGTACTGTTAATACATTATTGGCTTCATCTGTTACAGAGCCATCCTAAAGTACTGAATACAATAGAAGTGGCTGGAAAAAGTCCATAGGAACCTATAGGAGGACAGCTGAACACAGAACCAACAACGCTTTAGTTTTATGAGCAGCACATCATATATAACTGTGGATGACAAAAGACTTTAAGTCGCCATGTTTAAAATTGTAAACTCATCAACCAACAAGAGGCACTTGCTTACTTCACAGTATTTTTGAAAGCACCTGTAGGATTTTACAAGTATTTAACCCTTTAAGCCTCTGGGGCTTTCTCATTAAGATAACTATCATGTCTAGTAACACAAGATCATTAGACTTTTTAATTCTCAAACATTTGTATTCATAGCATTTTCCATTATAGAAACTTAAAGTCTGGTACCACATCACATCTTGACAGTCCTTCTAATATACTCCAAATAGACTGATTAGTTGGTGTCTCTATAAGATGAGAGACATAGGTCCTTCGATTTTTTCAGTTGGGCCCAAACTGGAAAAACCAAAGTCCAGGATTTACTGGAAATTTTAGAGACCAGATTGTTTGAAACTTTGATTTTTTGAATGCCTGTCAAGAATGCCAAGAAGGCTCAAAATCCAAAATATCTGGTTGAAATAAGATTTCTTAAAATCATGACATAACATAGACCAAATTTGATCATTGTTACAAGGTGATAATTCAAATTTTTGAAAAAAGCACATATTTAAATAACCCATAGCTCTTAATAAAAATTCAGCTGTTTTTGAACAATTAGAATTTAACAGACATCAAGAGAACATAATAGATTACTTTAACACATTGCTTTAACAGAGCATCAGAGTTTAATTCTATGTCAAAGAGAAATTGAGCTTCCTGTGATCTTTTGCTGTGAGGTTTCCTTCCTTTACCTTCTTTCATATTGGTGACCATGTTTCTGTGTTTCTGTGTGTAACACATCTTTAAGCATCTTTTGCAGGGCAGGATGAGTGGCAACAAATAAAATTTATAGAAGGCATTGGACCTTCTGGTAAATGTTTTCTTAAGTTGTTATCTAATGGTTGAAACGGTTTGCTAAGTATTCATGTGATATTGCTATTGTCAGCAAGCAATCTAGGACTTGCTCCCTCATTTCTCTATTCTAAGCCCAACTTGTGCTTTCACTTCTCTATTCTCTTCAAGGTAGGGAACTAATTCTATTATGAAGGAATCTGTAGGACGCACAATTTAATCTTTAGACCTTATAAAAGAGATGGCTAACATTTTTCTGCAATAGCATAGCCAAAATAAGAACTCAAATAATAATCTCATAGCTAGATTCACTTCGCCATCAGCCAAGTATACAGTAAGTAGAAAAAACCTCCCTTTCAGACCAAAGGGAAAGAAAGTTTTAAAGTGAGAATATAATTTTCCTCATGGGCATTGTCTACCTTAGAAAAACTACTACAGAACATGCCTGTGACTATAGACTTGTAGTTCAGGCCACTGAAGATTAGAGATGGGACACGGGCACTCCCTTGACTTGCATCCTCTGGTCTGCTTTAACACAAACCAGGAGGAAAAGAAAGCTCGGCATCAGAAGCAATGGGTGGCAGGCCTATTAATGGCTGATCTGTACAGTGATCTGCCCTCAAGGAGACCCAACAGGCCAGTCCACTGCAGTGGCTTTCAATGTGGTAAGCCTGGGCTTCAGCAGAAGTCAGCTTGTGAAGAGCCCTGGCAGCTCTGCCAAGAGTTGGATCACTGGAAATGGACCTGCCCTGCAGTCGAAGGATGCCCAGGTCAGAGCCACAGATCTTATTGGCTCTAAGCTGAAAAGCCCTTCACTCAGCCCAACTTCCAAAGTGACCACTGCAGCTGAGGGGATGGTCAAGTAGGGTCAGCAACATTGAAGGCAGAACTGTGAATTTCCTGTTAGAGATGCCACCTGCCTTTACCTGGCCAGCTCTCCTCCCAGGCCAGCCAAGTCATGAAAGTCAACAGAGTGCCTTCCCCTAGGAGGTTCACACCTCCCTTAGGATATACCCCATGTGAAGAGATAGATAGGTCTGGGCCTCTGAATTTACAAGGCCTAAAGCCCACCAGATTATTATCAAGCCCCTTCTATCAGGTTCTATTTGCCTCTCAATCAGAAAAATTACTTGTAGGGGAGAGGGAGCGGGAGAGGGGAGGGTTGCGGGTGGGAGGGAAGTTATGGGAGGGGGAAGCCATTGTAATCCATAAGCTGTACACTGGAAATTTATATTCATTAAATAAAAGTTAAAAAAAAATCCTATGAATGGATTTCAAAAAATTGTTTCAATCTTCAAAAAGTTCATGGAAATATTGTATTAAACTGTAATAGAAGTCTAGCACTCTGGGACAAGGCATCCTCCCCTTGTCTTCAGTTTATATTCTAAGGGTTATAAAATTTAAACATGATATTCTGAATATGTGGAATCCACAGTAATTAGGAATTATTCTCTCCAGTTAAGGGATTATTTATGAATTTGAGAAAGGAAAACATCATCAAATCCAATCACCTATAAAGCATAGGTATTAGTATCCACTCATGGGGACAAAACAGCAGTTATCTAGATAGTCATTCATGTGGTCTAATTTTTATTGCTGCTATTATTTACATCTTGATAACTTGACTGCAAAAATTCTCCATCCCACTTCAATACGAAAGCAGCAAATTCGATGTTTACCAAATTTCCTTCGATCAATAATGAGAATTGACCTTCTGATCCTTTATTACATCTGCTTTCTAAAGTGCTCTGCTTAGTAGCAGATACTGTAAAAATAAAATTACATTTCAAATCCCTCTGCAACTGGGGCTCTATATGCCCAGCTGGCTCTGTCCCTGACACCTAGTCATGCAAGGTCCAGAAGACAGAAATGGGCTAGCAGCCAACGATCTACTTCACTAGTGTTTTACCGAGGCCATCACAGCCAGAGATATTGGTTCTTTCTCAAGTTGTACTCCAATACCCAGCCACTGCCCTGGGAATGCCCAGCAACAGTCAGGGATGCTGCTGTCCTGGTCCAGATTAGCACACAGGGAGCAGCCCAGCTGATTGGGCAGGTCCTCCACGCTATTCTGAGGGTAATCCTATAGGATTTGTTTCCTTTTCTCCTTCAAATACCTAGATTTTTGTTTCTCACAACTATTTTCTGACTCATAAATTTCTCAGGAGGAATGGCTTAGAAAAAGAGCTGAATTATACTTCAGGCCAATCAGAAAATTCCAATTACAAATTTGAAACCCTTTGCAAGAACCCCAGCCACTTAAGACTAAATGTTGCTATAGCCTCCAGCACTTAGAAGACAGGTAGGAACTGATTGGTCATGCTGATAGGAAGTGCAACAGGGTGCAAATCAGTTTCCACAATTTCAAACTGTAGATATTAACGCCATCTCCATAGGGTTGTTTTATCAAATAAAATTTGGAAAGCATCCATGATGCTTGGTACATAGTGGTAAGAGGTTCTTATGTGCCAGGCTCCAAATTAGTAGCTATTATTCCCCAGTGTTTAATAGTGGGCCCAGCCTTGTTTATACAGAAGCAGAAATAAAATACAAGAACTGAAACAGAACAAAGCAAAACGATAAAGAGCAAGAAATAGAGTCAGGCGGACTAATATTGTCCCATGGACCCTGAGGCACAGGGAAAAAGGAAACATTCTCCTATGGTGAGAAGCAAAAGTAGGCTGGAGACACAAAGAATCTAGGACAGAGCCCTCCTGCTGTATTGACACTGGATGACTGGAAAAGCACAAGCCTGCTCTCAGCAGGAGAGGAATGCACAGGGTTTCTGTGATAATCCTCTGTTTTCATTCAAAACTTGAGAAAAATTGACTTTTTAGGTGAAAATGTTCAATATTTTCTACAGCTTAAATTGATTATTTAGGTAGCATTAGAAGAAAGAAAAGACACACAAATGTTTAAGGTGATCCATCAGAAAAATTACTTGTAGCTTAGACAGCACCTTTCTTAGCTCCTCTAATAATGACTCTGTCCTTTGTTCTAGGCCCTGTCTAGTGCACTTGGGCCTCATTCCTTTGTAATCATAACCTCTACTCTACCACCAATGGCTCTACTCCCAACCTGTGTGTACTGATGGTCCTCTTCCCCACTTAATGCTGTATAATTGTTCAAACCTGGTAAATGCCACTCTTAGGATCATTGGTTACTATCCTCACTCTGTCTTTTATGACCTTGTCTAAATATGATCAGAGTCGGCAAATTTGGAAGGCTTCCATAGCCTTGGCAACTCATGACGACAGCCTAGGATGGTTACTGGCGCCATAAACTAGAGTGTCAATTTGTTGGGTCAACAACAGGAGCCACTGTGCACTTGCTCCTCATGTGGGATCTCTGTCCTTAATGTGCTGTCCATTGTGATTTAATGCTATAACTAGTACTCCAACAGTATGTTTCACTTTGTGTTTCTATGTGGGTGCAAACTGTTGAAATCTTTATACTAAATTGATCTTCTGTATATAAAGAGAATTGAAAATGAATCTTGATGCAAATGGAAGGGGAGAGGGAGCGGGAGAGGGGAGGGTTGCGGGTGGGAGGGAAGTTATGGGGGGGGGAGCCATTGTAATCCATAAGCTGTACACTGGAAATTTATATTCATTAAATAAAAGTTAAAAAAAAAAAGAAGTTCATTTTGTTAGATTCACCATAGAAATAGATGTTACTGTACTGTATAGAAACCTAAAAGATAGGATTTGGGATTTTTTTTTTACCATTACCTGTTTGATAAGATATACTTACCCAGATTAGACATTACCCAATTTGTACATCTATTGAAACATTACAGGCTACCCTATAAACCTGCACAATTTTTACTAAAAATTTTTAAAACAGTTTTAAAGATGCAGTATATGAGAAGTCTTTGCAATAGAGAGTTTTATAAACCTTTACAAGTTCTGAATATGGACAGTACTGACTAAAACATTTAATGGAAGTCTATGACTGAGCAACCATCATCCCCTCTTATTTATGTCAGCATGGCCTAACATATGCCAACTGTGTCCACAGCCTACCTGAACACTTTCTGGAACAACACAGCATGAAAATAACTACTTTGGTCAGTTAAATCATTGGAATCATTAGTTCAGTGAAACAAATGACAATTGTTTTGCCATGCCAATCAAATATATGGTATAGACACATATGTAGCCTTCTATGTAAATTAATTTCCATTTTAAAAAACCATGACCAAATAACATAGTACATGCTCCATTATTATACACTCTTTAAATGTGGATTAACTATGTTTTTAGGAAGGACTAGCCATGCTCAATATAAAGTTCAATTTTTCTATAACAAAGTTTCTTTTTGTCAAGCAAAAGTAGGCCTGAAAAGTAAAGAATCTTGATCTTGGCTTTGAAATATGTTGTTATTTAGTATTTGCTTTTCATTACTTAACTAAAATACCTGAGAGGAACTTCTCTGGAAATAAAAGGCTTCTTCAGCTTACAATTTGGATATTACAGTTCAGGACTGGACAGCCCCATAGCTTAGGGTCAGATAGGAAAAATCACATGGTGATCCAGAAAGGGGAGAGAGGAACACTGGATAGAAATTGAATACAAGTTATCAACCCTCTTGTGAGAACCACCCTTTAGGTCACTGAGGACTCAAACACCTCCCAACAGACCCACTCAGCTGTGATAAGGAGACCAAACTTTATCTTTCATCTACCAACCATTAAGACATGAATGGTTAAACATCTGCATGAGTTTTTGAAAGACAACTTCTACTAACCTGTGACTTTAAGAGATACCAGCAGGTGAGGCAGAGTACTTAGATATTACTTGCAAGTCCAACTTAATTTACAATGTGGTATCCATGCAGATATTTGAACAGAATAGGAATCAGAGCATGAGACATATTGAACCATGATGACATTGAGTGCCTGGTAACTGGCATTCTTTAGATCAACAATCCCCTTGAAACAATAGGGAAATGCTAGAAAATCTACACTCAGATGCCAACCTCATTGCTTATTGACATCAAGTCCAAGCCCTCAGAAGAACTTTCAGCCAACAATTTTACCCTGCCTCTGGTAGACATCCCAGCTCCCCCTCTTTCATGAAATAAGGTTTCTCCCCAGCTTGCCAGAATGCTGGCACTTTCAGTTCACTGTTGCCTCCAGCCACAGACCATTGCCGTATGAAGCACGTTAGCAAGGATCCCACAGCATCTGGTGCTGCCGTGTTAAGGATATCATCTTCTCCCTAGGGCTTCTATCCTGGCTTCCTGCCAGGGTTCTGGTACTCAACATCCGTATAATTCACACCATCTCTAAGTCAGTGTGCACAGTCAGAGGGCTAAGACCACCCTAGTGTGCACCATTTGTTGCTGGTGGGACAGACCCCCATGCTTACAGATAGCTCCACCATAGCTATTGCCTTCCCAATTTGCAAGAAAAAACTGGCAAAAGTAGAAGCAACATGATGTTGTCTTTCTGATCCCATGCTCTCTTTCCAGTTATTTATATTAGCTTTCTCTTCTAATCCTCCAATCCATCCAAAAATCCATTTTGCATCTTAATACTTCAAAAATTTGCTTTTGTCCTAGTACTTCCCTGCTCAACATGTTTACTTAACTCGTGGATACATACAACATTAAATAGTTCACAGGGTCAAGTATGAGCATTATATACCATTGAACTTACAATTTGATTTGAGACATGAGAATAGAAGCAATAGTAATATTTTACACTTGCTACTTTTTGCATTCCAAACACTGTGTTAGGTACTCTATAATATACAAACATAATATGGAATACTAAACATGATATGGAATACGAGTTAAATGTGTCAGCCAACCTATTTTTCAATTGAGTTTTTACTTTCCTTGTAATCTATGCAAATTAATATTCCAAAAGACTTCAATGTTTTCCTGTATAAAATGGAAATACTACCAGAGTCTGCCCCAGGGCTATGATGATGATCAACTGAGATACTGCATGTGAAATTCTTAGTGAATATCTACCACTTACTATACAAGAAATACAGTATTGTCAGCTGTTACTGAAACTAGTATTTTTTTATTGAATGAGGAGGATCACATAACCCAACCTAAAGATGAGAAAACTAAAGATCAGAAGAGCTAAGCCACTTTCTCAAGATTGTGCAGCTGGTAATTGTCTGCAAAGGGATTTATTTCCAGACTGATGATAGAACCTGGGCTCTGACACAGCACACTGCTGATTCTTGCCCCATGTTCATCAAAATGGCAGCTGCCCATGTGTGTCCATGACGGTTCCCATTCACCAGTCTGCTAAAGCTACTTCAGGTGGCTTATTTTAGTATCACACGAACTTTTGATGCAGCTGAACAATGTGCACTGCCTCACACCAACAGAAGACATGGAGACAGAATGAGAACAAGTATATGAAAACTACACTTTTAACATTGGCTGCACGTGAAAAGCTATAGTTTTCCGAATAAAGGAAAGGACAAGTGTCATTAAGCTGAGATGCCTCAGCTTTTTGGGCAAAAATTCTTGCTTTTTGGGCAAAAACCATTGCCCCCGACAGAAGGCAAACTCATGGAAGGCCTCTGAACAGGTGAAGTGGCTTTATGTAAATCATATGCTAACCCTGGGAGAAAATTTAGGAGTTAGTTGATATGAAAATAGCAGCTGCTTCCTGGGTCAGATGAGGGATCGGAGGCCCTGGGGTAAGGGACAGTGTGTCCCCAGCTCATCTTTACATCGGGGACAGGCAACTGCTCTGCTGCTGCTTCCTCCCCACATGCAGCACCAGCCCCTCAGTTGGTGAACCTCATCTAATTCTTTTTTCCCTGCTGCTTCTACTGTAAGTCAAGCCTGATTAACTCCTATCCTGGAATATCGTAATAGTTTCCAACCACGCCCCTGAGCCCCGCACTTCCACATGCATACCATAGCCCCACTATTCCTAACTAAAGTCAAGTCTTAGTTTGCCATTCAAGGATGTCCATAAGCTTGTTCTAGCACTAATGTTCTGGTTCTTTTCCCCAACCATACCTCACATTTTCTCTCCGCTGTGCCTCTGCGTATATTGTTTTATCTATTTGGAGTTCTCTGCTACCTTGCACATATTTAAGTCCTTCTTGCCCTCAATTTCTCTTAATCCTTAAAATATGATTTCCTCACACCTATGAGCTCATACTGCATGCTATCTACACATTTCTACTTATTTTATATAGCTCCCTTAGGGGAGCCCATCTTAGATTCTCCAGCTTGGGTCTCTATTAACTGGACTGGCCAAAGACAAAAAAAAAATTAAAAACCTGAAAAATTTTTAAAACATGGTTTGTGCCTGTACACATAACTTGTACTGAGCAATGAGTAACTCAAGTGAGCAATGAGTAACTCCAGCCTCCTGGCTTCAGTCCGGCCCAGCCAAAATGGCCATTGCAGCCATTTGGGGAGTAAACCAGTAGATGGAAGATCTCTCTCTGTCTCTCCCTATCTCTCTGTAATTCTGACTTTCAAATAAATAAATCCTTTAAAAAAAAAGAACTTGGGCTGATTTCTGATTTGAGTATCATTCTAAGCAAATACTGGAAAGGGGAGTTTGAGGATTTCTGGGTAAAGGAGGCAAATCATAGGACGGTAACAATGAAAATATGGGAAACAAATGGTGCTGCCTAAGCTTCATTGTACAGCTTTATGTCAGTAACTTCTCTATGGATAAGCATTACATAGAAAAAGGAAAATGAGTGTCCTATTTTTAGAACTTTCTCTACTTGAGGGCAAAGCATCCTATTTTGAGATGGCAGATCCTGGCACCATTCTGCACTGCCACTCATTACTCTGTTTGCAAACATCTAATCCTTCTCAAAATTGCTCTATTTGGATTGTCCTGACACAGTCCCAACTTGAGATCTTTCCCCTTTCTGCCTCAGTAAGAAAGATGCTTTAAAACAGAACAAACAGGGGATAAGATGGCCCCTTCCTTGGGAAGAGGCTTGGTAGAGATTAAGGTAGCAAGTGTGTGCCTGAAAACACCCACTCATCCTGCATACCCTCTCTGTGGGAAAACACTTGGAACGCTAAAATTTGCTTGCATTAACAAAGATTAGTAAGACACAGTGGCACCAACATCCTTGGAAAGAAAGAACAAAGCCTTTTTCCTTTTTTAGTTTGAAATAAAAGCAGCAGAAGCCCATCCGAGTCCTGACCGTCACTCGGAAGCTGTCTGAAGACCTGGGAGGTAAAAGAACTTCTGCAGAGGCAGCACCTCAGCTCCCAGCTGTGCCCTTCCCAGAGGGCTCAGCTCAGCCCCTCAGCTCACAAGTGCCCCATGGCTCTGCCTAGGAGCTTCAGAAGGTTATGGGCCTCAGCACCCCTGAGGACGCCAACCCTGCCCCTCAGAGTAGCTTGTTGGAAGTAACTAACTCATTCCTTGTGGTCAGCAAACAGGTTTGCTCTGAGTGTGCAAACATCAGGAAGGTGGTACAGGATTATTTTTGGATTTCCTGCCTCTCCTGGTAGATGAGGGCAGGGATACCAATCATCCTATCTGTGGAAGGACTGGAACCAACAGTAATTCCCTTGAAATGTTGAGGGAAGGGCCACCCCAGTTACAATGATAACGTCACTGCAGTACATGGTCTCTATCTTATTCACAGAGGTTCAGGAACACCTTGCATAGCAGATGTTAGTAGTTACTGAATAAAAGTTGTATAGTTACATTTTGGTAATTGATATTCTTAAATAAGCAATTAGTTTTACTTAGATTTTTTTCTAATTGACTATAAATGACATGTTTCATGTGATATTATAGAAGTCCTATTTGAGACATTACACATTCTTTTCACAAAAAATTGTGGTTCATAATATATATATATATAAAGTATATTAGACACTAGAATACAGATGAAAATCTATAGTTCCTGTGCTTAAAAAACTTACAATATATTTAGATAGATATTCACCAAATTGTCACAAATACGATCTCTGCTTACTCAAAAAAGAAAAAACAGTGGTGAGCATCTGCTTATCTATCCAACATCTGACTAGGCCCTGGCCAACATAGTCTCGCCCTCAACATAAGTACTGAATTAGAAAAACAGTCAATATATAAATATAAATCATGGTGAACAAGTACAGTAAAGCAATAGAAAACTACAGTCAGAAAGGTGAGCAAAGATCTCCAAAGTGAGGTCTGAGCTGAGACCCATCACTTCCAACTATAGTTGTCAAGACAGAGTAGTGTGTGGTAGGCTCTAAGGTGAGTTATGCCTTCCAACAGATCTGTTGGCAAGACTATGAAAACAAAAGCCACTACAGGGAGAAAGATATATGAATGTCCTGTTCTCAACAATATTTGTTGAGTAGAAACAATGAGCTGGAGATACAGTGGTGCACACAAATTAAAAAAAAATTTTTTAAAATTAAAAATTAAAAAAAAAAAATCCCACAATCCTGGAATTTACAATCAGATGAGACACAGATACTGAGCAAGTCATTACTGGTGTGATGATGACCATTCCTCAGCATGATATGCATCTAGGTAGCAAATGGAATTTACCAAACCTAAAAGGATTGGGTGAGTTCAGCAGAACTGATATTTATATCACATTTTCACATGTTAAAAGCTAAATAAAGGGGCCAGCGCTGTGGCCAGTAAAGCCACTGCCTGTGGTGCTGGGATCCCATATGGGTGCTAGGTTGAGTCCTGGCTGCTCAGCTTCCGATCCAGCTCTCTGCTATGGCCTGGGAAAGCAGTAGAGGATGGCCCAAGAGATCTGGAGGAATCTCCTGCCTCCTGGCTTTGGATCGGCACAGCTCCGGCCATTGTGGCCAATTGGCAAGTGAACCAGCGGATGGAAGACCTCTCTTTCCCTCTGCCTCTCTGTAACTCTGCCTTTCAAATAAATAAGTAAATCTTTAAAAAAAAAAAAAAAAAAAAAAACCTAAGTAGTTAGTTACAGGATGAGAAAGGTTGAAAACTGCAGAGGTTCTTCAAGAAGAGGGAACAGCCAAGGTCTTCAAGACTGGGTTCTCTGGATGTAAGAATAGGTGGATTGTAATATCAGGGGAAAGATTTGTAGTTCACAGACAGGTTTAGACTTGATGGGCGGCACAGCAGAAGATATTGAGGTGTTCAATACAAAACAAAAGGGAGGAAGTACTATCCATGACTTGGAAAAGAATGAAGTTGAAGCACACTGCAGCCTGCTGTTATTGGAAACCCTTGTGTAAGAATTACTTAGCCTGGTCTTTTGTACTTTTCCCCTCTCTTGCTTCTGAAAGCAGGCTATTAGCAATACATTTTCTTTTCATACTTCTCCCAATAGAGCATTCTAGTTCCTCTTCTCAGACTACAGGATTCTGTTTATTTTCATTTAGACTAGGTTGGGGGTGGGGAGAAAAGAGTAATTTTGTGAAAACTAAAGTATCTCACAAAACAGCTACATATCTACCCCCTAAAGCTTCCAAAGTAATTTTGAGCTCTGAAAATTTCTGATTTTCTTTTCCTGGATAGGAACAACATAAGCATGCATGAGAGCAAGTACAAGGTTGTATAAAATAAATGTGTTCTTCCACTCAAAAGCACAACATATGGGAAAGGCTAAAATACTTATTGTTTTTCCAGAAGTATTACCAAATCATGGAGGGCTCATATGATTAAAATCCTCTTTTTACTATTGTGACATTGAAATTGGATTATCAAAATTCTTTAGTTTTACAATTTCAGAAATTGCTGTTTTGGGTAGATTTATGGCACAATGAACTGCCCCATGATGTATGGAGCCCACAAATAAATACTTTGGAAGTTGTAATATATCAGCACAGCTAAATAGAGGGTGTAGAAGTTACACAGAATCATCCTGAGCTCCATGCTTCTCCGTGAAACTTTCCAATCTTCCCTGGAAGACTCGCTGACTTTCTGGAGGCCGACTTTTGTTAAAGCAGTTACAGTTGATGGTGCCTGCTGTCCACTCCTCTGCCTCCCTCACTACACTGAGTACTTCAGAGCACAGTGGGGTTTATCATTTGACTTTTTAACAGTAGGACTTTGCATATATTGGATGCTCACAGATATATTTGTGCAGGAACATCTGTGAGTGGATGAAGTTAAGATATACTGTGGAGGTCATCAAAGACTAGACCTTTGAACAAACATGTGTATCATGTATAAAAGTTAAAAATGGTAATGCTCCAGTCTTAGAAAGCCCTTAGAAAGCCCTGCTCACCCCAACTAAACCAGTGTTCCAACATCCCCACAACCATTTTGACACCTAGTTCTTTGCAATGTTTCCCCTCCTTCTCCGTGGTCACTCTCATGACCCAATCAGTCTAGGAAACACAGCCATGTTTAAACATCTGGGATTCATCATGCTGGTCCTGCTAATCAAAGTTCTGGAGATCAGTTCCAGATGTCGACCTACGTTACATAGCATTGTTCACATTTTTATCTACAATCAGACCTAACTTTCCGTATCTTGAAAGTAGCTTAGTTTGTACAGGTAAGAGATACACTCTAGAATATTTTTAAAAATTAAATCTTAATACACACAGATAAGGATGATATATTAAAAGTGAATGAATGTCAATAAAAATTCAAGATACATTTTTTGACAATCATACATTTACTCACATTAACTCATATGTCGTAGGAAAGAAGGAAAAATTAATACTGCCCAAATGTCCATTAATGTGCTGGACGCCATGATGAGTAATTCCACATTGACTGCTTTGCTTGATTTATTTCTCTTAATCACTGTGTAAAATAGAAATTATCTCCATTACACAAATGAGGAAATACAATCTCATGGAAGCTAATTACATTGTTGGAAATCATATGCTTAGTGTCTGAGCTGAGATTATAGTCTAGTTTTTCTGACCCCCAAATTCAGTATTCTTTCCACATGCTGCCTTTTCCTGCAATCTTAGAAAAGATGGGCCAGAAGGATAAGTTCTGGAAAAAGAAACAATTGTATCTACAGTCTGCTTAGAAACAGTTCTCTTAAGAAAGATCATACATACAAAACCCATATCTCCTTTTCAAATACAATTTAGTGGTTTTGTCCATATTTTATTAGAATAATAGGTTAATTGTCTGATAACATAATTGGGCTTTTATGAACCCCCCAAAAGACTGAGCAAATAGGAAAATAAAATGAATCAATCCACTTCCAGTGCCAGAGCTCTTTGTAATCCAGAGATGCTCCAAGACTGGAAAAGCCAATGTGTTATCAAAGCTAGGGGATGACTTCTCATGTTACTATATTCCTGGGAAAAACCTTCCAAATGACTTGCCTATGACAGTGAAACTTGATCCTGCATACTTAACACAAACTTACTTTTTAAAGTAATATTGGACTCCTAAAACCCTTATGAAATCTATGAAGATGAAGAGAAAGAAATGTGGAAGAGAAGGAAAAAAATAAAGTAAAGGGGGAAGGCAAATAAAAGTCAGCTAAACCCTGATTGTGCCAGTTAACACACACACAAAGTCAAGGGTCACCTATTCTTTTTTTTTTTTAACTTTTATTTAATGAATATAAATTTCCAAAGTACAGCTTATGGATTACAATGGCTTCCCCCCTCCCCTAACTTCCCTCCCACCCGCAACCCTCCCTTTTCCCGCTCCCTCTCCCCTTCCATTCACATCAAGATTCATTTTCAATTCTCTTTATATATGGAAGATCAGTTTAGTATATATTAAGTAAAGATTTCAACAGTTTGCACCCACATAGCAACACAAAGTGAAAAATACTGTTGAAGTACTAGTTATAGCATTAAATAACAGTGTACAGCACATTAAGGACAGAGATCCTACATGATATTTTTTTTTAAAAAACTGATTAATTTTCTATGCCATTTCCAATTTAACACCAAGTTTTTTTTTTCATTTTCAATTATCTTTATATACAGAAGATCGACTCAATATATACTAAGATTTCATCAGTTTGCAGAAACACAAAGTGTAAAAATACTGTTTCAGTACTAGTTATAGCATCACTTCACATTAGACAACACATTAAGAACAGATCCCACATGAGATGTAAGTACACAGTGACTCCTGTTGCTGACTTAACAATTTGACACTCTTGTTTATGGCTTCAGTAATCTCCCTAGGCTCTAGTCATGAGTTGCCAAGGCTATGGAAGCCTTTAGGGTTCGTCTATTCTAACAATAGTCCTATTCTCAGGAGACACCTGGGCCATCCTCCAAGGACAGGATGCCAACATTAAGGCAGAATCCTATATAGGAACTAAAGTGGTTGTAAATCTTTGTCAATGAATAAGATATGTTAATAACTTAGAATAGAGAAATGAGGGAGCAAGACCTAGATCGCTTGCTGACAATAGCAATATTACATGAATACTTAGCAAACCGTTTCAATCATTAGATAACAACTTAAGAAAACATTTACCAGAAGGTCCAATGCCTTCTATAAATGAAAACACCTCTTAAATATCTAACATGGTGTAGTTTGTTTAACCAGTAAACTTAGGCACAACCATATAAAATGTTTTTAGTTTCTTTCTACCAACAAGTTTAAAACATATGATACACAGATTCAGGTCATACAAATTAAAATGTATCTTTGATTGATTTTAGCAGCTTAAATTTATGGACAATCTTATCTATAAGCCATTTAAAATAAAACTCTTAATAAAATTTCCCCTTGTGGACATACAATATGTACACACATATAACATAGCATGATAGACCAATATAGCAATTTTAATAATAGCTTTTAAAATCTTTAACTCTTTTTATAGATTGCCAATTGATTTGAATTGCTTTTTGTTTTTAGATTACTTTAACACATTGCTTTAACAGAGCATCAGAGTTTAATTCTATGTCAAAGAGAAATTGAGCTTCCTGTGATCTTTTGCTGTGAGGTTTCCTTCCTTTACCTTCTTTCATATTGGTGAACATGGAAAAACTACTACAGAACATGCCTGTGACTATAGACTTGTAGTTCAGGCCACCGAAGATTAGAGATGGGACACGGGCACTCCCTTGACTTGCATCCTCTGGTCTGCTTTAACACAAACCAGGAGGAAAAGAAAGCTAGGCATCAGAAGCAATGGGTGGCAGGCCTATTAATGGCTGATCTTTACAGTGATCTGCCCTCAAGGAGACCCAACAGGCCAGTCCACTGCAGTGGCTTTCAATGTGGTAAGCCTGGGCTTCAGCAGAAATCAGCTTGTGAAGAGCCCTGGCAGCTCTGCCAAGAGTTGGATCACTGGAAATGGACCTGCCCTGGAGTCGAAGGATGTCCAGGTCAGAGCCACACATCTTAGTGGCTCTAAGCTGAAAAGCCCTTCACTCAGCCCAACTTCCAAAGTGACCACTGCAGCTGAGGGGATGGCCAAGCAGGGTCAGCAACATTGCAGGCAGAACTGTAAATTTCTTGTTAGAGATGCCCCCTGCCTTTACCTGGCCAGCTCTCCTCCCAGGCCAGCCAAGTCATGAAAGTCAACAGAGTGCCTTCCCCTAGGAGGTTCACACCTCTCTTAGGATGTACCCCATGTGAAGAGATAGATAGGTCTGAGCCTCTTAACTTACAAGGCCTAAAGCCCACCAGATTATTATCAAGCCCCTTCTATCAGGTTCTATTTGCCTCTCAATCAGAAAAATTACTTGTAGCTTAGACAGCACCTTTCTTAGCTCCTCTAATAATGACTCTGTCCTTTGTTCTAGACCCTGTCTAGTGCACTTGGGCCTCATTCCTTTGTAATCATAACCTCTACTCTACCACCAATGGCTCTACTCCCAACCTGTGTGTACTGATGGTCCTCTTCCCCACTTAATGCTGTATAATTGTTCAGACCTGGTAAATGCCACTCTTAGGATCCATTGGTTACTATCCTCACTCTGTCTTTTATGACCTTGTCTAAATATGATCAGAGTCGGCAAACTTGGAAGGCTTCCATAGCCTTGGCAACTCATGACGACAGCCTAGGGTGGTTACTGGCGCCATAAACTAGAGTGTCAATTTGTTGGGTCAACAACAGGAGCCACTGTGCACTTGCTCCTCATGTGGGATCTCTGTCCTTAATGTGCTGTCCATTGTGATTTAATGCTATAACTAGTACTCCAACAGTATGTTTCACTTTGTGTTTCTATGTGGGTGCAAACTGTTGAAATCTTTATACTAAATTGATCTTCTGTATATAAAGAGAATTGAAAATGAATCTTGATGTGAACGGAAGGGGAGAGGGAGCGGGAGAGGGGAGGGTTGTGGGTGGGAGGGAAGTTATGGGAGGGGGAAGCCATTGTAATCCATAAGCTGTACACTGGAAATTTATATTCATTAAATAAAAGTAAAAAAAAAATTAAAAAAAAAGATATGTTAATAACCACAGGAAAGACCTATCCTATTCTATCCAACAGACAACATAATAGAACTTCATGTATGATGAAGATATCACTATCACTAAAGAGCTAAGCTAATAAATTTATTCTTTGTTTACATAATACATAAACATTGATTCCATATAGAAGAAAATCTTCATGCTGTAAGTGTTGCAGAGGGAAATATATAACATAATTTCATGATCTTGGAATAGAGAAGATGTTAATTGTACGGTAAAACAATTGCCAATTTCACATATATAAACAGGCACTGTAAAAAAAATCCAATTCAAAAGTGCAACACTTTTAATCAACAAAAAATTAGTAGCCATTGACTATAATTAACTCTTATACATAAATAAGAAAAAGATGAATGTCTCCCCTCAAAAATCAAACTGATAAATGAGCAAACAGGAATTTCAAATGAGAGAAAATAAAACCAAAACATACCATTTTGTCTCTATTGCACCAACATTAAAAATTCTGATAATATCTATTTTGGGTACTGAAGGAGACTGATGAAAAATATATACAACTCTAGGATGGTAGAGCATATAATTTGGAACATCTTATTTGGGAGAGATCATTTGTAAATATGAACACTGACTAATCCATAAACTAGAAATATTATTCCTCAAAGCAAAACATAAGGAAATTTGCATATGAATCCCAGTAGATATGTGCCGAAATTGTTGACAAAAATGATCGTCAATAGCAACATTAGGGGTGGAAAAATTCATATAACCAAAGACCATTGACAAGAAAAGAATAAACTGATTATAGGTGGCATAACCACATAACAGAATATTATAAAACCACAAAAATGGAATACAGCTACTGGAAACAAGACAGATGATCATAGCAACATAATGTAGAGTGGAAAGGTTGAAAAAAATTATATATTATTATGAAATATGATATATGTAATTATCTATTTTGTAAATTATATGTTATCCATTTTTATAACAGTATTTAATATTTATGGCATCATACCATATGTGGTAAATTTATTTTAGAAAGGGAATGATACTATAATTGCTTCTGGAAAGAAGAGGCTGGTGTTGTGGTGCAGTGGGCTAAGCTACCACTTGTGATACTGGCATCTCCATTAGAGTCCAGTTCAAATCCTGGTTTTTCTGTTTCAAATCCAGTTTCTTACTAATGCATCTGAGAAGATAAGAGATGATGGCCCTAGTACTTGGGCCCCTGCTGCCCATGCAGAAGTCCAGGATGGAGTTCATTGCTCCTGGCTTTGGTCTGACCTGGCTATTAGGCATTTGGAGAATGAATCAGTGGATGGAAGATAACTACTCTGCCTCCTCTTGCTATTGTTCTGCCTTTTACATAAATAAGGTAGAAGAATGGAATTTTGGAAGAATACACACATAACTCAATATTGTGAATAATGTTCTAGTTTTTAGAGGGTTCACAGTACTGATAGTGTCTCATAAACTATATAAGCTGGTTATTACACAGTAGCGCTTAAAGCATAGCTTTTTGAACTGTTTACCCCATAAATTACAGTGCTTAATATGGTATAGAAGAGTGCATTAAATAAAAATTCTTGTCTAAAAGTTAATGTAAATAGATGAGAAGCATAAATTTGGAGCCAGCAAGAGTTGGATTAGAATTTTTATTTTGATGCTTACTAGTTTGAGCTGTGTAATCTTGAATTGAATACTTAAGATCTCTGAATAAATTTCTTTCACCAGTATTTACTGTAGGCCTACCATGTGTTAAGTACTGTTCAGAGCATTAGTGATAGAGTGGTGAACAAAAGAGGTACTAACTCCACTTGTGGCAGGAGTACAAATACATGGGTATAAGAGCCTATGAGGGGTAACCACAAGAGGGGAAGTTCTTAGTGCACACTGTATGCCATTGCCCTCTTTTACAAATTTGTGTGGAAATTATTTCATAGACCTCTAATAACTTGCCATATACTTTTCCTCCAACTTGGGTAATATTTTACACAAGTAATGTTTGAAAGTTAATATATTAACTACAGACAAGGAAATATATGAAGCAGAGAAATTTTACATCAAGCTATTAATTTGTCTAACTTGCAATCTCTTTTTTCACTAATCTATCAAATTTATTTTGGTGTGAAAGTGATTAGTTAGTGTACAAGGTGTTGACTCTGCAGAAAAGTCTTCATTATCACTTCATCAGATGCTAACCATCTCGTATGTTTCCTATTCGTGCTATTAATCCTTTGAACATTCCTCAGTGTCACCAAAAAGAGGACTTCATTTCTTCTCATTTTACTTTTGCAGGCATCTGGATCGAAGTTCTCTATCTCACTTTCTCTATGGACCTTATTTTTTCTCTTGCTACCATCATCCTACTGAGGCTTTATGATACTCAACCAGTTCTGGGGCTATTGTCACTGATGTTCTGTGGGTTTACCAATGAATATCTGTCCTCATCAACATGTTCTCCAAAGAGGCACATGGCCAATTTGAGGAGCAGACAATGTTTTTATCTTTATCTACTAAGAACCTATGTGAAAAATAAAATGGTAATATAGTTACAATATGGTTACTATAAAAATGAAATATAGGTATGATATATAGGAATGTAATAAAGGCCCTCATATTTAACAAAAAAGGCAGCTTATATGTGACACAAATAGCCTGCCTGAAGCCAATATCACATTCCTGGAAAATAGCAGTCAACTGAAATAAAAATATAAAAGAAACAAAACAAGATTGATCACTGAATTCTCAGCATCTGAAAGGAATGATAAAAGAGAAAAGGAATTTAAAAAAACTCAAGGACTATTTGTACAATATTTGGGAAATTCCCCTACAATGATGAGCAAAACAAAATGAAATTTGATGTGTCAGGGGATTCCAATACAATCCCATCAAGGTGGCATGTACCAATGCCATCTCACTAGTCCAAGTGATCAATTTCAGCTCACAATTGATGACTCTGATAGGTCTAAGAGTAAAAGGGATCACACAAACAAGACTAGTGTCTGCTAATACTAACTGATAGAATCAAAAAGGGAGAGAACGATCCAACATGGGAAGCGGGATACACAGCAGACTCATAGAACGGCAGATGTCCTAAACAACACTCTAGCCTCAGAATCAGCCCTTAAGGCATTCGGATCTGGCTGAAGAGCCCATGAGAGTATTTTAGGCATGGAAAGCCAAGACACCATGGAAAAGAAAAAAAAGAAGACGACCTAAATGAAAGATCTCTGCAAGTGAGATCCCAGTGGAAAGAACGGGGCCATCAAAGATGGAGGTACCTTTCTCTGAAGGGAGGAGAGAACTTCCACTTTGACTATGACCCTATCGGAATAAGATCAAAGTCAGCGAACCCTAAAGGCTTCCATAGCCTTGGCAACTCATGACTAGAGCCTAGGGAGATTACTGAAGCCATAAACAAGAGTGTCAAATTGTTAAGTCAGCAACAGGAGTCTTACATCTCATGTGGGATCTGTCCTTAATGTGTTGTCTAATGTGAAGTGATGCTATAACTAGTACTGAAACAGTATTTTTACACTTTGTGTTTCTGTGTGAGTGCAAACTGATGAAACCTTTACTAATTATATACAGAATCTATCTTCTGTATATAAAGATAATTGGAAATTGAAAAAAAAAACAAAACAAAACCCTGGTGTTAAGTTGGAAATGGCATAGAAAATTAATCAGTTTTTAAAAAAAATATCATGTAGGATCTCTGTCATTAATGTGCTGTACACTGTTATTTAATGCTATAACTAGTACTCCAACAGTATTTTTTCATTTTGTGTTGCTATATGGGGGCAAACTGTTGAAATCTTTACTTAATACATACTAAACTGATCTTCTGTATGTAAAGAGAATTGAAAATGAATCTTGATGTGAATGGAAGGGGAGAGGGAGTGGGAAGGGGGAGGGTTGCGGGTGGGAGGGAAGTTAGGGGAGGGAGGAAGCCATTGTAATCCATAAGCTGTACTTTGGAAATTTATATTCATTAAATAAAAGTTTAATAAAAAATGAAATTTGAATATACATGCAGATAATTATTGATGGAAAGTGATGAACAAAGAAGAGATGAAATCATAATCTTATAATTTCCTAAGAAAAGTGGGTTAGGGAAAACAGAACTACTCTAATGCAAAATTCAGCTGGTGACATTGACTTTTTAAAGGAGTGGAAAGGATAAGTGACCCGGGTAAACTGATTATAGGGGAAACATTAAAGGTTGGTTTTTGATGGTTTGCTTATTTTTGTTTGGTTTGGTTGGGTTTTTGCCTGGGGGCATTACCTATATCTGAAATAATAAATTTTGCCCATTTGCAAATAAAACACATAACCCTAAAATCTACCCATTCTGATTCTATCCCATTGTGCTATTTCTGTTAGCATTAAATGAGTCCAATCTGTGAGATTAGGAGATGATAGAACTACAAAGTCTACTAGCTCAGTCTTTGAGCTATCTCTGTGAAGCAGATCAATGACTACACCACTGTTTTAACAGGAGCCTTAGATTTCTTTCTACCATTAGAATAGATGGGATTCTAGGCATTAATAAGCATCAAGATTCTGGAAAGCATAAGATGCAGATACCATATATAACACCAAAGAGATGAAGATGGATTTTATCCTATATGAAATTTATTTGTTGGCCTATTTCTTTCATCTATTCTCTGTTGCTAAAACTGAATAACACAGAGTAGATGATTCATAAATAAATTTATTTCTTATACTTCCAGAGGCTGTTAAATCTAAGATTTAGGGGTCTAAAATTGGTCAGAGGCTTATTGTTGGTGGGGAACCACCATACATCATAGAGCAAGAAAGAACAAGCTTGGTAGCTCAATTCTCTGTTCTTCTCCTTCTAAAACTACTAATGTAGCACAGACACAACACAAAAAGAAAACTATAGGCCAATATGCTTGATGAACATAAAGGCAAAAATTCTCAACAAAATATCAGCAAAGAGAACCCAACATTATATCAAAAAGATCAAACATCATGATCAAGTGGGATTTGTTTCAGAGATGCAAAGGTGGCACAACATTTCAAAATCAGTAAGTGTCATAAATGACGACAATGAAAAAACACCATAGGATGATCTTAATACATACACAGAAAACATTTGAGAAGATTCAACATGGCTTCATGATTTTAAAAAAAAAAAACCCTCCACAAAATAGGTATAAAAGGATAATACCTCCAAGTTATAAAGGCTATATTTGACAAACCAAAACCCAATATCATAGAGATTGGGGAAAATCTTAAAATACTTCTTCTCAGTCTAAAATGAGTCAAAGATGTCAACTTTAACCATTCTTATTCAACATAGTATTGGAAGTATTAGCAAAAGCAATTAAGAGGATGGCACCGTGGCTTAACAGGCTAATCCTCTGCCTTGCAGCACCGGCACACCAGGTTCAATTCCCAGTTGGGCACCGGATTCTATCCCGGTTGCCCCTCTTCCAGGCCAGCTCTCTGCTATGGCCCGGGAAGGCAGTGGAGGATGGCCCAGGTCCTTGGGCCCTGCACCCGCGTGGGAGACCAGGAGAAGCACCTGGCTCCAAGCTTTGGATCAATGAGATGCGCCGGCCGCAGCGGCCATTGGAGGATGAACCAACGGCAAAAAGGAAGACCTTTCTCTCTCTGTCTCTCTCTCTCACTATCCACTCTGCCTGTCAAAAAAAAAAAAAAAAAAGCAATTAAGAAAGAGAAGGAAATGCAGGGCGTCAGAATTACAGAGGAGGAAGATAAAATAACCATGTCTGCAGCTGATGTGATGCTGTACATAGAAAACCGTAACACTCTAAGAAAAAGCAGTTAGAACTGATAAACCAATTCCGTACTCACAGGATACAAAATAAACACACAGAAAACACCAGCATTTCTACACAAAGATCTCACTGAAAGAGGAATCAGAAAATAAATCCAATGCAAAATAGTTTTTTAAAAATTTAAGAATAAATTTTACCAAAGAAGTTAAAGATCTTTAGAAAGAAAATTATGGAACATTAATGAAAACAAATCATTAAGGACAACAATAATTAAAATATATTCCTATTAATGGTTGGAAGAATCAGTATCATTAAAATGTTTACATTACCTAAATCATCTATAGCTTAAGTGCAATCCCTATCAAAATACCAATGGCATTTTTATTTATTTATTTTTTTTTATTTAGGTCTTCCTTCCGTTGGTTCACCCCCCAAAATGGCCGCTACAGCCGAAGCTATGCAGAGCCAGGTGCTTCTTCCTGGTCTCCCGTGGTCTCCCATGTGGGTGGAGGGCCCAAGCACTTGGGCCATCCTCCACTACCTTCCCAGACCACAGCAGAGAGCTGGACTGGAAGAGGAGCAACTGGGACTAGAACCTGGTGCCCATATGGGATGCTGGCACTGCAGGCGGAGGATTAGCCAAATGAGCCACGGAGCTGGCCCCAACCAATGGCATTTTTAAAGAGTTAGAAAAAAAAATCCTAAAATTCATCTGCAAATAAAAAAAAAAGAAACCTAGAGTAGCCAAAGCAATCCTGAGCAAAACAATAAAATAAAGCTAGAGGCATCATAATTCTTTATTTCAAAGCACTCTCACATTTCTGAGATGTAAATTTAAAACTATTCTGAAATAGATTTAAAAAAAATACTAATGTAATCACAGGAGTCCCACCTTCATGATGCTACTTAACTCCCAAGGCTCTGCCCTCTAAATACGATTACTATATGAATATTTGATGAAGCTTTCAACACACACATTCCCAGAGACACACCAAACCATGTCATCTACTTACTCTAGCATCAAGTAATAGTAAGTATCTTCATGCAAATAGTGCTTTACTTCAACTCAATTTTGCAGCATAAGACAAAGAAAATAAAGAACTCAAAACATTCATTTAATTCATATAATACTTCATTCTTTTTGCTGTTTTTACAAGCCCCAATTGTGTCTTGCTGACAACGTTCTGATCTTTCTATACAAAGAATAATTTTCCATTGGTCTGAGCCAAAAAAGGTTATTGATATCTGGGCAGTGTGTGGTTGTAGATTTTTTGCACAATAGCATTGGAAAACAAAGGGGTCCCTAATCCTTTTCTCAGAGGAAAATACAAAGCAGTTCCTACTTTCCATCCAGGCAGAGAGCCAAACCTAAAACAAGAGAAGTCATATGTATGTATTTGAGAATAAGTGTCTACGTAAGAAGGGATTTTCCCAATAATTAACTTTTCTGATAGCTCTTGGTGGGTGATGGAAATGGAATGATCAGACTACAAAACTTTAAAAATATTTCCCAGATACTTTGAGGTAATTTTGAAAAAGAAGAAACAGCAAGAAAAATGAGCCACAGCCTTCCTCAAAACTGATTAATGCAAAGAGGGCAGCTCTGGTATGGAAAGGTTCACCAGTTTCCCTACACTCAAGCACAGCTGAAACTCGTTCCCAGATATTTTTATCCATGTCCCAAAGAAGCAAGATCTACAACTAAACAGGAGGGAGCCTGCAATGCTGCCCACCCACACCCATTCCTCTTCATTACATGTGAAGATGTGAGTGATATCCTTCTATATCCACTTCAGTGCACTACAAATAGATTAGTCCTTTCTAACCTGGAGATACTGGGATCAAAGATTTTCCCAGTGAGGGATTCTTAACTGGGTACAATTATACTTCAGGACACATTTGTATTGTTTGTCCAGAGACTTTCTATGGTCACAGTTGGAGAGGGGGTTAGGGGAGGTAACGGTAGTATCTAATAAGCACAGAGGCCGATAATATTGCAAAACATCCTGATATCCACAGGACATCCCTAGACAATAAAGCATTCTGGCACAAAAGGCAAGTATACAAGACGAGAATGCTGTATGAGAACAAGGTCAAGTCCCTGAATCAGCCCAAAGTGTGAGAAAGGCTGGTGCACTTAATTGTTTGATTTCTGGCCTGGCAGCTATTACCTCCTATGGTGTAAGCATCTAATTGATGCCATTTTTCTATTTCTAAGTGGGGAGGCCCTCCTTATAAGCAAGCCTTTGGAGCTGTTAATCTGGCTCCTTTCTTCTGGCAGAGCCAACTCAGATTCTGATCTGCTGTGACGTAAAAATGAAGGCCAAAGAGGGAGGTTAGAGCTATATATTAGCTGAGTTTTTTGGCTAATACTCCCACCTGGAATATTCTAAATTAAGCCAAATGGCGTTGGGAATTTGAGTCCACCCTTAGGACATGCAGTATATTTTCCTGACTCTACCAAAAATAAATTTCAAAAATAACTTGATATTTGAATTCCACTTCCTATCATACTAGTCTATGCATGAATTCACGAACTGATTAATTTTTTTTTCATTTTATTTGCTTGAGAGAGAAACAGAAATCTATCTAGTGGTTCACTCCCCAAATGCCCCCAACAGCCAGGGCTGGGCCTGGCTGAAGCCAGGGACCCAGAACTCAAGCAAATCCTCCCATGTAGTTGACAGGGAGCCAGGTATTTGAACCACCACCAGCCTCCCAAGGTGTGCATTAGCTGGCAGCTGGATCGGAAGCAGAGTACTCTGAACATACCCCAAGCATTCTGATTTCAAGTGTGGGTATCACAAGAAGCAACATAACTGTTGCATGAAACATCTCCCCTTCAAATTGGTATATTTGACCAAAAATAGTTATCACACAAAAAACCTACACTGTCAAATGTTTATTTGAAAACAGTTAAATATATATTTCTTAAAATACAAATGTAAAAGGGAGCGGCAAGATGGCTGAATAGGAAGGGAGCACACTATTAGTCCGGGGGAGAGACACTTTAATAAAAGTGGAGATACTGCAGGTTCAAGGAAGAGTAGGGGAGGAAACAGCAGAGGAAACTCTTCCGGAACTAGTGATTCATAGTGGACCTGCGTGGAGAGCGTGGGAGCCCAAGTTCGGGACACCAGCGGCAGAATCAACACACCAGTGCTGGAACGCAAGCTGAGCCGAACATCAATAGCCTGAGACACCAGCGGGCAAGCGGAAAGAGGAGACTAGAGGGAAAGAGGCTTGAAACTCCGTGGGGAAAAGTTCACCAGGCTAACTAGAAGAGAGAGAGAGAGAAAAAAAAAAGTGACCGATACGGACACAAGTTTCTCTCTCTCCACTCACCTCTCAAAGGCGAGCAAGACAAAGAGCAGGCGCCATTTTGACATACGTCATAAGCATGGCGACCTCAGGTCTACACCAGCCCTGAGCTTAGCAGAAAAACCTGACTCTGGGGGGAGGGGTGAAATAACAGGAGATTAGCATCTAACTTGGCAACCCAGTGGGAGACTGCAGGAGAATTGGAGCCCACACCGAGGGCAGCAGAGATTCCCTGTGTGGTCCTTGGGAAAGAGCTTCCAATCTCTGGCTCCTGTGGGTATATCATTTGCCTGCTAACTACCTCCAATTACATTCAGCTGTGCAGAATTACTTCCCTTTTGATTCAAAAAAAGAAAGAAAGAGAGAGAGATTTACCACACCTAAACTGGGAGTGTCATCTTTGACACACCCTCAACCCTGAGGAACCAAACACAGCTCTCAATCCACAATCATCTCAAGCCTCTAAGGCTCCACCGAAAGCAGACAGTCCATTTAATATAGAGCCATAGTGTAACAAGAAAAAACAACACGGTGAAGAAACCAAATATCTCCAACATGCCAAACAACAAACGCAAAAACCGAGGTAACAAGAACAAGGAAGACACTATGATGCCCCCAAATGAAACAGACACCCCAATTCAAGATTATGAAGATGATGAGATCGAAGAAATGCAAGAAGCGGATCTCAAAAAATTGATAAGAACATTAAGAAGTTCTCAAAAACAAATTCTTGAACTACAGAAATCCTTAATGGACAAGATAGAAAATCTCTCTCGTGAAAATGAAATCTTAAGGAGAAATCAAAATGAAATGAAACAACTAGTGGAACAAGAAACTGTGATAGTGACTAGAAATCATAATGAAATGAAGAATTCAATAGATCAAATGACAAACACATTAGAGAGCCTTAAAAACAGAATGGGCGAAGCAGAAGAGAGAATATCAGACTTAGAAGACAGAGAACAGGAAAGGAAACAGTCAAACCAAAGAAAAGAAGAAGAAATCAGAAATCTAAAAAATATTGTTGGGAATCTACAGGATACTCTTAAAAAACCCAACATTCGGGTTCTAGGAGTTCCTGAAGGCATGGAGAGGGAGAAAGGATTAGAAGGCATTTTCAGTGAGATACTAGCAGAAAATTTCCCAGGTTTGGAGAAGGACAGAGGCATCTTAGTACAGGAAGCTCATAGAACCCCTAATAAACATGACCAAAAGAGATCCTCACCACAACACGTTGTAATCAAACTCACCACAGTGAAACATAAAGAAAAGATCCTAAAATGTGCAAGAGAGAAACGTCAGATTACTCTTAGAGGATCTCCAATTAGATTCACAGCAGACTTCTCATCAGAAACCCTACAAGCTAGAAGGGAATGGCGAGACATAGCCCAGGCACTAAGAGAGAAAAAGTGCCAGACCAGAATATTATATCCTGCAAAGCTCTCATTTGTGAATGAAGGTGAAATTAAGACTTTTCATAGCAAACAGAAACTGAAAGAATTTGTTGCCACTCGAGCTGCCCTGCTAAAGATGTGTTACACACAGAAACACAGGAACATGGTCACCAATATGAAAGAAAGTAAAGGAAGGAAACCTCACAGCAAAAGATCACAGGAAGATCAATTTCTCTTTGACATAGAATTAAACTCTGATGCTCTGTTAAAGCAATGTGTTAAAGTAATCTATTATGTTCTCTTGATGTCTGTTAAATTCTAATTGTTCAAAAACAGCTGCATTTTTATTAAGAGCTATGGGTTATTTAAATATGTGCTTATTTTCAAAGATTTGAATAATCACCTTGTAACAATGATCAAATTTGGTCTATGTTATGCCATGATTTTAGGGAATCTTATTTCAACCAGATATTTTGGATTTTGAGCCTTCTTGGCATTCTTGACAGGCATTCAAAAAATCAAAGTTTCAAACAATCTGGTCTCTAAAATTTCCAGTAAATCCTGGACTTTGGTTTTTCCAGTTTGGGCCCAACTGAAAAAATCGCAGGACCTATGTCTCTCATCTCATAGAGACCCCAACTAAACAGGCTATTTGGATTATATTAGAAGGACTGTCAAGATGTGATATGGTACCAAACTTTAAGTTTCTATAATGGAAAATGCTATTAATACAAATATTTGAGAATTAAAAAGTCTAATGATCTTGTGTTACTAGACATGATAGTTATCTTAATGAGAAAGCCCCAGAAGCCTAAAAGGTTAAATACCTGTAAAATCCTACAGGTGCTTTCAAAAATACTGTGAAGTAAACAAGTGCCTCTGGTTGGTTGATGAGTTTATAATTTTAAACATGGCGACTAAAAGTCTTTTGTCATCCACAGTTATATATGATGTGCTGCTCATAAAACTAAAGCGTTGTTGGTTCTGTGTTTAGCTGTCCTCCTGTAGGTTCCTATGGACTTTTTCCAGCCACTTCTATTGTATTCAGTACTTTGGGATGGCTCTGTAAACAGAAGAAGCCAATAATGTATTAACAGTACCAACTGAGAGAAAGTATGGTTAACTGAGGTTACTAAAAACAAAAAGCAATTCAAATCAATTGGCAATCGACAAAAAGAGTTAAAGATTTTAAAAGCTATTATTAAAATTGCTATATTGGTCTATTATGCTATGTTATATGTGTGTACATATTGTATGTCCACAGGGGACATTTTATTAAGATTTTTATTTTAAATGGCTTATAGATAAGATTGTCCATAAATTTAAGCTGCTAAAATCAATCAAAGATACATTTTAATTTGTGGGACCTGAATCTGTGTATCATATGTTTTAAACGTGTTGGTAGAAAGAAACTAAAAACATTTTAGATGGTTGTGCTTAAGTTTACTGGTTAAACAAACTACACCATGTTAGATATTTAAGAGGTGTTTTCAAATACATGATTCTTAAAATTTATAGAAGGCATTGGACCTTCTGGTAAATGTTTTCTTAAGTTGTTATCTAACGGTTGAAACGGTTTGCTAAGTATTCATGTGATATTGCTATTGTCAGCAAGCGATCTAGGACTTGCTCCCTCATTTCTCTATTCTAAGCCCAACTTGTTCTTTCATTTCTCTATTCTCTTCAAGGTAGGAAAATAATTCTATTATGAAGGAATCTGTAGGACGCACAATTTAATCTTTAGACCTTATAAAAGAGATGGCTAACATTTTTCTGTAATAGCATAGCCAAAATAAGAACTTAAATAATAATCTCATAGCTAGATTCACTTCGCCATCAGCGAAGTATACAGTAAGTAGAAAAAACCTCCCTTTCAGACCAAAGGGAAAGAAAGTTTTAAAGTGAGAATATAATTTTCCTCATGGGCATTGTCTACCTTAGAAAAACTACTACAGAACATGCCTGTGACTATAGACTTCTAGTTCAGGCCACAGAAGATTAGAGATGGGACACGGGCACTCCCTTGACTTGCATCCTCTGGTCTGCTTTAACACAAACCAGGAGGAAAAGAAAGCTAGGCATCAGAAGCAATGGGTGGCAGGCCTATTAATGGCTGATCTGTACAGTGATCTGCCCTCAAGGAGACCCAACCGGCCAGTCCACTGCAGTGGCTTTCAATGTGGTAAGCCTGGGCTTCAGCAGAAGTCAGCTTGTGAAGAGCCCTGGCAGCTCTGCCAAGACTTGGATCACTGGAAATAGACCTGCCCTGGAGTCGAAGGATGCCCAGGTCAGTGCCACAGATCTTATTGGCTCTAAGCTGAAAAGCCCTTCACTCAGCCCAACTTCCAAAGTGACCACTGCAGCTGAGGGGATGGCCAAGCAGGGTCAGCAACATTGCAGGCAGAACTGTAAGTTTCTTGTTAGAGATGCCACCTGCCTTTACCTGGCCAGCTCTCCTCCCAGGCCAGCCAAGTAATGAAAGTCAACAGAGTGCCTTCCCCCAGGAAGTTCACACTTCCCTTAGGATATATGTGAAGAGATAGATAGGTCTGGGCCTCTTAACTTACAAGGCCTAAAGCCCACCAGATTATTATCAAGCCCCTTCTGTCAGGTTCTATTTGCCTCTCAATCAGAAAACTTAATTGTAGCTTAGACAGCACCTTTCTTAGCTCCTCTAATAATCACTCTGTCCTTTGTTCTAGACCCTGTCTAGCACACTTGGGCCTCATTCCTTTGTAATCATAACTTCTACTCTACCACCAATGGCTCTACTCCCAACCTGTGTGTACTGATGGTCCTCTTCCCCACTTAATGCTGTATAATTGTTCAAACCTGGTAAATACCACTCTTAGGATCATTGATTACTATCCTCAGTCTTTTATGACCTTGTCTAAATATGATCAGAGTCGGCAAACTTGGAAGGCTTCCATAGCCTTGGCAACTCATGACGACAGCCTAGGGTGGTTACTGGCGCCATAAACTAGAGTGTCAATTTGTTGGGTCAACAACAGGAGCCACTGTGCACTTGCTCCTCATGTGGGATCTCTGTCCTTAATGTGGTGTACATTGTGATTTAATGCTATAACTAGTACTCCAACAGTATGTTTTACTTTGTGTTTCTATGTGGGTGCAAACTGTTGAAATCTTTATACTAAATTGATCTTCTGTATATAAAGAGAATTGAAAATGAATCTTGATGCAAATGGAAGGGGAGAGGGGGCGGGAGAGGGGAGGGTTGTGGGTGGGAGGGAAGCTATGGGAGGGGGAAGCCATTGTAATCCATAAGCTGTACACTGGAAATTATATTCATTAAATAAAAGTTAAAAAAAATACAAATGTAAAATGGCATAATGTATTTTCTTGAAAATGAAAAGATATTATGGAATAATGTGCTTCACTATTTTCGTAATTACATTTTTTTAATTAAATGATGGTAGAACTAGGTAATTTTTATGGTTTTTGTCTGGCTGATTGATTATAACAATCTTCTTTCCAAATTTCAAAGTGGGAAACAGTTGGTTTCCTGATAATTCATTTGAAATTTAAAACCCAAATTTCTGGAATCACTGCTATAGTCTAGACCACAACCAAAACTCATATAGCCAAATGGTCAGGGTTTTTGCCTAAGCAGTTTCAGCAGTGAGGAATCCATCTTTTCCCCCGAGGTCAGCCATATCATGTTTAGTTATCCTATTGGCAAGTTCCTGATGTTGAAGTAAAACATGAGAAATGCAAGCATCTTGCCACTTCTGTACCCTGGCTCTTGTTCTATCTTTCAGGTCACAATAAGCAATCCAGATGCCACACATACAGGGCAGCAATAAGCCTTCATGTTTACCATGTCCTTACTGAATCTTGCCTTCCCTAAGACAAGCATTCCCTGGCGCTAGACATGCCAGAACTCAGAATTCCACTCACCACTCTGGTCTTTGTCCTCTGTAGAGCTTCAGGCTCCAATAAAATTGAGCAGCCTGAGATGGGAGTTCTGCAGAGTTGACTAGTAGTATAATTTTTCTGTTTTCGATGTTTCATTTTTACTGTTCAGCTTCAGGATAAATTAGATTTGTTAGACTTAGTAGAATTGACACATGAAATTGTAGTGAAATCAAACCTAGACGTTTAAACAAATTCTTCTTCTGACCCACATATCCCCAACTGTGAATGCATTCAGTGAGTTTCTAGGTGACTCAAGATTGGGAATTTTTTATTACTCCCTCTTACTTAAATTTGTTATTGTCAGCACATTGTCCCACCATGCTGAGATTTTTAAAAATATTTTTCTTATAAAATATTTCAATCATGAAAAATTAGACTAATATAACGAGAAGTCATAGGCCCAAACCAGATTTAAGAAAAGTAAACATTATATCATATTCTCTTTAGTTTTATTAAGAAAACCAAACATTAAACATAGTTGCAGTCATTGATAACTCTGAAATTCCATCTCTTTCCCTCTCTCCCTAATAGAACCACAAAAGGCACTTTTATCCTTCTCATTCCATAGTAATACAAATACATTTAATTATTTATATGCAAATAGCTAGAGATTTTGTGTAATAAGTGCTGTCATAATGTATGAATTATGCTGAACTTGGTGCATTTTTTTGGTTGTTTATTCAGGTTTTCTTTTTGACACTTATCCTTGTTGAAATAAGAAGCAACAGTTCTTTCATTTTCACTTGTCTATTTGTCTAATCCCCTATTATCTCCACTTCTAAAAGCAGCACAGTGAACAAGTTTACACACATCATTTTATGTCCATATGTAAGGGTGGTTCTAGGCCAGATATCTAGAAGTAAAATCTCTGGGTTGTAGTTACATATCATCCATTTTAATAGATTGTCAAATTTGTTTTCAAAGAAACAGCACTCCTTTTTGTTTCTGCCATCAGTCCTATATCCTGAACAATTATGGATTCAAGTGTGTCTCCCCCAAAAATTCACATGTTGAAATCTTAAACCCAGTGCCTAATATTGTGACCTTATTTAGAAATATGGTTTTCTGCACACAGAATGAAAGAGGTTATGTTGACATAGGGAGGGTGTCACATCCAATCTGACTATGTTCTTATATAAAGGAGAAATCTGAACACAGACATGCAAGCGGGGAGAATACCAGGTGCCACGAAGAGATCAGGGTGGCTCAGCGGATCCCAGGAAACACCAACGGTGGCCAGCAAACTAACAGAAGCAAGGAGAAAGATGTGAAATGGATTCTATCACACAACCCTTGGGAAAAACAAATTAGCCTTATTGAAACACTGATTTCAGATTTTTTGGCTCCAAAGTATGAAAAAAAAAATTATATTGTTCATGCACCCAGTTTGTGATTCTTAGGTTTTATCAATCTTAAAAACCAATAAACATAGAATTGTCTGACTTTTAAATGTTTCCTAGTCTGATGGATATAAAGCAGAATCTTATTTTTATTTCCTTAATGACTTCAAGTGTGTGTGAGTGTGTGTGTGTGTGTGTTAGTCATTTAGGTTTTCCCTTAAGAGAATTACATTTTATAGTCTGTTTCCTTTTTAACTGATTTACCTGCCCAATTTTGATAATGGTGATTTTTTTTAAAGATTTTATTTATTTATTTGATAAGCAGAGTTACATACAGAGGGAGAGATGGACAGAAAGGTCTTCCGTCTGCTGGTTTACTCCCCAAATGGCCACAACAGCTGGAGCTGCACCGATCCAAAGCCAGGAGCCAGGAGCTTCATCTGGGTCTCCCATGCAGGTGCAGGGGCCCAAGGACCCGGGCCATCTTCTATTGCCTTCCCAGGCCACAGCAGAGAGCTGAATTGGAAGAGGAACAGCTGGGACTAGAACCAATGCCCATGTGGGATGCTGATGCCACAGGTAGAGGATTAACCTACTGTGCAACAGTGCCAGCCCTTGATGATGGTGATTTTGTCACATAACTTTTAAAATTTATTCCACAAAGTCTTATTTTATGGAATGTGCCTTTGGTACCACAATTAAAGATGCTCCCCATCATGTAGGCACAAATGTCTCCTACAAATTTTCAAGTTCCTTTTTTCACAAATTGTTCTTTGACCCACCTGGAGTTTGTATGTGGGATGAGGCAAGAATTTAATCTATTGCTTTATCCACTTAGATAATCAGTTGCTCAAGAACCACTTATAATTCTCAGTTCTTTGTTCATTAACTACTGCTGCTTCTTTCATACTACATGTCGTTAAACATGTGTGATCAAGTTTATTAACTTTGTTGTGTTCATCTATGTGTATAATCCTGCTTTAAAACTATAATTTCTGAGGCCAGCATTGTGGCATAACAGGTAAAGCCACTGCCTGCAGTGCCAGCATCCCATATGGGCACCTGTTAGAGACCTGGCTACTCCACTTACAATCCAGCTCCCTGCTAATGCATCTGGGAAAGCAGTGGAAGAAGGCCCAAGTACTTGGGCCCCTGCACCCTTTTAGAAGACCTGGAAGAAGTTCCCGGCTTCTGGCTTCAGACTGGCCCAACTGCGGCTGTTGCAGACATTTGAGGAGTAAACCAATGGATGAAGATCTCTCTGATTTTCTCTCTATAACTCTGCCTTTCAAATGAATAAATAAATCTTTAAAAGAAGAAAAAACCCCACAATTTCTTAATTTTTATAAATATATAATATTCCTCATACAATTCCATTGGTGTTTAAAAATTTAGCATTCTTCAAATTTTTAATTCATTGTACTATCATTAGAACATAATATATAACACATCAAAACTATAATACAATATTAAAATTGAACTGTATCTGTTTTGGCACATTTTTTGAGGCTACCAATGAAATTGAATAATTATTTCAAAGTGATGAGCTAAATATCATTCAAGCAATTGCTAAATAGCTGCTGACACTTAGCCCAACCATCTCACTAAGGGCAAACAAGTAAAGAAGGAAGAAATGAGGAGATAATATTTTCATGGCAAAACTTTTTTAAAGTATTATAGAATTCTTTCCCCTCCCTATGAGAGGAAAGAGATTTTGTGACTTGTGAGCAAAGAAATCACTCAAGGGGAGGACCTGTGGCACAGAGGTTAAGTCACTTCTTGGGATGCCCACATTCGATATTGGAGTGCCTGATGAAAGTCCTGGCTACTTCACACTGAAAATCCAGCTTCTTGCTAATGTTCCAGGAAGGCAGCAATGATGACTCAAACACTTGGGTTCTTGCCACCTATGTGGAAAACCCTGATCAAGTTCCTGGATCCTGGCTTCATTTGGGCCTACCCCATGGCTGTTGAAGACATTTCAGGAGGGAGTCAGTGGCTGAAAAATTTGTCTCTCAGTATCTCCTTTTCTCTGTGTCACTCTTATTTTCAAATAACCGTTTTTTTTTAAATAAACCTTTGGGGAACATGATTCCAGTCTTTTGGAGATCCAACAGCAATGCCACTAGCAGAAATGAGATGAGATTTATCACTAGAGGCAGAAGCTGGGTGTGGTAGGAACAAGTTACAAGTTACAAGCAACAAAGAGTCACTGACTGATTCAGAGAGTGACAAGCAATGTTTCCAGTTGGAGAATTTCCCAAAATCCCTTGAAACTACCCTCAAGAATAACATTCAAATGATTAGCATCAGTGTTTTTCAAACTCTTCCAAAAACTAAAAAATACTTCCCAGCTCATTCTATTAGACCAATGTTATTATGATCCCCAAAACAGACAAATATCATGAAAAACTACGGATCAATATTCTTTATGAATGTGGACATGAAAATTCTCAATAATTATTTAACAAATTGATTCCAGCAGCATATGGAATGTATTATATATCAGGACCAAGTGGAAGTTATCCCAAGAACACAAGGTTAGTTCAATATATGAAAGTCTATCAATGTAACATGACATTAATTAGAATTAGTTAAAGGAACAAAAGCACAGGATTATTTCAATGGACACAGAAAAGGCATTTACGAAAACTCTGGCACCTTTTGTTATAAAAGTGCTAAAAAAAAAAAGAGATAATAGAAGGGAACTTCTTCAACCAGATAAAAGCTATCTATGAAAATCTCACATGCTGGATTCAATAACCAATGGCATAGAGTTCAAAGATGGTGGAATAGGGAGGGAGTTTATTGCTATAGTCTAGGGTAAGATAGTTTTTAAAAAGTAGAGAGTGTGAAATCTCAGGGAAGAGTTAGGGAGAAAACTCCAGAGGAAAGTCCACACAAATTAAAAGGACACTGGAACTACTTGGAGGATGTGGATGCACAAAACTCAGAATCTCAGCAGCCGAGAGCCCCAGCACCAGCTTTGGAGAGTTAGGTGAGACCAGACTGCTGCATCCCAAGCCACTAGCAATAAAGCTGCAAGAAGAGCCTGGCATTAGTCTGGCTTAGAGCCCTGTGGAAGACAGGGGGAGAGGGCACATTTCTCTCTCCTTGACCACCTGGCAATGGCATGCTTTAACTAGCTGAGAGAGGGCAGATGACATTTTGCACATACATAACAGTTGCACCAGCTCATGTCTGCATGGCCGAGCAACCAGCGAAGAGTAGATGCCAGAGTCTGGCTGGAATATTTGATAGGGGGCTGGGTGCTTGTGACCGTGGTAGCCTTGTGTGACAGGATTATGAAAACATGGTGACTATATGAGAGGGCACAGATGTGGCTGGGACTCTGGACAGTCACTGTGGGTGATTCCACATGCTCAGGGTTCCCCGATTCCCTACTAAGGGTCATTGCTATGGGATTTGTGCTCACATCAAGGACTACATGGTTCCTTTATGTGGTTCATGTGGCAGCACAAATATACCCACTGGAGCTAGCATCCAGGCATTGTCTCCTCTGAGGAGAGGAAGTGAGCATGAGAATCTGTCAACAGAAAAAAAAACTCCCCTCTGATCAAAAAGAGAGAGATTTACCATGCCCAACTTGAGTGTCACCTTAGACACTCCCCTTACACTGCAGGACTGAACAGAGCTCCCTGACCACACCCAGCACATGCCACTTTGTATTCACTGAAAGAGCAGACACTCCACTAAGCCACAGAGGAATAATCCAGAGATAAAAGCCAAAATAAGGGGGAAAAAGCATCACTATAAGTGCCTAATAATAAATGCAGCAATTCAAGAAACAAGAATAAGGAAGACAACATGACACCCCCCAAAATGAACACATCAATACTAGAATGTAAGATGGAGACTGAAGAAATGCCAAAAGCAGAATTCAAAAAATTGATCATCGATTACTTAGAAGTAATCAGAAGCAAATCTATGAAATAAACAAATCCATACATGACAAGAATGAAATTTTCTCCCATGAAACTGAGATTTCAAAGAAATATCAAAATATTGGAAATGAAGAATTCAATAGAATAAAAATGTGTTGGAAAGCCAAAACAACAGACTCAATGAAGCAGAATAAAGAATATCCAAGATAGAAGATGAATTTCCAGAAATATTATAGTCATACCAAAAAAATAGAAATTAGAAAACTAAGAAACAGTGTCAGAGATTTATAGGACATCATCAAATGACACAACATAAGAGTCTTCTGAGTTCTTGAAGGCATGGAATGAGAGAATGGATTAGATGGCATTTTTTTAGTGAAATAATTAGAGAAAACTTCCCTAATTTGGAAAAGCTAAGGGACACCCAAGTACATAAAGCATAAAACTCTTAATAGACATGATCAGAAAAGAATTTCACCATGACACCCTGTAGTCAAACACTCCACAGAAACATTAAGAAAGGATTCTAAAATGTGCATGAGAGAAATGCCAGATTGCTTTCAATTAAATTCACAGCTGACTTATCAACAGAAACCCTACATTCTAGGAGATAATGGTGAGATATAGTCCAAGTCATAAGAAAAAAACTGTCAACCCAGAATTCTATATCCTGCAAAACTGTCATTGATGAATGAAGGTGAAATAAAGACCTTCCATAACAAACAGAAATTGAAAGAATTTGTCACCACTCATCCAGCCTTACAAAAGATGCTTAAGGATGTGCTACACCCTGAAACACAGAAACATGATCACCATTGTGAAAGAGCTGAAGGCAGAAAATCTCCCAGTAAGAGTACAAAGGAAATCCAAAATAAGCAATAGGATTATTTATGGAAAAATGGCAGTGCCAAGTCAATACTTACAAAGATCCACCTTGAATGTAAATGGACTCAACTCTCCAATTAAATATAAATACTGGCTGGATGGGTTAAAAAAAAAGACCCACCTATTTGCTGCCTACAAGAAACACATCTTACCAAGAAAGATACTTTCACAGACTGAAAGTGAAAGGATGGAAAAAGATATCCCACGCCAACAGAAACCAAAAAAGAGCTGGCATAGCCAGCCAAATATCAAATAACATATACCTTAACACAAAAACTGTTACAAGAGACAAAGAAGGGCACTATGTTATGATTAAGGAATAAATTCAACAGGAAGATGTGACTATAATAAAAATATATACACCTAATTAGAGGGCACCTGGCTATTTAAAAGACATGTTAATGGATCTAAAGGGAGAAATACACTCTGATATAATAGTAATGGGAAACTTCAATACCCCACTTTCAGCAATGGACAGATCTATCAGACAGAAAATTAGCAAGACACGACAGAGTTAATCGACACTATAGACAAAATGGACCTAACGAATATCTATCTTTGCATCCTACAGTTGCCAAATATACATTCTTCTCACCAGTGCATGGAACTTTCTCTAGGATAGACCACAGGTCAGGCCATAAAGCAAATCTCAGAAAATTGAAAGGAATTAAATTGGTACCATGCATCTTCTTGGACCACAATGAAATGAAGCTGGAAATCAGCAATTCAGGAATCTCTACAACATAGGCAAACACATGGAGACTGAACAGCATGCCCCTCATAGAAGAAATCAAAAGAGAAGTCAAAAAATTTCTGGAAACAAATGAAGATAATAAGACAATATATAAAATATTATGAGATACAGAAAAAACAGTGTTAAGAGGAAAGTTTATAGCAATTGGTGTCAATATCAAGAAATTGAAAGGCATCAAATAAACGAGCTATCAGTGCATCTCAAGGACCTGGAAAAACAGCAAACCAAACCCAAAACAAGTAGGAGAAAATAAATCATTAAAATTAGGTAAGAAATTAACAAAAGTGAAACAAAAAAATACAAAAGATTAGTGAAATGAATAGCTGTTTTTTTGAAAAAATAAAAAAATTGACACACCGTTGGCTCAACTAAGCAGAAAAAAAGATGTAGAGAACCCAAAATAATAAAATTGGAGATAAAAAAGGAAGTATAAAACAGACACCACAGAAATAAAAAGAATCATCAGAAATTATTACAAAGAGCTTTACCCAAAAAACCAGGAAGAAATGGATGGATTCCTGGATACCTAGAACCTGTGTAAATTGAGCCATAAAGACACAGAAACTCAAATAGATCTATAACCAAGACAGAAATTGAATCAGTAATAAAGAACCTCCTCCTAAGGAAAAAAAAAAAAAAAAAGCCCAGGACCGGATGTCTTCACTGCTCAATTCTACCAGACATTTAAAGAAGAACTAACTCCAATTCTTCTCAAGCTATGCAAAACAATTTAAAGGGAGGGAATACTCCCAACTCCTTCTATGAAGCCAGTATCACCTTAATTCCGAATCCAGAAAAAGATACAACAGAGAAACTACTGATCAATTTCTCTAATGAACACAGACACAAAAAATCCTCAAGAAAACACTAGCCAACTGAATCAAACAACACATCAGAATGATCATTCACCCAGACCAAGTGGGACTTATCACTGATATACACAGATAGTCCAACATAAGCAAATCAATCAATGTGATACATCACATTAACAAACTGAAAAACAAAAACCAAATGATTATCTCAATAGATGCATTTGATAAAATACAACACCCTTTCATGATTATATAATTTAAGCACACTGTGTATAGAAGGAACATTCCTCATCAAAATCAATGCATTTGATGACAAACCCACAGCAAGCATCCTCTTGAATGGGGAAAAGTTGTAAGTATTCCCACTGAGATCTTAAACCAAACAAGGATGCCCACTGTCACCATTGATATTCAATATAAATAGTCCTGGAAGTTTTAGCCAGAGCCATTACGCAAGAAAAAAAAAAAATCAAAGGGATATAAATCGGAAATGAGGAAGTCAAAGTATCCCTATTTGCAGATGACATGATTCTATACATAGAGAATCCAAAAGACTCCACTAGGAGACTATTGGAACTCATAGAACAGTTAGGTAAAGTGGCAGGATCTAAATCAACAGACAAAAATCAATAGCCTTTATATACACAGACAATGCCAAGGCTGAGAAAGAACTTCTAAGATCAATCTCTTTCGCAATAGCTACAAAATATAAAATAATACTTTAGAATAAACTTAACCAAGGATGTCAAGATCTCTATGATGAGAATTACAAAACATTAAAGAAATACAAGATACAAAAAAATTAAAAATTCTTCCATGTTCATGGATTGGAGGAATTCAATATAATCAAAATGTTCATACTACCAAAAGCAATTTACAGATACAATGCAATACCAATAAAAATACCAAGGACATTATTTTCAGATCTAGCAAAAATGCTGAAATTTATTTGGAAACGCAAGACACTTTGAATAGGTAAAGCAATCTTATACAACAAAAACAAAGCTGGATGCATCACAATACCAGATTTCAAGACATACTACAAGGCAGTTATAATCAAAACAACCTGGTACTGGTACAAAAACAGATGGATAGATCAATGGAACAGAATTGAAATGTCAGAAATCAACCCACTCAACTACAACCAATTTATCTTTGACAAAAGAGCTAAAATCAGTCCCTGGAGCATGGACAATTTCTTCAACAAATAGTACTTGGAACACTGGATCTCTACATGAGGAAGTTGTAAGCAAGATCCATACCTTACACCTTACGTAAAATCCGCTCAAAATAGATTGAAGACCTAAATCTATTACCCAATACCACAAAATTATAAGAGAACACTGGGGAAATGCAGCAACACCTTGTCATAGGCAAAGACTTCTTGGAAAAGAACCCAGAGGCACAGGCAACCAAACCCAAATTGACAAATGGGATTGCATCAAATTGAGAAGCTTCTGCACTACAAAAGAAACATTTAAAAGTGAAGAGGCAACTGAGATTGGGAGAAATTTTTTGCAAAATATGCAACTGATAAAGATTAATCACCAGAATATATAAAGAGCTCAAGAAATTCAATAAAAACCAACCAGCTGGGCTGGCGCCGCAGCCCAATAGGCTAATCCTCCATCTTGTGGCACCAGCACACCGAGTTCTAGTCCCAGTCAGGACACCGATTCTGTCCCGGTTGCCCCTCTTCCAGGCCAGCTCTCTGCTGTGGCCCAGAGTACAGTGGAGGATGGCCCAAGTGCTTGGGCCCTGCACCCCATGGGAGACCAGGATAAGTACCTGGCTCCTGCCATCGGATCAGTGTGGTGTGCTGGCAGCAGCACACTGGCCATGGCGGCCATTGGAGGGTGAAGACCTTTCTCTCTCTCTCCCTCACTGTCCACTCTGCCTGTCAAAAAATAAAAAAAAATAATAATAAATTTTAAAAAAGAACCAACCAGCTAAGAAATGGGGAAAGGATCTAAACAGACATTTTTAAAAAGAGGCAATATAAATGGCCTTCATACACATGAAAACATGCTCAGGATCACTAGTCATTAGGGAAATGCAAATCAAAACCACAAAGAGGTTTCACCTCACACCTGTTAAAATGGTTTTCATAAAGAACTAAACAAACAGCAAATGCTGGCAAGGATGTGGAGAAAAAGGTACTCTAACCTTCTGATGGTAGGAATGTAAACTGGTACAGCCACTATGGAAGACAATATGGAGATAACTTAGAAATCTGAATATAGATATACAATATGACCCAGCCATTCCACTCCTGGGAACTTACCCAAAGGAAATTAAATCAGCATTTGTGAGAGTTATCTGTACCCCCATGTTTATTGCAGCTCAATTCACAATAGCTAAGATATGGAATCAACCCAATGCATGATAACTGAAGACTGGATAAAGAAACCATAGGATATGTACTCTAAGGAATACTACACAGTGGTAAAAAAAAATGCAATCTGCTCATTTGCAATAAAATGGAAGAATCGGTAAAACATCATACTGAGTGATGTTATTCCTTTGAGTTATTCCTTTGTAGGAATCAAGGACAGCCAGTTACAGAAATGTTACTTAACAACATGACAGAACTCCTTGTCAATACTGTGGATGACAAAGATGATGTGGTAAGGTGCAAGCCTTATCAGGGAAGATGAAAAAGATATTATTGGAGACCAGCACTGTGGTTAGTAGGTTGAGCCTCCAACTAAGGTGCTGGCATCCCATTTGGGCACCAGTTTGTGTCTCAGCTGCTTCTATTCCAATCCAGCTCTTTGCTTATGGCCTGGGAAAGCAGTGGAAGATGACCCAACTGCTTGGACTCCTGCATCCATGCAGGTGATCCAGAAGAATCTCCTGGCTCCTGGCTGCAGATCTACCCAGCTCCAGCCATGCAGTCATTTGGGAAATGAACCAGTGGATGAAAGACCTCTCTCTCTCTCTCTCTCTCTCTCTCTCTCTCTCTAGTTCTGCCTCTCAAATAAGTAAATCTTTTAAAAATGTTATTTTTTTTTGCAGATAATGATATCATTTACCTGGAAAAACTAAGTAAATCAACAAATAATAACTATTGAGTTCAGTACATGCACAAAAATATTAGCTTTCTCTGTACCTATAAAAACCTACTAGAAAATGCAATGAAAAGGTATCTTTCTGGGGCCAGCATCATGGCACAGTAAGTAAAGGTAACACCTATGACACCAGTATCCCATATGGGTTCCAGTTTGTGTCTGTCTGTTCCAATGTGGCTCCCTGCTAATGGCCTGGGAAAGTAGCAGAAGAAAGCCTAACTGCCTGGACCCTACCACCCACATGGGAGATCTGGAAGAAGCTTTTGGCTTCAGCCTGGCCCAGCACTGGAGATTGCAGTCATCTGGGGAGTGAATGGACTCTCTCTCTCCCTTTATCTCTTTCAAAATAAATAAATCTTCAAACAAGAAGTGTCTTTCTAACTAGAGCAAAAATTTTAAGTAGTTTGGTATTATCTTTATAAATTAATTTATAGATTAGTATTATCTTTATGAAGAATGCATGAAATCCATTTTGAAAAATGTTGGACCTTGATGAGCCATATAGAAACTATCTGACTAAAAGGAGGGGCAGTCAGTGTTCAATGATGAGTGTACTCAATATTATAAAGATATTTCTCCCTAATTTTATTTATATACTCAATTTGTCAAAGACTTAAGTACATTCTAAAATTATATAGATAAATATAAGTGTACAAATAACTAAGTCAATACATAAAAATATTTAATCATATAATCATCTCATGAAACCCTGAAAAGCAATTAATATCACACACCCATTGCTGCTAATGCAACAGGTAAGCCAATTTTCTAAACAGGACACAAAATGCCCACCCTGACCATCATTTTTTATTTTACTAAATATTATTGCCAATTATTTATAATAAATAATAAAATAATAAATCAGGATACATATTAGTAATAACATGGAGAGTAGATGAAAAATATTATTTTCTGATTTCAGCAATCTATACTTATGAAATTCAAGAGAATCAACTGAAAGCTTGCTAGCAGTGAAAATATACTTCAGTACATAATCTGAGTAAAATAAAATGTTCCCAAATGAATAAACATTCTATTTTAATGGAAAGAAAATAACATGAAGCTGCCGTTTTGACGTAGCAGGATAAGCCTCCACCTGCCACATGAGCATCCCATATGGGTGCTGATTTGAGACCTGGCTGCTCCACTTCCAATCCAGCTCTCTGCTGATGTGCCTGAGAAAGCCATGGAAGATGGCCCAAGTTCTCAGGGCCCTCCCTAATCCCACGTGAGAGACCTGAAAGAAGTTCAGAGCTCTCAGCTTCAACCCTGGCCATTTGAGGAGTGAACCAGGCTATGGAAAAAAATATCAATTTCTCTCTCTCTCTCTCTCTCTCTCTCTCTAACCCATGTGACTCTGCCTTTCAAATAACTATTAAATCTTTTAAGAAATATTATAAAATAGCTACAAATTGCCTTAATGTTATATTGTATAAATATAACTATAAAATTTTCACCCTTCCTTCTACTCACTCTCCCATTCCCAGTCCATTCTCCACTAAGATTCATTTTCAATTAACTTTATACACAGAAAACCAACTCTATGTTAAGTAAAAATTTCAGCAATTTGCAAATATGTGCACACACACACACAGTTTGAGAACACGTTCTATAGTGAATTCTCATAATACAACTCATTGAGGACAGAGGTCCTGCATGGGAAGTAAGTGTACAAGGACTCCCGTTGTTAATTTAACAATTAACACTCACGTATGACGCCAGTGACCACTCAAAACTCTTGACATGAGCTACCTATGCTATGTAAGCCTTTTGAATCCACAAACTTCATAAGTATTTAAACAAGGCCACAAGAAAAGTAGAAGTTCTCCCCTCCCTTCAGAGAAAAGTAAATCCTTCTTTGATGGCCAATTTTTTCTGCAGGGATCTCACTCACAGAGATCCTTCATGTAGAACATGTTTTGCCACACTGTCTTGGCTTTCCATGCCTGAAATGCTCTCATGGGCTTTCCAGCCAGACCAGAATGCCTTAAGGGCTGATTCTGAGGTTAGAGTGTCATTTAGAGTGATTGTCATTCTATGAGTCTGCTTTGTGGACTGCTTCCCATGTTGGAACATTCTCTCTTTTTTAACTTGATCTATTATTATTCCAGACACTTAATCTTATTTATGATTCCTTTAACATAATATCTATATGATCAATTAACACTTAATATGATCACTTTAACACTTAATATTGCATTTATGCTACCCAGCTTAATGGGATTTGGTGTCCCATGGCAAGTTTTTAAACTGCACCCTTAGAAGTAAATCTGTAGCAATGTATGCAGAACTATAGGGCTTTACAGTTACAAACTTCCCCCTCCCTCTTATTCCCACTCTTATTTTTACTGAGGTCTATTTTCAATTCACTCTATATACATAAGATTATCTCTTTTAAGTAATGAATTCAGAAAGGTCTATTCAAGCCATTGTTTCAGGAAGTGTCAATTTCACTACAATAGATTTCCTTTTAGGTGCTCCATTAGTTACCACAGGTCAGGAAGAACATATAGTAATATGTGGGGACTATCTAATTTCACTAAGTATGATGTTTTCCTAATTCATCCATTTTGTTGCAAAGGACGAGATTTCATTTTTTACCTCTTGTAGTATTCCATAGTGCACATATCCCATAATTTCTATATCCAGTTTTCCGTTGATGGGCACTTAGGTTGATTCCATGCTTGGTTATTGTGCATTGAGCTGCAATAAACATAGGGAAGTTTATGATAACTTTAAGGATTTTATTTCCCTTGGGTAAATTCCCAGGAATGTGATGGCTAGGTCATATGGTAGCTCTATATTCAGATTTCTGAGGTATCTCCATATTGTCTTCCATAGTGGCTTTACAAGTTTACATTCCCATCAACAGTGGATTAGGGTACCTTTTTCTCCCACATCCTCACCAGCATTAGTCGTTTGATGTTTCTGTGAAAGCCACTCTAAATGGGGTGAGGTGAAACCTCATTGTGGTTTTTATTTGCATTTCCCTGATGGCTAGTGACACTGAATAGTTTTTCATGTTGGCCATTTGGATTTCCTGTTTTGAAAAATGTCTGTTTAAGTCCTTTGCCCATTTCTTAACTAAGTTGTTTTGATGTTGAGTTTCTTGATCTATTTATATATGCTAGTTATTAATCCTTTATCAGTTGCATAGTTCACAATAATTTTCTCCCAATCTTGGTTGCCTATGTCAATGTCTTGCAGAGTTTCCCCAATATTCTCTAATAATTTGATTGTATTAGGTCAAAGATTTAGGTCTTCTATCCATTTTGAGTGAATTTTGTGTAAGTTGTGAGGTAGGGGTCTTGCTTCATACTTCTACATGTGGAGATACAGTTTTCCCAGCACCATTTACTGAAGAGACTATCCTTGTTATAGGGATTGATTTTAACTCTTTTATCAAAGATAAGTTGGTTATAGATGCATTGATTAATTTCTGACATTTCTATTCTGTTACATTGGTCTATCCATTGTTTGTGTACCATTACCAGGCTGTTTTGATTATAACTGCCTTGTAGTATGTCTTGAAATCTGGTATTGTGATACCTCCAGCTTTCTTTTTTTAGTATAAGATTGCCTTAGCTATTCAAGGTCTCCTGTGTTTCCATATGAATTTCAACATCATTTTTTCTAAATCTGAGAAGAATTTCTTTGGTATTTTGATTGGTATCACATTTAATCTGTAAATTTCTTTAAGAATGGACATTTTGATGATACTGATTCTTCTAACCCATGAACATCGAATATTTTTTCATTTTTTGTATATTATATTTCTTTCTCTTTTTGTAATTTTCATTGTAGAGATCTCTGACATCCTTAGTTAAAGTTATTACAAAGTATTTGCCTTTTTTTGTAGCCTTTGTGAATGGGATTATCTTAGACGTTCAATATCAGCTTTGGAATTCTCTGTGTATTCAAAAGCTATTGATTTCTATATTGCTTTTATATCTTGTTACTTTATCAAATCTTCTATGAGTTCTAACAGTCTCTTGGCAGATTCTTTTGGATACCCTATATATAGAATTACATCATCTGCAAATAGGAATAGTTTGATTTCCTCTCTCCCAATTTGTATCCATTTGATTTCTTTTTCTTGCCTAATGGCTCTGGCTAAAACTTCTAATATAATATTGAATAGCAATGATCAGAGTGGGCATCTCTGACTGGTACGGGATCTCAGTGGGAATGCTTTCAACTCTTCCCCATTCAATAAGATGGTGGCCTTGGGTTTGTCATCAATTGCCTTAATTGTGTTGAGGAATGTTCTTTCTATACCGACTTTGGGTTTTCATCATGAAAGGGTGTTATATTTTATCAAATGTTTTCTCTGCATCTACTGAGATAATCATACGGTTTTTCTTCTTTAATTTGTTAATGTGATGTATCACATTGATTGATCTACTTATGTTGAACCATCCCTACATATCAGGGATAAATCCCACGTGGTCTAGCTGTATGATCTTTCTGATGTTTTGTTCGATTCAATTGGCTAGAATTTTGTTAAGGATTTTTGCATCTATGTTCATAAGAGAAATTATTCAGTATTTCTTTTCCTCTGTTGTATCTTATTCAGGTTTAGGAATTAAGGTGATGCTGGTTTCATAGAAGGAGTTGGAAGGATTCCCTCCCTTTCAATTCTTTTGAGTAACATGAGAAGAATTGGAGTTAGTTCTTCTTTAAATGTCTGGTAGAATTCAACAGTGAAGACATCTGGTCCTAGGCTTTTCTTTTTTGGGAGGGACTTTATTACTGATTCAATTTCTACATTGGTTATGGGTCTGTTTAGGTTTTTGATGTCTTTATGGCTCAATTTAGGGAGGTTGTAATGATCCAGTAATCTATACATTTCTTCTAGGTTTCCCAGTTTGATGGCATGCAGATCTTTGTAGTAATCTCTGATTATTCTTTTTATTTCTTTGGTATCTGTTGTTAAATTTCCTTTTTCATCTCAAATTTTATACCTTTGTGTCTTCTCTCTCCTCTTTTGGTTAGTGAGGCTAATGATTTGTCATTTTTGTTTATTTTTTCCAAAAAACCATCTCTTTGCTGATCTTTTGTATTTTTTTTTCAATTTTGCTGACTTCTTCTCTAATTTGTTTCTTTTCTCCTACTAGTTTTGTGTTTGTTATGCTGTTGTTTTTCTAGATCCCTGAGATGCATTGATAGCTCATTTATTTGGTGCCTTTCCAATTTCTTGATGTAGACACCAATTGCTATAAACTTTCCTCTCAACACTGTTTTTGCTGTATCCCATAGGATATTTTGTGTTGTCATCTTCATTTGTTTCCAGAAATATTTTGATTTCTCTGATTTCTTCCATGACTTCCATGACTGCTCATTCAGGAGCATGTAGTTCAGTCTCCATGTATTTGCTTCTGCTGTAAAGATTCCCGAGTTTTTGATTCCAGCTTCATTCCATTGTGGTCTGAGAAGATACATGGGCTGATTTTGATTTTTTAAATTTGCTGAATCTTGCTTTATGGCCTAGAATTTGGTCAATCCTAGACAAAGTTCCATGCACTGGTGAGTAACATGCATATTCTGCAACTGTAGGATGAAAAGTCTGTAGGTATATGTTAGGTCCATTTGGTCTATAGTGTCAATTAACTATTTCCTTGTTGAATTTCTGAGATGTCTATTGCTTAAAGTGGGGTATTGAAGTCCCCCAATACTATTGTATTTGAATCTATGTCTCCCTTTAGATTCCTTAACATTTTTTAATAGTCAGATGCCTGGTAATTAGGTGCAAATACTTTTATAATAGTTACATCTTCTTGGTGAATTGATTTCTTAATCATAGCATAGCTACCTTCTTTGTCACTTTTAACAATTTTCTGGTTAAAGTCTATTGTGTCTGATATTAAGCTGGCTTCACCACCTCTTTTTTGGTTTTTGTTGGCATGGAATATCTTTTTCCAAACTTTCACATTCAATCTGTATGCACTTTTGTTGGAAAGATGTGTTTCTTGTAGGCAGACAATAGATGGGTTTTGTTTTTTTATCCATTCAACCAATCTGTGTCTTTTAACTGGAAAGTTGAAGCCATTTTCATTCAAGTTGACTATTGATAAGTACTAACTTTGCTCTGTCATTTTTCCAAAAACTTTCCTATTTTTTAATTTGGATTCCGTTTGTACTTTTACTGGGAGATTTCCTTCCATTACCTTCTTTCTTAGTGATGACCATGTTTCTATGTTGCTCTGTGTAGCACATCCTTAAGCATCTTCTGCAAGGCTGGATGGGTGGTGACAAATTCTTTTAATTTCTGTTTGTTATGGAAGGTCTTTATTTCACCTTCATTTATAAATTAAAGTTTTGCATGTTATAGTATTCTGTGTTGAGAGTGTTTTCTACTAAAATTTGGAATTTATCTTGCTATTCTCTCTTAGCCTGTAGGGTTTCTGAGAGAAGTATGCTGTGAGTCTAATTGGAGATCTTCTAAAAGAAATCTGGTGCTTCTCTCATGCACATTTTAGAATATTTTCTTTATGTTTTAGTTGTGAGTTTGATTTCATTGTGTCTTAGTGGAAATCTTTCCTGGTGATGTCTATTAGGAGTTTATGTGCTTCCTGTACTTGCAGACCCCTTTCTTTCTCCAAATTAAGAAAGTTTTCTGTTACTATATCACTAAAAAGGCCTTCTAATGCTTTTTCTCTTTTTCCATGTCTGCAGGACCTCCTAGAACATGTATGTTGGGTCAATTAAGAATATCCTGTAGAATACCAACAGTGTTTTTAGTTTAATTTTTTTCTTCTTGTGTTTGGTCTGACTAAATAATTTCCTGTGCTTTGTCTTCTAAGTTGGATATTCTTTCTTCTGCTTCTCCAATTCTGTTTAGTCTTTCCACTGCATTTTTTATTTGTTCTATTGAATTCTTCATTTTTAAGGTTTCATTTTGATTTCTCTTTAAGTTCTCAATTTCACGGATGAAATTCTTTCTTGTCACGTATGGATATTATTAGTTCATGCAATTGATTCTGATTACTTCTAATCAAGTCTACTATCAATGTTTTAATTTCATTTCTGACATACCTTTAATCTTATCTTCACAATCTAATATTGAAGTGTTGTGTTCTTTTGGAGGCATCATGTTGTCTCATTCTTGTTTCTTGAATCGGTGCATTTATTATTTGGCATTTGTGGAGAAACTCATTGGTTTCTTTGCTTTTTCACTCTTTCAGCTTTTATCTTTGTACTATTCTTCTGTAGATTAGTGGAGTGTCTTCTTTCAGTGAATACATAGAAGTTTGTGGTGGGTGCTGCCAGGGAGCTCGGTTCATTTCTCCAAGGTAAACAGAATTCTAAGGTGATACACCCAGATTTGGCGTGGTAAATTTTCTCTTTTTTTATCTGAGGGGATATATTTTCTGCTCAGTTGAGCTCCTCTCCTCAAAGGAGACCAGTATCTGAGTGCTAGCCCCACTGGGTATAATATTCATCCTCTCTGCCCCAAGGACCACACAAAGCATCTGTGCAGTCCTCAGTGTAAGCTCAGATTCCCCAACAATGTCCTTCCCACCGAGCTTGCGGAGCCTCCAACATTGACTGCTGAAAGCCCCAGCCATATTGTGAGCCCTCCCACACAGCCTCAGTTTTTCACAGTCCCAGCACACAAGCCTCCCACAGTCGTGAGCACTCAGCCCTCTGTCAGTTCTCCCAAACAGACTCAGGAGTCTCCACTCAGCTGGTTGCTGGGCACAGATACAAGTTGGCACAGCTGTTATGTATGTCCAAAATGGTGCCCACAGCTTGTTACAGGATGCCCTTGCAGGGTGATCATGAAGAGAGAAATGTACACTCCCCTTTTTTTTTCCTCCTCTAGTTTGGCAGGTACACTATCCCCCATGGGGCTCCAAGCTGGATTCCCTCTAGACTGTTCCTGCAGCTTTATCTCCAGTGGCTTGGGCTGTGTAGTCTGGCCTCAACTAACTCTCCAATGCTGGTGCAGAGGCTCCCATTTGCTGGGGTCCTGAGTTGCAGGTGTCCATGCCCTCCACATGGGTCCACTGTGTCTAATTTGTGTAGAGTTTCCTCTGCTGTTTTCTCCCTAACTAGCCCGTGACACCACTCTCTCCACTTTTTTATGCTATCTTCTCCTAGAGCAGTAAGCTCTCTCCCTACTCTGCCATTTTCCAGAAGCCCAAATTCCATGTTTTAATTAAAATATTGTCCAACAATTTTGAAGACACCCCAAAGATATGAATGACAAGAGTTACTACACCAAAATAAGCTTATCTTTTAATTTAATTTTCCATGAACTTTATAAATTATCCTCATATATGATGAAGGAGTTATTGCACAATGGAAAGCAAATGAATTATTCCATTTTAATGTATTTGGAGAAAATTCACCAGTGGAAAATCAACTGGTCACATTGTACTAAACTAAATTTCACATTAATTGCTAAGTATTCATTAACGTTAAGTAACCTGAAATACAAAGAACTTTTTTAGTAGTGATTTTTGCTACCTAACCTGAAATAAGCATAAATGGAATAAAGAAGAAATTTCTCTAAGTCTCTGGGGCACTCCCAGAAAATGACTGAGCTTGGGGGCAATAGGAATAATTTCCCACCCATCACTCATCTCCATATAAATGTAGGCTTGGTGTGTGCTGTCTTAGAATCCTACGCTATCTTTACCACTTTCCATGCTGATGGTACAGGTCTTCATCCAATAACCCATTTAAGAAAACACCAGGGTTGTGGCCATTCCAAGATGGTGAAATAGGGAAGGAGCTTACCAATCTAGTCCAGGAGAAGATAGTAAAAAAAAATGGAGATAGTGTAGTCTCAGGAAAGAGTTAGAGAAAAAATGGCAAAAGAAACTCTTTTGAAATTAGAGACACACAGTGGATCTACATGGAGGGCATGGGCACTCACAGCTGGGGACTCCAATATCGAAGAACCTATGCACCAGCACTGGAAAGTGAGGTGAGACAAGACCACAGGAGCCCAAGACACTAGTAAAAAAGTAGCAAGAAAAGCCTAGAGAGAACAAGGTTTGAAGCACCATGGGGGAAAGTACACCAGCCTAACTAGAGGAGAGGAAAAAAAAAAGATTGTATGGACACGTTTCTCTCTCTATGATCACCTTACAAAGGTAAAAAACAATAAAATCTGGTCATTTGCAACAAAATAGAGGAATCTGGAAAACATCATGCTGCGTGAAATAAGCCAGTGCTAGAGGGACAAATATCATATGTTCTCCCTGATCGGTGACAGCTAAAAGGAAACCTGGTGAAGTGAAATGGACACTATGAGAAACAGTGACTTGATCAGCCCTTGTCATCACTGTTGATGTACAATTTAATACTTTATCCCTTTTAGTATTTTTTGTTCTACTTAATACTATTGGTTGAACTCTGTAATTAACACACAATTATTCTTAGGTGTTTAAAATTAACTGAAAAGTGATCCCTGTTAAATGTAAGAGTGGGAATAAGAGAGGGAGGAGATGCACAATTTGGGACATGCTCAATCGGACTTGCCCCAAGTAGTGGAGTTAGAAATGTGCCAGGGGATTCCAATATAATCCCATCAAGGTACTTTTCTCTGAAGGGAGGAGAGAACTTCCACTTTGACTATGGCCTTGTCTAAATATAATCAGAGTTGGTGAACTCAAAAGGCTTCCATAGCCTTGGCAACTCATGACAAGAGCATAGGGTGATTACTGATGCCATAAACAAGAGTGTCAATTTGTTAAGTCAATAACAGGAGTCACTGTGCACTTACACCTCATGCAGAATCTCTGTCCTTAATGTGCTGTACATTATGATTTAATGTTATAACTAGAACTCAAACAGTATTTTACACTTTGTGTTTCTGTGCAGGTGCAAACTGTTGAAATCTTTACTTAATATATACTAAACTGATCTTCTGTGTATAAAGAGAATTGAAAATGAATCTTGATGTGAATGGAAGGGGAGAGGGAGTGGGAGATGGGAGGGAAGTTATGGGGTGGGGAAAGCCATTGTAAACCATAAGCTGTACTTTGGAAATTTATATTCATTAAATAAAATAAAACTTAAAAAAAGGTTGCATGTACCAATGCCATCTCACTAGTCCAAGTGATCAATTTCAGATCACAATAGAGCATAATGATAGGTCTAAGAGTCAAAGGGATCACATAAACAAGACTAGTGTCTGCGAATACTAACTGATAGAATCAAAAAAGGAGAGAACGATCCAACATGGGAAGCAGGATACACAGCAGACTCATAGAATGGCAAATGACCTAAACAGCACTCTGGCATCAGAATCAGTGCTTAAGGCATTCAGATCTGGCCAAAGAGCCCATGAGAGTATTTTAGGCATGGAAAGCCAAGACACTCTGGCAAAAAAACAAAACAAACAAACAAACAAACAAAAATCAAACCCTAAATGAAAGATCTCTGTGAGTGAGATCCCAGTGGAAAGAACGGGGCCATCAAAGAAGGAGGTACCTTTCTCTGAAGGGAGGAGAGAACTTCCACTTTGACTATGGCCTTGTCAAAATAAGATCAAAGTTGGCGAGCTCAGGGGGCTTTCATGGCCTTGGCAACTCATGACTAGAGCCTGGGGAGATTGCTGACACCTTAAACAAGAGTGTCAATTTGTTAAGTCAACAACAGGAGTCGCCGTACACTTACTCCCCATGTAGAATCTCTGTCCTTAATGTGTAGTTCAATGTGAATTAATGCTATAACTAGTGCTCAAACAATATTTTGCACTTTGTGTTCTGTGTGGGTGCAAACTGATGAAATCTTTACTTAATATATACTAAATTGATCTTACGTATATAAAGAGAATTGAAAATGAATCTTGATGTGAATGGAATGGGAGAGGGAGCAGGAGATGGGAGGGTTGTGGATGGGAGGTACGTTATGGGGGGGAAGCCATTTTAATCCATAAACTGTACTTTGGAAATTTATATTTACTAAATAAAAGTTAAAAAAAAAAGAACCTCTCAACAAAGAAAAGCCTCGGACTAGATAACTTCATTGAGGAATTCGGTCAAACTCTTAAGGTAGAACTAATTCCAATTAGTGATTTATTATTGTTTTTAGTTCTTGTTTAGACTCCTGTGGATCTTTGTCTTTCTAGCTTTTACTTCTTGCATACGATGGTTAGTGGTGCATTTAGCCTGTGATTATAGAGCAGATTGAAATTATGCTTCTGCAAAAATTTTAAAAAGAAAGGAAGGATGAGGGGGATTGAGGGAGGTAAGGAGGGAAATATAGTTATCAGGATTGTACCCATGAAATACATGAAATCTGTTCTCTTTATAGTAATAAACATTAAAAAAAAAACAAAGGCATACAAGCCAATAGAGAAGGCACCATTTTGGACATAAGTAACAGCTGTGCCAGCTTGTGTATGCACCTAGCAATCAGCTGAGCAGAGAATCATAACTCTGATGGGGAGAAATAACAAGGGGCTAGGACCTTGTGACTGTATGAAGCTTCTAAACAAGGACAATGAAAAAAAAAAATGAGTGTGTGTGAGAGAGCTCTCGGCATGGCTAAGACTTTGAGTAGTCTCGGTAGGAGGCTCCATAAGCTCATGTACTCCTAGTGGCTCAGTGACAGACATTGCTGGGGAATCTGAACTTGCACTGGGACAGAGCAGACAAACAACACAACACATCAAATCTTACGGGATACAGCAAAAACAGAATAAAGTTTATAGCAATAGGTGTCTATATCAAGAAATTGGAAAGACACCAAATAAATGAGCTATTAATACATCAAGGATCTAGAAAAACAACAGCAAACCAAACCCAAAGTTAGAAGAGAAATAATTAAAATTAGAGAAGAAATCAACAAATTGAATCTAAAACAATTATAAAAGATCAGCAAAATGAAGAGCTGGCTTTTTGGAAAAAAAAATAAATTAACACACCATTGGCCTAACAAAAAAGGAGAGAGAAGAACCTAGTCAATAAAATTAGAGATGAAAAAAGGAATGTGATCACAGTCACCACAGAAATAAAAAAAGTAATCAGTAATTACTACAAAGAGTTGTATGCCAACAAACTGGGAAATCTAGCAGAAATGGACAGATTCCTAGACACATACAACTTACCTAAATTGAACCACAAAGACACAGAAAACTTAAACAGACCCAAAACCAAGTCAGATTGAATCAGTAATAAACGCCCTCCAAAGAAGACCCCTAGATTGGACAGAATCACTGCTGAATTCTAACAGACATTTAAAAAAGAACTAACTCGAATTCTTCTCAAACTTTTCAAAACAATTGAAAGAGGGAATCCTCCCAAATTCTTTCTACAAAGCTAGCATCACCTTAATTTCTAAACTTGAAAACGATACAGAAGAGAAAGAGAATTACAGACGAATGTCCATGATGAACATAGGTGCAAAACTTCTCAATAGAATTCTGGCCAATAGAATTCAATAATACATCATAAAGATCATCCACCCAGACGACATGGGGTTTATCTCTGGTATGCAGGGGTGGTTCAGTGTCCACAAATCAATCACAGTAATACATCACATTAACAAACTACAGAAGAAAAACCACAGGATTATCTCAATAGATGCAGAGAAAACATTTGATGAAATACAACACCATTTCATGATGAAAACTCTAAGCTTTTTTTGCATATAGAAGGAACATTCCTCAACACAATCAAGGCAATTGATGACAAAACCACTGAAAGCATCTTTTTGAATGGGGAATAGCTGGGAGCATTACCAATAAGATCTGGTACCAGACAGGGATGCCCACTCTCAGCATTGCTATTCAGTATAGTAATGGATGTTTCATCCAGAGCCATTATGCAAGAAAAAGAATCAAGAGATAGAAATTGGGAAGAAAGAAGTCAAAATATCCCTCTATGCAGATGATATGATTCTTTACTTGGAGAATCCAAAGAACTCCACGAAGAGACTATTGGAACTCATAGAAGAGTTTGGTAAAGTATCAGGATATGAAATCAATGAACAGAAATCAATAGCCTTGTATAAACAGAAAATGCCATGGCTGAGAAAGAACTTCTAAGATCAATCCCATTCACAATAACTACAAAAAAAATCAAAAACCTTGGAATAAACTTATCCAAGGATGTCAAAGATCTCTATGATGAGAATTACAAAATATTGAGGAAAGAAATAGTAGAGGATATCACAAAAAAGGAAAAATCTTCCATGCTCATGGGTGGGAAGAATCAATATCATCAAAATGTCCATTCTCCCAAAAGCAATTTATAGCTTCAATGCAATACCAATCAAAATACCAAAGACATTCTTCTCAGATCTGGAAAAAAATGATGCTGAAATTCATATGGAGGCACAGGAGACCAAAAATAGCTAAAGCAATATTGCACAACAAAAACAGAGAAGGAGGCATCACAATACCAGATTTCAGGACATACTACAGGGCAGTTGTAATCAAAACAGCATGGTACTGGTACAGAAACAGATGGATAGACCAAAGGAACACAATAGAAACAACAGAAATCAATCCAAATATCTACAGCCAACTTATATTTGATCAAGGATCTAAATCAATTCCTGGAGCAAGGACAGTCTATTCAACAAATGGTGCTGTGCAAACTGGATTTCCACATAAAGAAGTATGAAACAATACCTCTACCTTAAACAAAAATCCACTCAACATGGACTAAAGATCTAAATCTATGATCTGGCACCATCAAATTATTAGAGAACATCGGAGAAACCTTGCAAGATATAGGCACAGGCAAAGACTTCTTGGAAAAAAACCCAGAGGCACAGGCAGTCAAAACCAAAATTAACAACTGGGATTGCATCAAAATGAGAAGTTTCTGTACTGAAAAAAAAAACTGTCAGGAAAGTGAAGAGGCAACCGATAGAATGAGGGAAAATAATTGCAAATTATGCAACTGATAAAGGATTAATAACCAGAATCAATAAAGGAATCAAAAAACTCCACAACAAAACAACCCACTTAAGAGATGGGCCATGGACCTAAATAGACATTTTTCAAAAGAGGAAATCCAAACGGCCAACAGACACATGAAAAAAATATTCAGGATCACTAGCTATCAGGGAAATGCAAATCAAAAGCACAATGAGCCTTCTTAGAATGGCTTATATACATAAATCAACTAACAACAGATGCTGGTGAGGATGTGGGGAAAAAGGGACACTAGCCCACAGTTGGTAGGAATGCAAACTGGTAAAGAAATTATGGAAGACAGTTTGGACATTTCTCAGGAACCTGAATATAGCCCTACCACAGGACCCAGCAATCCCACTCCACAGAATTTTCCCAAGGGTAATTAAATTGGCAAATAAAAGAGTTATCTGCACCTCAATGTTTATTGCAGTTCAATTCACAATAGCTAAAAAATGGAATCAACCTAAATGCCCATCAACAGAAGACTGCCTAAAGAAATTATGGGATATGTACTCTATGGAATACTACATAGCAGAAAAAAAAAATGAAATCCAGTCATTTGCAACAAAATGCAGGAATCTGGAAAACATCATGCTAAGTGAAATAAGCCAGTCCCAAAGGGACAAATATCATATGTTCTCCCTGATCGGTGACAACTAACTGAGCACCTAAAAGAAACTTGTAGAAGTTACATGGACACTGTGAGAAGCAATGACTTGATCAGCCTTTGTCCTGACTGTTGAGGAACAGCTTACTATTTTATTCTTTTTAGTATTTTCTTTTTCTACTTTAAACTTTTGGTTGAACTCTTTTATTAACACATAATTATCCTTAGGTGTTTAAACCCAACTGAAAATTGATCCCTGTTAAAAATAATAGTGGGAATAAGAGAGGGAGGAGATGTGCAGTTCAACACACGCTCCCTCGGACTTACCCTTAAGGGTAAAGATAAAAACTTTCCATGGGACTCCAAATCTCATCAAGGTGGCACATACCAATGCCACCTTACTATTTAAAACTGATTATTATCATTTAGGACGGTGCCACAGCTCACTAGGCTAATCCTCTGCCTGTGGCACCAGCACCCCAGTTTCTAGTCCTGGTTGGGGTGCCAGATTCTGTCCTGGTTGCTCCTCTTCCAGTCCAGCTCTCTGCTGTGGCCTGGGAAGGCAGTGGAGGATGCCCCAAGTGCTTGGGCCCTGCACCCACATGGAAGACCAGGAGGAACCACCTGGCTCCTGGTATTGGACCAGTGCAGCAGACTGGCTGTAGCGGCCATTTGGGGGGTGAACCAATGGAAGGAAGACCTTTCTCTCTGTCTCTCTGTAACTCTGCCTGTCAAAAAATAAATAAATAAATAAAATGATCAGTTTAAGTCATAACTGATCATAAAGATAGGATTAAGTGTCAAAGGTATCACATAAATAAGACCAAGTGTCTGCTAATAATAATTGATAGGAGCAGCGCTGCGGCTCACTAGGCTAATCCTCTACCTGCGGCGCTGGCACCCTGGGATCTAGTCCCAGTTGGGGCGCCAGTTCTGTCCTGGTTGCTCCTCTTCCAGTCCAGCTCTCTGCTGTGGCCCGGGAAGACAGTGGAGGATAGCCCAGGTGCTTGGGCCCTGCACTGGCATTGGAGACCAGGAGGAGGCACCTGGCTCCTGGCTCCTGGCTTCAGATCGGCACAGCGCACCAGCTGCAGCGTGCCCACCATAGCAGCCATTTGGGGGGTGAACCAACAGAAAAGGAAGACCTTTCTCTCTGTCCCTCTCTCTCTCACTGTCTAACTCTGCCTGTAAAATAATAATAATAATAATAATAATAATAATTGATAGAATTAAAAAGGAGAGAATGATTCAACATTAGAAGGTAAACCGCAGATTCATAGAATGACAAATGCCCTAAACAGCAAGCACTTTGGCCTCATTATCAGCCCTTAATGCATTTAGATCTGGCTAAAAAGCCCTTGAGAGTATTTCAGGCATGGAAAGCCAAGACACTCTGGCAAAAAAGAGACCTAAATGAAAAATCTCTGTGAATGAGATCTCAAAGGAAAGAAGGGGCCATCAAAGAAGGAGATACCTTTCTCTGAAGGGAGGCGAGAACTTCCACTTTGACTATTGCCTTGTCTAAACAAGATCAGAGTTTGTGAACTCAAGAGGTTTCCATAGCCTTGGCAGCTCATGACAAGACCCTTGGGTGACTACTGATGCCATAAATAAGAGGAGTCACTGTGCACTTGCTCTCCATGTAGGATCTCTGTCTTTAATGTGTTGTACTATGTGAATTAATGGCATAACTAGTACTCAAACAGTACTTTATATTTTGTGTTTCTGTGTGGGTACAAACTATTGAAATCTTTACTCAGTATAGAGTTGATCTTCTGTATATAAAGATAATTAAAAATGAATCTTAATGAAGAATGGGATGGAAGAGGAAGTTGGAGATGGGATGGTTTGCAGGTGGGAGGTTGGTTATGGGGGGAAGAACCACTATAATCCAAAAGTTGTACTTTTGAAATTTATATTCACTAAATAAAACTTTTCTATTAAAAAAGATATACATTGTTAAATTTTTAGAAACTGAAATAATTTCATCTCAATGTAACCACTTATATCATTTTAGAGTAGTTTATTCAAAATTTGATTTTTACTAAATACTAAAACAAATATTTTCAATGTTAATTAAGATTCCTTTAAGTAGTATTTTAAATTATTTCCTTTAATGCTGAATGTTTAAAATTTTGGAAAATTATACTCTAGAAATCATGTAGCAATGACTATATTTGAATAAAAAGCTTTAACTACTAAAAATAAAAAAGAAACAACTAAAATACTTAGACTCTGTTGTCTACTCTTGTGATGGAAGGGACTTTTCTGTTTGCTTTCTTGGATTGAGGATTTCGGAGAGGAACATGAAGGAGGAGATATTTCAACATTTTCAGATGTTTATTATCTATGAAATTTTCATAAACAATATGATGTTTGAATAGCAAGACCTTAAAAGAAAAGTAGCTTTCTAATATATGGATGTGGGACAGAACAGTCCATGCTAAAGGAAGATCATTACAAAAATAAGAAATAAATGAAAAGTTTTGGGAACACAGAAGACATAAAGAGAGAGCATGAGTAACAAGATTAAGAATAAATGTAGTCATTTCCTAGCACTGCATTGATAAACTACCAGATACTGCTTTAAACAACAGAATCCTATTGTCTCACTGTTCTGGAAAGCTAGAAGGCCAAGATAAAGTTATAAGCAGGACAATGCTTCCTCCCACAACAGTAAGGAAGGGTATGTTTCAGACCTGACTCCTAGCTTCTGGTAGATACTTGGCTTATGAGGTCTCCAGTAATTTTTCTTATTATTACCAATATAAAGAGAATAGATTTCATGTACTTCATAAGTACAATTCTTGAGACTATAAAGATACTTTTCTCCTTTGTATTTTTACTTAATTTCCCCTTTTTATAATGGATCAGGGCCCAGCATAAGGACTCATTTTAGCTTAATTTCTTCTGCAAAGATCCTATCTCTATGCTGAAGTCCTCTGGCTAGGACTTCAACATATCTTTGGAGGGGTAAGGAGGATCCAATTCAATCCCTTACACTCAACAGATTAGGGAGAGCTTTATTTCATGGGCTGGCAGAGACAAATACTGCTTAAACATCCTGATATCAACATACATTGAATGATTTTAGTTTGAGGAACAATTGAAAAATGGAGGAAGAAAAATGAATCTAGCTACTAAAGCAAAAAAAAGCAAGTGTAGGTGCCAAGGCCAGAATAATTTAAGCTATATCAATTTACATATGCTTTGTTATTTCTTCTGGAAATTAGGAATTTGTAGCTCAGGTCATGGAAGAACTATATATCAAAACACAGATTTCGGGTTAAGAGAACACTATAAGCTACCAAAAAAAAAAAAAAAAAAACAAGTTGAACAAACAGCCTACAAGAAAGCAAAATGGACCATAACAAAGCAATCTGCTGGAGGACATACAATCCCAGGAATTTTGCATGGCCTAACAATGAACAGCAGATGGTACTAAATTCAAAGAACATCGGTAAATAAAATAGCCAATGGTTTCAATCAGCTGGAGAACTGGAATGTTAACTCCAAATCCTATGTAAACCAGTTTTCACCGAGAATTTTTTATTTTTAAATGAAAACATACTTGCACTTTGATGGCACATTTCTCCGAAGGCTTTCAAAGTATTTCCATGGATGGGTTTTTCAGCTTTATGAATCATCCAGGGCAGATCGTTTTCAACTTGGTATTGTGATGATGTTTTCATTATGAACCCTGAGAGTATATTTCAGGTACAAAAGTTTCAGGGCTAGGAGACCGCTCTCCCAGGATGGTAATCACCATTTATAATACTGTTTCTACATGAAAATGAATAGGATACACTAATAAGGTACAAGCTATATAAATCTAAGCAAACCAGAGAAGAATGGGCTCCCAAACATATTACCATAAAATCTTCCCAGTTCAGTACATCAAAGTTCTGTGCAGAATGTCAAGAGCACAAATTGTTGAATAGAAGTAGATTACGCAAGAATTAGGCCAACATCTGAAAAATATTTATGTTAATATCATAATGAAATCACCCTGATAGAAGTTACTTTCTAAATAAAGCATATAGGAGAAAAATGCATATTGTCAAATTAGCTCCAATAGCCCCATAAATCATATTTACAGTACATTATGTATTTTGGTGCACTTTATCTCCAACACAGGGGGAAAGTGCCATTTTACTTTTGCTTTTTGTTTATCTTTTTGGAGGAGGCATCAAATTAAAGTAATTAGCTACTATATAGGGTCCAATTCCTTTCTCAATCTCTGTTATCTATTTGTAAAGATTTTACACCTAAATTACTACACCATTCAAATTCCTCCATCTACTTTGATGGGACATGGATCACAGAAAATATGCATGAAAGAGTGAGGATCCTGAACATGGTGCATGGAGGTAAGGTCAACACAAATGCATCAGCAAGAACAACTGTGTTGTGGAGAGAGAATTATCACTTTCAATTCTGGCATTCCATATCAAAGTGCCAGTGGGAGTGCCAGTTCCACTTCTAATCTACCTTTCTGTTAATGGGCCTGGGAAAGCAACGAATGATGATCCAAGTACTTGGGTCTGGACCACCCAAGTGGGAGACTTAGATGGAGTTCCTGGCTCCTGACACAACAGTGTTTTGGCCATTTTGGATGCAAACCAGCAGATGAAAGATAGTTCCTTGGTGTTTAGGTAGGTATTTAGGTATGTAGGTAGGTAGGTAGGTAGGTAAGTAAGTAGGTAGGTAGATAGATAAACAGACGGACAGACAGATGGACAAATAGATCTCTCCCATATTTTTGATGCTCTGCCCCACAAAATAAATAATCTTTTTAAAAAGCACAAAATGAACAATTAGCTCTGTATCTATCTCATAGAACTACTAAGGCAACTTTTGTAAATTACTTTAGTATTCATCCCAAAGGGCCTCAAATATTATCATGTGTTATCTTAATAATTTTCTTGCTTTAATAAGATAAATAATAAAGTGCTAAAATCAAAATAAAGTTTCAGTAATGTCCTTAGAAATATTAACCACAGGCAAACCTAAATGCATACTAAAAACCAATTTAGAAAGAAAAACAAAAGTTCTGCATTAGGTAAAAAAGGAATGAAAATTTAAATGTTATTTCCTTTTTCATTCCAACTAGCTTACTTTTGCTTATAATAATCTTTTAGGATATATACAGAATTCTTCAGGGGCGAGGATGCTTTCTGAATTTAGCGATTTTACTTGTTGGTCTTTGTAAGTACATAGCAAAGCAGCATGAAATGAATGAGAAATATTGAGATTCTGGGCAACTCTGAATTACTGACAATCTATACTCCATTTGTTAACCATCTTCAGAATCTGTCCTTAGTCCAAGATATGAAAAATTCCAAAACATTAAGAAGAATGTTATGGATGGCTTCTCTGATTACCAAAGGAATATGCATGCACTTCTTAAAGAATTCTACATCTAAAAATATAGCAGGGGCAGCAAAATCTTCATAATTCCCCTGGAGGTAACTTCTATTTCATCTAAGCAATGTAAAACACTAGGGCAAAAACTAAATAACCAAGTAAATCACTGACCAAATTTGGTTATGTGATGAGTAGTTATATTATTTAAATAATTTGCAACTTAAATTTCAGGAAAGTCTCTAGACTTTGGAAAATATTTGCTTAGATATTCAGTTAAGATGAAGGAACACATTCTTCATCTTTTAATTATTCAAAAATATTGATCTTTCAATCAACAAATATTCATTCAAAACATACTGATTACATCCACGTATCATGCTTGATAATGGAAATGAAAACAAATGTAAATTTCTACCATTTTAGAAATTACACTTGAGTGAGGGGGCAAACAATTTTTTTAAATATAGTATTTAAAAGGTGATAAGTGATTTTAAAAAATCCGGCAGTCATTTTAAAGGATGGTTGGAGACGGCCTCACTGCTAAGATTATAGTTAGACTAAAAGCTGAAGGAGATGAAAGAAAGGCCATGCCTGTGTCAGAAATGGAGCCCCAGCATCCCTCACACATCCTTTATTCACCATCCCTTCAGAGAAAAAACATGAAGAGGGTTTTAAGCAATAACTATTGCTTTTCATCATGGCAATCTAGAGCTAAAAATCACTGCTTTGCTATTTTGTATATAGATTATCTCATCACCCTTGTCAAATACATACATCCAGGCTTAGGTTTACCCAGATCAGTCCATCCCAATAGCAAATCAGTCATTTTTGAATCATTTTTGTTCCTTTTGAAAATTCAACAGAGCGCTGAAATAAAGATAACTCAAATTAGTGAAATTATACCAGAAAATACTGATTCCTGTAATTTCAGCCTAAGAGAACTTCATGGTGTGACACATGGTAGAGGACACTCAGTGACCCGAGGGGACAACAGGAATGGTGAGGACTACAGTGACCTGGAGAGGCCATGCTCTATCAAATGACCAGCAACTACTTGGTGCCAGCCAATCGTTGGCACTCAGCATTACAAACAAAACACTTCCATGTAGCCAGATTTGTATGGGGTATGCTCCCGTTTTTAAATGATGGTTTAACTTCTCAGAATTTTGCATCAGATGCTGGTAATCAAAGGCCAGATTTAGTTCTCATGTTTCCAACTGAGAACTTGTGGCATGGACTTGGCAGCATGTGTCATGAGTAGATACACCTTTCCCTTCTCACCTAGCCAGACCTCATAAAGCCTGGATGTTGTGAAGATGGATCTGGAATAGAGATAAGCTAACCATTAAGAATTTCCGAAGAATTCTGCATTGACTTTTGAGATCAGAAACTAGAAAGAGGGGCCAGTGCTGTGGTATAGTGGGCTAAACCTTCGCCTGCAGCGCTGGCATCCTATATGGGTGCCAATTCTAGTACCAGCTGCTCCTCTTCTGATCCAGCTCTCTCCAATGGCCCAGGAAAGCATAGAAGGTGGCCCAAGTGCTTGTGCCCCTGCACCCACATGGGTGACCTGGAGGAAGCTCCTCACTCCTGGCATCAGATCGGCTCAGTTCTGGCAGTTGTGACCATCTGGGGGAGTGAACCAGTAGATGGAAGCCCTTTCTCTCCCTCTGTCTGTAACCCTACCTCTCAAATAAACAAACAAGTAACAGTCAACTTAATGCTCCAGATGGAAACATTAAAAGATCACCAGATGATCATCATCAGATACAGGGTAAGTGTAGATTCCACAAAGACTTAGGTCATAGGACAAACCTGCGATGTTCCCATCTTTCACAGCCATTGTAGACTATGCTTTGGAAAAGGGACCTATATTGTAGCCATGACATGCATTTTTAAAGAAAATTGGACAGCAGCTAAGATCACCATCCTGTCTGGGCACACTGTTAAGAACCAATGACAATAGCTGCAAACATTGCATAGGACAGGTCTGCTGAAGAATCAGTGCTACTTTATGATAGAGGGATCATCTAGAATGCACACAAGTTTGTTTCTCCTTAGGTCAGCAGCTCATTAAATCTGGACTTTATCAAGGAGATGTACAATACTCTCATTAACTTTTATTTCAAGTTTCTACACTAACCTGGGATAGTTCTAAGAAGCAGGTTAGAGCTACCTATCCATAGACAAACTGTAAATAACAAAAATGTTGGCCGGCGCAGCGGCTCACTAGGCTAATCCTCCGCCTTGCGGCGCCGGCACACCGGTTTCTAGTCCCAGTCGGGGCGCTGGTTCTGTCCCGGCTGCCCCTCTTCCAGGCCAGCTCTCTGCTGTGGCCAGGGAGTGCAGTGGAGGATGGCTCAAGTGCTTGGGCCCTGCACCCCATGGGAGACCAGGATAGGCACCTGGCTCCTGCCATCGGATCAGCGCGGTGCGCCGGCCGCAGCGCGCCAGCCATTGGAAGGTGAACCAACGGCAAAGGAAGACCTTTCTCTCTGTCTGTCTCTCACTGTCCACTCTGCCTGTCAAAAATTTTAAAAAAAATAACAAAATGTTATGTATCTTGTAATTGTCCCATCCTTTGCAGGGTCATATCTTCACCCCACTAATCAAGGTTCCTTCCTCATCCTGGGGGATGGGCTAGATAGTTCTTTTCCTAGAATATGTACTCTATAGGAATTCAGGAGCTGCCATTTAGTAGTAAAAATGACTTAGAAATAGTAGTTAGTTCCACAGGGCCGAAGAAAGTAAAATTTCTTCTATAATCAATGAGAGAATTAGGTATCATTCTAAGGAAAAGAACATCCAAATTAATGTCTACCTAATTGCCTGCAATCAAGGCCCAGGTAATGTTAATCTGTTTCCCTAAAGGATAGTCCTTATGAATTTGCCTTAAATAATCTGGCACTAAATGACACACTGCCTGACTATGCAGCTCTATCATGAACCGTGCCTCACAAGAATACAACCTCAACTTCAGCACACTGGGGAACAACAGACAAGCTGAGAGTTAGAGTTTTCCATCATTAAAGCAGATAGCCACAGTAGCCAGCTGACTGTAACCACCACAGAAATAACTGTCCCTCCATGCAACCAGTTTTTCTTGTAAAGTTCTAAAGGCAAACCTCTTGCTGAACTAGCAATTTACGAAAGACATCTATGTCAATGTTTTTCCTAATGGGCAGTCATCTAGTCATGGGGTTGACTATATCTTAGAGAAGTAGTCTTATTCCTTAGATGGATATACCATTTGCATTTTCAATAGAGCATTCTTTGTTTCGTTCTACCTTGTGAGATTTAAGCTCAGAAAGTACTCAGTAAGTGAAACTGGAGAGTCAGTGTTTTCCTTTAAAGAGAAAATCTCTTCCCACCAAATCTGCTAAGAGACCAACAGTTGTCAGGCTTCCAGGTTTGCACAGATGCCAATTCAGTCTTATCAGCAAAGACTCAAATCAACCTTGAGTAAAGTCTGGGATACTTACAAATGTTCACTTTGCATGACCTTAGGACGTAAAGGTGGTATAGGAATCTCTGAGTGGTATATTTAGCATTAACATTTCAGGCCCTCACACTGGACTTAATACAATATGAATCCTTTCTGCGAAATATGGAGTCTGACAAAAGAATATCTATAATATTTCATTCAAAAGATTAAAAATTCCCCAAATGGGGGCTGGCGCCGTGGCTCACTTGGCTAATCCTCTGCTTGCAGAGCCAGCATCCCGTATGGGCACCGGGTTCTAGTCCCGGCTGCTCCTCTTCCAGTCTAGCTCTCTGCTGGCTAATCCTCCGCCTGCAGCACCAGCACCCCGGGTTCTAGTCCTGGTTGGGGCTAGACCCTATGAATCTATTACTTTACATGGCAAAAAGATTTTGAGGATGTGATTAACAACTGTGATATGGGCAATATCCAAAGACTCAGGTGTTCACAGGAATCCTCATAGGAGAAAGAGGGAGACAAGACAGTGGGTGTCAGAGTGATGCATACGTAGAAAAATTCAAACATCAATTTCTGAATTTAAAGGTGGAAAGCAGCATGAACTAAGGAATGCCAGCAGCCTCTACAAGTTGGAAATGGCAAGGAGACAATCTCCCCAGAAGGAACCCAGCCATTCAATATTTTGGTTCTAGACTCTGGCCTTTGGAACTGTATGTATTAAGCTTGTGTTGATTTCAGCCACCAAGTTTGTGGTTCTGTACTGAAAAGATAGCAAATAACTATAGTGACTCTCAGCAGTCCGTTCAATGAGAAATTTCAGCACACATATTCAGAGAGCCAGTTTTAGTGTATTTGCTTCCTACCACCCCCTTCCACAGTTTTGAGCTCCCAGCGGCACTGTATCATTTTATACAACTCATCTTAATTTCGTCAAGAAGTAGGACATCCAAGCAAAGATGGGCTAATCAGGCTCCTTTCCTAGAAACAAAGTAGCTTCTCATTGAAATGGGCATTATATCACAGGGATTTGAATGCCATCTGTGGACATTTTCTTCTCCCTAGGGCACTGATAACAAAGAAAGCAAGTCTGCCAAGAAAGGAGAAGACCATAGCTCTGCAGAGAAAGAGGGGAAAAGAAAATACTTACAGACACATGTATATATAGAAACTGGAGGGAGACTATTCCCAAGGTTCCCTACTACCTTCCAGCTCCTGGCTCAAATCCACTCTCAGGCCAGGCTGCATTCCTGTTTTTCACTTCCATGAAAAAGTTCTCATTCATGAAGAGTTACATAAGCCAATTGCAGGTGGTTTCTTTTAGCTAAAATGAACAAAGTCTTACATATTACAGACAAAAGGAAATAGGACAAGAGATGGATGGAGACTTGTATGTAAAAACTACAAGCAAGTGAAATACAATCAACTCACTGTGGAAGAACAGATTGGTTACCTGGATGGAAATGTAGCTATGTGTTATGTTCAAACTTTTGAGTACATCATAAACATAAAAAATGTAATTTTACAAAGATGAAAAGTCAGATCAAAATGCTGAACTTCAATACATATAGGCATAACCCAGTCCACAATCCTCTCATCATCATGGGCAGATGAAGACATGAAAGAGATCATAATGGAAAGGGGACAGATGAAGAGATCATTTCATAAAGGGAACTTTCAGAAAGACCCACAGAATGCTGAAAGAACTACTCCCCAAGAGGGGATATTGTGTGAACAGATCTCACATCTCAAGACCCGGTGAGGATGGATTCCAGACTCGACTGAGAGCTTGATTTGTGACCCATGAGAACATACTGAACCAGGGTGCTGGTGGGGATAAAGGCACGGGAACACGTAACACTGGGCTGGAGAGCGTCCCCTGCAGAGAGAAAACTCAGACGTAAGCCCACCTGACTCAGTGCTTTGGTTGCCAGGTTGTGATAAGTGTCTTGTCACTAGGGTTGGATACATTCACAGCATTTGTCAGAGCAAAACATGCACGAGTGTTTCTCCTGTGCCACAGTGAGAAAGGAAAGTGTCACTCTGGGTATTCTACAAGGAGCAAAGAAATCTTGAATCAACAAACTAGAGATGCATATAGGTTCCTAGGAGTTCAGGTGCATAGTAAGAATGGACAGAACAAGTAAGAGCCTTCCCATGTAACAGCCTCAGAAGAGCCTATGGAAGGAAACATAAGAGTAAGTGTGGGTTTTAACTCAACAAAGCCCAGGGAACATAAAGCCATCCAGCCAAGAAATGATGTTTGTATCCTCTTACCTACCCTCCCGAGCCTCAGGCCTGCTGGGGTGGAGAACACCCACAGAAAGAAATAATAAGAAAGTGTGTAGGTAGTGGTATCACACTAGACCTTGCCTGGGAGAAGGTGAGAAGCTGCTTTCAACAATAATATGTATTAATAACTTGTATCAGAATTACAAATTTTAAAATTATGATCGTTGTGTGAAATAAATTGACCCCAGGGCAGTCTACTGCTTCAAAGACAAGAAGTCATGTCTTTCAGCAAAAACAAGTGTTAATTAAGAGGTTAGACTGGATGCTCCTTTTAAGTTATGACTCTTGTGGTATAAATGGATTCTAGAATATCCATTACTTTGTCTACTGCCTCAAGTGGTTAAAGAAAGTCTTTTCTTATTGTATCAAGTTGAAAGAGACATTGGGAGACAAAGCTCATATCATATCCTATGAGTCATGTGTTTCATTTATCAGTTACACATACCTAGTATTATGTAATCTTCATTATAAATGTTGTAGTTTTTGTATTTTAAGACATCTGCAAATAATTCAGTATGCTTAATTTAAATGCTATAGTAAATTTAATCTTACCCTATAAATTTAGTGTGTAATGAGTTCTCAGTATAAAATAAGTTGTTTTAAGTCTGCACAGATACTGTGTAGAAAGTGAGGCCAATGCCTCACCCCATAACCACTGGACCTACCTTTGAATTCAGCCCCAGATGGGGTGGAAAAGATCCCAGAAGTCTGACAGGTTCATCTTCACAAAGATGCTGTATATACTATGTATATTTATATAGAGGTAATTGGCAAACAAATGTAAATAAATTATTTTAAAAAGATAAAAGTGATTCCCTCTGGGGAACAGGACAGGGATAGGGACAGGGGTAGGGAAAATTTAGATGATCATGGCTTCCTTTAGAATCTGTTGTCTCTAAGTTTTTTAAAAATTTTTATTTCTGCAAGTTTCCCAAAAATAAAGTCATTAAATTATAACTACATTGGGGCTGATGCTGTGGCATAGTAGGCTAAGCTTCTACCTGCAGTGCTACCATACCATATGGGCACCAGTTTCTGTCCCCACTTCTCTTCTTCCAATCCAGCTCTCCACTATGGCCTTGGAAGGCAGCAGAAGTTGGCCCACATGCTTGAGCCCCAGCACATACATGAGAGACCTGGAAGAAGTTCCTGGCTTCTGGCCTCAGTTTGGCCCAGCTCCGACCATTCTAGCCATTTGGGGAGTGAACCAGCTGGATGGAAGACCTTTTGGTCTCTCTCTCTGTCTGCAACACCACCTCTCAAATAAATAAAGAAAACCTTTTAAAAAAAAAATTACAACTACAAGGTATAGAAAAAATATGAAGGTGTTCAATTACTAATGCATAAATATACAGAGGGCATAAAATTTGGATCTTCTGTTAAAACAAGTTCATTTCTTTGGTTACAGCTGATCACAACTTACAGTCCATAGAAAGTGGCAAAACAGGTGCCATCCTAGGAATGATAAAGAAGCCTCTTCCAATAACAGAAGATTTTGGGAAGAGAAAAAAAGACTTAGCAGTAAGAAACGGCCAAGACTTCCTCCCACTGTTCACCAAGTCTTGGGGGGGGCACAGGAAGTACATTTGAAAGGTTAGGTGGAAAGCTGGTATCAGGCAGGCTTTTGCCCAGGTTCCCATTTTGTCCTGTGGGAAGACATTCACCTGAGGACAACGCACAGTGAACACAACAGTATAATGTAGTCAAGAAGAAACAGGGCCTGAGTTTATCTTTCTTTAACTTGTGCCAACTGCCCTCACATGGAGCACAGGCTGTTCAAAGGTGATAAGTGCCTTGTGGAGAGAACGTAGGTCTTGACTGGTTCTACCAGGGGTCAGTACTGGGAGGAGAAGGTTGCAGAAGATACAGGAGAGCAGAGAGGAAGGGAAAAGGGAAGCATAGAAAAAGGGAGAAGTGGCCAACCGCAGTCCATTGCAAACGCTTTAGAACAACTGCCTCTATAATACACCCTCCAGATATTCAGCGGTAAAGCAAGCAGTGACCTCATGGACAAGAATCAACCTGCTGCACATCAGACCAGGGGCCCCCACCACCCCTCTGCCCACCACAAGCACACACCAAACTGCTCCAAAGACCAAGAGTAAAATTGAGAAGAGGTAACAGGAGCAATTAAAAACCTGAGCATTTATTCACAAAGGGCATAGGAGACATAACCACATCAAAATTTCATGAAATACAGCAACAGAAGGTTACAAAAAAAGAAGAAATGTACTTAAACTGTCAGAAATTCAGTAATGAGTTGTAAGACAAAATACAGTAAGTTACACAATCACAATACGAATTTTAAAACTTTTTTTTCACATAGACAGTGGACAATGGACTTGGGATTTTGTTAGCATAGAACAGACACTGAATAGAATGGAATATCTATTATATAAAGACCTCCCATCCACTTCCTTCCACATTGAGCCATGTCATCACAGTTCTGCGTTGGCATTGTTACATGTGTATCAGAGTCGCCCAGTGTGAAACTAATTAATCAAGAGCACATGAGGTTTACATTGGGCTAATTGACTTCAAAACAAACATACATCTTGAGAACATGTTCTACAGAGCAGCTCAGAGCAGATGGAGCAAGTCTTCATGACTTCAAGCCCAGCTCCAGCTCTGTAACACTTCACACTGCCTTGTAATAGAAGATGACCAGGTTTTACTTTAAAGCTGTTGTTTTATTCTTGATGGAAAAACAATGACCTGAAAACTAAAATATGCAGTAAGTCAATGAGCCATTTCCGCGATGCTTTTATTTTTACAGCCAGTTTTGTGCACCATTTCTCACTAAACTGAATGAACTGAAGATTGTTCCAACACCACAGACATAGCCTGAGTTGAGCTGGGGTGAGAAAATCTGCTCCTCTCTCATCAGAGGTGTACTACAGAAGGGTATACAGGTTATAATGAGGGCTAAATGATTTCCCAACAGGTTATAAAATCAGACCCAGAGGCAGCTTGGCTTGTAAGAAGAGCCATCTTAGGGCCAGTGCTGTGACACATTGGTTAAATTGCCATCTGCAGGGCTGGCATCCCATGGGGGAGCTGGTTAGAGTCCCAGCTACTCCACTTCCAATCCACCTCCCTGCTAATGTGCCTGGGAAAGCAGCGGAAGATGGCCCAAGTGCCTGGAGTCCTGTCATCCATGTGGGAGACTCAGATGGAGTTCCAGGCTCCTGACTTTGGCCTGGCCCAACCCTGGCTATTGAAGTCATTTGGGGAGTGAACTAGTGGGTGGAAGATCTTGCTCTGTCTTTCCTTCTCTCTCTCCCTCTGTTACTCTGCCTTTCAAATAAATAAATAAATCTTAAAAAAAAAGCCAACTTGGAAGAATGAGACACTAAAAATACTATGGGCTTCAAAGACAAATAGACCCTAATTAAACTGATTTTGTAGCTTCCTTGGTGAAAGAAGATTAATAATGAGTTAGTTCTTAGAAGCAACACACAAGGAAACTGGCTGATATTAGCAAAAAAAAATAATAAAGGAAGATGAGAAAGTGTTGATTCAAAGGATAATGGGAGCCTCACAGGACTCCAAGGAAGACCAGAGAACCAGGCTCAGTATCTGATCAATTCCACAGTTTCCACCACTGGCAAACACTTCAGCTTGTCTCTTGAATGTCATGCCACTGTTGGAAAAGCAATATCTCCTTGTACCCTCCCCCCCTCCATGATTTCTTCAGTCACTAGCTTGGCTCTTTCTGTATCAGGAAACTCTACCACTAAAATTCTGGGGTCAGTGTCACCACACCTTAGTTATGTGGGAAGCTGTGAAAAATAAATGAAGGCAGCCATTGTCCATCAGTCAACTGTAAACATTTCTCTCAAAAAATTTGTAATAAAGGTGAAATTATATAGACAGGTATAAATTCCATCAGCCAAGAGACTGACTTCTAATTTAAGGCTGGCATATAATGGATGCTCTAAGAACTGTTAGCCTAATGACTTTTTAAAAAGATTTATTTAATTATTTGAAATGCAGAGAAAGGGGAGAGAGAGAGAGAGGCAGGGAGGGAGAGAGGGAGAGGGAAGGAGAGGGAGGGAAAGGGAGGGAGAAGGAGAGATAAGGAGAGAGAGGGAGACAGAGAGAGAGGGAGACAGAGAGAGAGGGAGAGGGAGGGAGAGGGAGGGAGAGGGAGGGAGAGGGAGGGAGAGGGAGGGAGAGGGAGGGAGATACCTTCAATTCATTGACTCACTCCCCCAATGCCTGCAATAGTAAGGGTCATGCCAAGGCTGAAGTCATGAGCCTGATGCTCCATCTTGGTCTCCCATGTGGATGGTAGAGTCCTAAGCACTTGAAACGTCATCTGCTTCCTGCTAGGGTGCTTTAGCTGGCAGGTGGATTGAAAGTGGAGTACCCAGGACATAACTAGGCTCTCCAGTATGGGATGTGGGCCTCCTAAGGAGCAGCTTCACTGCAGGACCAGAATAATGACTTTAAGCAAAGAAATTATAAATAACATGGTAAAATTCTTATTCTGTGTGACACGTGATGAACAAGGAATTAATATTCTTTCCTCTCCCTGTCTTTATGCCAGTCACTTCTCTGAAAATTGAATTCTATTAATTATATATGGCAGTGAGAAAAATGTTTTCTGAGAAATGGATTACTATGTTTAAATGGCAACTATTCATCATAAATTATCAACTTAAAAATAATTAAAACACAATAAATTCAGTTAATGCTAAGTAATTTTGAATTCACCAATGCTTTTTTTTTCAATGTTTGGAAACCTGCATTGGCCACTATTTGTTATGTCTCTGGTTAATACTATGATATTCAAAATCAGTACCACAAAATAGATTTCTTAATCTTAAAATTGCTCCCTAAGCCAACCATTAAAATATATTTCGTTGGTAATTATTATAAAGAAATTAGTACTAAAACCTTAAAAAGCATCAGCATTTGCTTAATGAACTTTCATTTTTCTCAAATAATGGCATTTCATTTTCAACAGGAAGTAATGTCATCTTCAAACATACAAAGTAGGTTTCATGGGCTCTTGTATTCCCTTCATTTGTGCTTTGAAAGGGTCATGTAGTCTCAACATTATCTGCCTTGTTAATGAAGGAATCCTGATGATTCACCAAATATTCTATTTAATTGTCAGAATTCAATACGTATATTTTAAAGATGCTATTTTCTAAACAATGTACTAAATAAAATGAAGCGAAAGATAATTTACCGTAGTAACTCTGAATAATTTTTTATCTCTACCTTTGAAAATTAGGGGGCTTATAAATTACAGAATGAGCACAAAAGTAACTCAAGATGTTCTAACGCATGGTAAATCATAGTTAAACAGCCCATGCAGCAAAGCGATCAACTCAGCATAGCACTTTGGGCCATCTGGATCATCTCTAACGCAGGCCAGGCTCAGTGAGGACACACAGACAAGAGCAGCAAAGCCACACAGCTAGGCCCCCGCCTCTCATCGCAGCTCTTTATGTGGCCCCATCACTAGATAACATAATCTAAAGGTTTCAAGAAAGGAATGACTTCCTCTAAAAGATATATTTTTAAAAATAATATACACATAACACACCTTGAAGGAAAATACAAATAAACAAAATCAATGAAAACCATTGTAATCCAGAAATTCCACTGCTATCATTCTCATATATTCCCCACTAATTGTATGCAACTATGTGAGGTTGTGTGTTCAGACGTATGTGCACATAATCAAAAAAAGATGCTCAAACTGCACCTACTTTGCATGAAAACATTCCCAGCTAACAATATTTCTGGCCATTTGCATAGAGCCTCAAACATACTTGCCCAATCTTCTCCTTGGTATTGACGTTCATTCTAATTCTTCATCTACATAAACAGAACTATGCAGCACCGTATAATAAAAAAATCTGACCTCATAGTTGCTCTTAGGCTACTGCTTTCTAATCCCACCTGTTCTTTCCCCACCTGTTCTGTACCAGAGCAAGCCCCTGCAAAAGCCTAAGCACCATTTATTCTGGCATGGGTTCCACGGGAATTGGCACCCTGGACTCAATCCTAAACACAATTTTAAAAAATGCCATTCACCCCTGCCATTTGTCCCATTTGTTCAACCCATTCTCAACGACCCTATTTATTAAGCCTTTTCCTGGGAGTGGGTATTTGGCCTAGTGGTTAAGCAGCTGCTTATTACTTCCATATTCTGTGTGGAAGTACTTGGGTTCAAGTCCTGGTTCCACTCCCAATTCCAATTCCCTACTACTGTGTGCCATGGAAGGCAGCAGTGATGTCTCAAATGGCTGGGTCCTTGCCACCTATGTGGGAGACCTGGACTGAATTCCCAGCTCTGACTTCACCCCAGTGCACTTCTGGATGTCATGGGAATTTGGAGCATGAACCAGTAGAGAGGAGTTTTCTATGTCTTGTTGTCTTCTCAAATAATTGCAAAAACATCCAGAATATAAAGAAAAATATTTCCCCGTCCTCTTAGGATATGTGCAATGTCATCAGTCTCAACATCCACATCCATGTGGAGAGTGTTAACCCCACCTTCTATGGGAGAACTAAATTTACATTGGCATTGTAAGGAAGATGGCCTGGAGTATGATCTCCAGTACCTGGGATCTTTGTTCTCTCACTGCTGACTTAATTACTGACTCATCTATCTAGTGCAGGCATGCACTTCAAGTTGTTGTGAGTTCTGAGCTATGCTGCTTGATGAAAAATTTGTGTTTTACACTGTATTGTGCTCTGATACATTTGCAGAATCCTACAAAGCATCTGTTAACAGATTTAATCTACCTAAAGTCATCCATTCTAATAATCAGCATTTATAGACAACAGTATGGGATTAGGACTCTAACTTGTGTTACGTGTCTTGCCAAAGCCCCATGCATTTGTTTCAGACTGAATTATGTGTCCAGTTTAATATGTAACTTAGGGTAGGCACAGTCATGCTGACACAATTGAACTGCTTTGAATTGCATCCTCTACGAAAAAAAAAAAGTTCCTAGAAGCTATCCAAATTGTTATCTAATAGACACTCCCATTACTGTTCCAAGAACTACTCCACTTTACAAATTTTTTTATGACCCTATACATTTTTTTTAACTTTTACTTAATGAATATAAATTTCCAAAGTACAGCTTATGGATTACACTGGCTTCACCCTCCCATAACTTCCCTCCCACCCGCAACCCTCCCCTCTCCCGCCCCCTCTCCCCTTCCATTCACATCAAGATTCATTTTCAATTTTCTTTATATACAGAAGATCAGTTTAGTATATATTAAGTAAAGATTTCAACAGTTTGCACCCACATAGAAACACAAAGTGAAAAAAATACTGTTTGAGTACTAGTTATAGCATTAAATCACAATGTACAGCACATTAAGGACAGAGATCCCACATGAGGAGCAAGTGCACAGTGACTCCTGTTCTTGACCCAACAAATTGACACTCTAGCTTATGGCGCCAGTAACCACCCTAGGATGTCGTCATGAGTTGCCAAGGCTATGGAAGCCTTCCAAGTTTGCCGACTCTGATCATATTTAGACAAGGTCATAAAAGACAGAGTGAGGATAGTAACCAATGATCCTAAGAGTGGCATTAACCAGGTCTGAACAATTATACAGCATTAAGTGGGGAAGAGGACCATCAGTACACACAGGTTGGGAGTAGAGCCATTGGTGGTAGAGGTTATGATTACAAAGGAATGAGGCCCAAATGCGGTAGACAGGGTCTAGAACAAAGGACAGAGTCATTCTTAGAGGAGCTAAGAAAGGTGCTGTCTAAGCTACAATTAAGTTTTCTGATTGAGAGGCAAATAGAACCTGACAGAAGGGGCTTCATAATAATCTGTTGGGCTTTAGGGAAAGAAAGTTTTAAAGTGAGAATATGATTTTCCTCATGGGCATTGTCTACCTCAGAAAAACTACTACAGAACATGTCTGTGACTATAGACTTGTAGTTCAGGCCACCAAAGATTAGAGATGGGACTTGGGCACTCCCTTGACTTGCATCCTCTGGTCTGCTTTAACACAAACCAGGAGGAAAGGAAAGCTCGGCATCAGAAGCAATGGGTGGCAGGCCTATTAATGGCTGATCTGCACAGTGATCTGCCCTCAAGGAGACCCAACAGGCCAGTCCACTGCAGTGGCTTTCAATGTGGTAAGCCTGGGCTTCAGCAGAAGTCAGCTTGTGAAGAGCCCTGGCAGCTCTGCCAAGAGTTGGATCACTGGAAATGGACCTGCCCTGGAGTCGAAGGATGCCCAGGTCAGAGCCACAGATCTTATTGGCTCTAAGCTGAAAAGCCCTTCACTCAGCCCAACTTCCAAAGTGACCACTGCAGCTGAGGGGATGGTCAAGTAGGGTCAGCAACATTGCAGGCAGAACTGTAAATTTCTTGTTAGAGATGCCCCCTGCCTTGACCTGGCCAGCTCTCCTCCCAGCCCAGCCAAGTAATGAAAGTCAACAGAGTGCCTTCCCCTAGGAGGTTCACACCTCCCTTAGGATGTACCCCATGTGAAGAGATAGATAGGTCTGGGCCTCTTAACTTATAAGGCCTAAAGCCCAACAGATTATTATCAAGCACTTTACAAATTTTAACAACCTCCTTTTTTGCCTTCTGAAGTCATTGGAGCATCCATGATACCATAGTTACCGATATGCTTCTGATGCAAGAAATACAAGAAAATTACCTCTTCTGCCCTTCGCTACACTCCAGTGCAGCAGCGGCTTCTGGTGTCAGATGAAGCGATCTATAGATGAAGGTTCTCATGAAATCTGAGCCTAAGACTATGCAAACCTAGCTGATTGTTATGCTTTGGGTCATGAAGACAGAACACTGTGGGTTTGGCATCGCCAAAGCCCTCCTTATTAAGATGGAAATGGTACTTCAAGAGAAAACCAAATCTGGATCCTATGGTATAGTGTCCCTAAAAGAGGAAGTGGCTTTCCTCATTCCCTAATAAGGCAAAATGGCACAAGAGGAAATCCCTCTGTTTGGATCCAGGGGCCACATGGAAAGCCCTTAGGAATCAACTGAGTGATCAGAAAGGGAGTCCATACACTGAGTAGTTGCAACAGGGGATGAAGCTCCCTGGAGAGCTGCTGTTGTCTGCCCCACCTTGGGAGATCCCATCAAAGTGTCAACACAACTGACCAAGCTGTATTTGAGAATGGCCTGTAGACTATTACTGTATATTTTAATGCAATTTTAATGCAATTGGACCATTGACAATGTTCTGACTCTCTGATCAATGGCACCCACAATTCTTTATCCCAGGATCACGTTTTTACAGTAAAGAATTCAGAGTTCTTGCTGTCACATATATTAAAAATATACATCAAGATAACACATGTCTCTATGTGTACAAAATGCCATAATATGCAGCCTTACCAAGATATCCCTTAACTCCTTGAGTGCTTTACATCACTGACTGTAACCAAAACATACATTTTATTTATCAAAATATGCAGGAATAGATTTTTTAAGAAGGCACTTAATGGGACTTTCATCCTCATTACCAACCTCAGTATGCATTCCTCCACAGGGACACTCATATACCTCCATTTCCCCAGTCGCAGCCAAAATCAAAGACACTCACCTCTCCCTTCATGCAAGCCTTTTCAGACTGGCTTGTGTGTCTGACCTGCTCTCCCAGGAGAGTCCTATCATGTGAATTATAAGCCTTGCCATACCGTTTTGGTATGTGTGTGGCTTCATCCATCTGCACATTCAAAACTAGTTTGGTCAATATCAGCCTCCAGTGGCAACCGCAAAGCATATGCTTGACAACTCATTTATCACTGGGTACTTGTCTAATTATTTCCATTGGAAAATTTTCTAGCAATAAAATACTCATGGTATATGATTTTTAAATTTCATTCTACCTAATGATGTAAATTATCTGTCTATTGTAAATATCAAATACACTTTATCCTTGCCAGTATGATGGATAAATAATAGCATCTCATTATTTAACTTAAATATTTTCTCCTTATCATTATTGAACATTCTCATATTTTTCTGTATCATTCATTTATATTTATTGTTTGCTTCCTTTTTTAGAAAGATTTATTTATTTATTATTTGAAAGGCAAAGTGGTAGAGAGAAACATCTTCCATTCTCTGGTTCACTCCCCAAATGGCCACGATAGCAGGTAAGACAAAGCCAGGAGCTAGGAACTCCATCCTGGTCTCTCACATGGGTGGCAGGGGCCTAAGCACTTGGGCCATCCTCCACTGATTTCCCAGGCACATTAGCAGGGAGCTATTTACTTTTTCTTTGCCAGCATGACCCATTCAAATGCCACTTTCTGCGTGAAGCTTTCTCTGATCACAGGCTGTAAACTTTCAATTTCCTCGTATTTTCCAATACTTCCTCCAGCTCCCCCCTGCTTTTAATTGGTCTTTAGCAATTAAACATAGTCTAGCTGTGTTTCACTGATGACATATATTATCTTTCTCCCTAAACAGAATGTTAGCTCCAAGAGAACAGACTTCTCTTTTTCTTTGTTCATTTCTTCTACCACTACTGAATCCCAGGATCTAGAACACTATATGAGTCATAGTAAATAGTAAGTAGTTATTGAATTAATGGATGGATTAATGTCCTCAAATCCATGACATTGCATATTGTATCTCAGAAACTCTATACCATCCCAATCATTGTAGGATTTTATTTGATTTCCAATGTCAGTTTAGGTGACAAGAGAAAATTAGCAAAGCATTTGAATTATCTAATTATAAGTTTTTACATTTGATCTTAGCCAAAAGGCTGAAAAGCTATTAGCTATAGATTCTAATTTTGATTCAGTTATTTAGCTACATCAGATGAAACATTTTTGTCCTTAATTCTTCAAAAATTATAAACTTAAACAATATTTTGGAGTTAGAGAAGATATAGAAAAGTCAGGACTTCAATTAATTCCTTTTCAACTCTTCCTTAAGAATTGTTTGGGGTTTTCTAGCCATTTATGGAGGAGACAATTTATTTTATAATTTTTACACGCTGCAAACTCTACCTTCTAAAGCTATTCATTCCCAACAGATAGGAGATAGGATTTGCCATAAACATGTAAGCTATTCATACAAGAGTTTCAAATCTGCACTTATATTTCTGGGTCTAAAATAGAGTCATCTACATGAAATAGGAGCCATAATTATCTAATATTGATGTCCTGATGCTGAATAACTTGAATTCTTCCTGGGTTGGGTCACAGATCGCATGCAGCTCAGAGAGGCTATGCCTCTCCCAGGCTCCCATTTCTTTCAGCCTGTTTTAGCACGGACTGGACAGACCACTCCCATTGTGACCTTTGCAGAAAAATTGATACCAAATAAAAACTCTAAGTCTCAATCTCATAAAATTGGTTCTTTGCCTTCATGAGCCAACAGACTAAATGCAGTATACACCATCTCCTCTTTGCTGATTTTAGGTCATCAGTTTTCTTAAGGAAAGGTATAATGCTGCATGGCTCAGCAATTTGTACAGATCTGATTGTAAAACAGGAAGGAGGTCATGGTTCTGTTTTGGCAGAGGGGCTGAATATCAAGTGAAATACTAATATCAATCCAAAATTCCAGGCATATAAACATGAAGGCAAATTTTATAGAATCCAGCAAAGCCCTGGTGCTAGTCAAAGTATCCTAAGTCCACAAAGTTGGCTCTTCCTAAAATAGTAATCGTAGTCAACAGTCTCCCAGTATACTTATTTTTATTTTGTTTGCAGGGCAGAGGAGAATGTGGAAAACATAAAATATTTGGGAGGGTGCTGTCTTTATAGGTATGGAAAGGAAAGGTTCAGTTCATCATGCAACCCACACAGTAGCCTGAATTCTTCAGAGTCTGCCAGCACTGATCATCAATAACCATCAAGAGTCTGGCTTAGAAGGAGTCAAGGCAGGGGGAAAACATTCTGGCCTTGAGTTAGGTCTGTGTGGCACTGGAGGAGAGATTTAGGAGTCATATCTGGGCTTGAATCCTGGTCCTGTCAAATGTCAGTTATTTATAAACTTTGCTGCAATTCCTATACATCTATATGTACGTGCTTATTCATAACCAGTCTCGGTTCTTTCTTTCCTTTCCTCACTTCCTCCTCTTCCCTTTTATTCCTTTCTTCCTTACTTCTCTCTCTCTTTGCCTCCATCTCTCCCTCCCTTCCATCCTTCCAATGAAAAGAAGAGCAACAGAGAGAAGGGGAGAGACACAGAGACAGGACAAGATCTTCCATATATGGGTTCACTCCTGAAAAGGCTGGAAATCCCAAGGCTGGGCCAAGTTAAAAATCAGGAGCCAGGGGTTCCACTCAGGCCTCCCACATTGGTGGCAGGCACTCAAGCACTTGGTCCTCTTTCTACTGCTTTCCCAGGTACATTAACAGGGAGCTGGATCTGAAGCAGAGCAGCCCAGACTTGAACTAGCATCACCATTTGGATGCTGGCATTGCAAGCAGCAACTTATCCAGTTTGTGGTACAATGCTGGCATTAACACGTTTTCAAAACTGTGTGCTAAATGGTAGAATAAATTCACCAAAAATCCCGAGTTGTAAAATCTGGATAACAGCAATTTGTGCTAAGAAAATGAGACAAAGCCGGGTATGAGAGATTCTCAAAAATATAAAAATTTTTCAATTTTAGTAAATTTGAAGCATGCATTTGAATCTTGCGGGAAGCACAAGAAAGGAACTTGATCATTTTAGATTCACTGGGCCCTAGAGTAAAAATATTAATTGTTTTGATAAAGCACAGTTATTCCTGATTTCACATTAAAACATTCATACAATCAGCAAAAGAGTGAGTTTCACACAGATCTGTTTCTTACAACACCTTTCAAAATAAAACAGTACCATTAATGCCAATCCATTTATGGTATATTGATACACACACACACACACAGGATCATAAAAAAAATTCATGTGCAACAAAAACAAAGCTGGAGGCATCACAACTCCAGATTTGAAGATATACTTCAGGGCAGTTATAATCAAAACAACCTGCTACTGGTACAAAAACAGATGGACAGACCAATGGAACAGAATAGAAACACCAGAAATTAACCAAAATGTCTACAATGAATTTACCTTTGATAAAGGAGCTAAAATCAATTCCTGGAACAAGGACAGTCTCTTTAACAAATGGCGCTGGGAAAATTGGATCTCCACATGCAGAAGCATGAAGCAAGACCTTTACCTGACACCTTATACCACAATCCACTCAGAATGGACTAAAGACCTAAATCTACAACCCAACACCATCAAATTATTAGAGAATCTTGGGGAGACCCTACAAGACATTGGCACAAAGAGTTTTTAGAAAAGGCCCCAAAGGCACAGTCAATCAAAGCCCAAATCAACAAATGGAATTACATCAAATCGAGAAGCTTCTGCACTGCAAAAGAAACACTCAGACATGAAGAGGTAAGTGACATAAAGGGAGAAATTTGCAGACTATAAAACTGATAAAGGATTTATAACCAGAAATATAAACATATCAAGATACTTGGGGCCAGCGCTGTGGCGCAGCGGGTTAACGCCCTGGCCTGAAGCACTGGCATCCCAAACAGGTGCTGGTTCTAGTCCCGGCTGCTCCTCTTCCAATCCAGCTCTCTGCTATAGCCTGGGAAAGCAAAAGATGGCCCAAGTCCTTGGGCCCCTGCACCCATGTGGGAGACCTGGAAGAAGCTCCTGGCTCCTGGTTTCAGATCGGCACAGCTCCAGCCATTGCGGCCATCTAGGGAGTAAACCATCATGGAAGACCTCTCTCTCTGCCTCTCCTCTCTGTGTAACTCTGACTTTCAAATAAATAAATAGATCTTTAAGAAAAAAAAAAAAAGAAACTCAACAACAAAATAAACAATCTAGTTAAGAAATGGGCAAGGACATAAACAGACATTTTTCAAAAGAGGAAATCCAAATTTGGGCCAACAGACACATGAAAAATACACGGGACCACTAGCACTCAGGGAAATGCAAATCAAGACCACAGTGAGGTCTCACCTCACCCAGTTAAAATGGCATTTGTACAGAAATCACTGTTGGTGGGAATGTGAACTTGTAAAGCCACTATGGAAGACATTATAGAGATTCCTCAGAAATCTGAATATAGACCTACCAAAGGACCCAGCCATCCCACTCCTTACCCAAGGGAAATGAAATGAGCATATGAAAGAGCTATCTATACCCCCATGTATATCGCAGCTTAATTCACAATAGCTAATCAACCCTAATGCCCAAAAACTGAAGACTGGATAAAGAAACTATGGGATACATACACCATGGAATACTACAAAGTTGAAAAAAAATACATTAATTTTCAACAAAATGGATGAACCTGGAAAACATCATACTTGGTGAAATAAACCAGTCCCAAAAGGACAAATACCATATGATCTGCTTGACCTGTGATAGCTAATATAGAACCTGAAAGGCAATCTGTAGAATTGAAATTGACACTTTGAGAAGCAACAACTTTGAACAGCCCTTGTCTTGACTGTTGAGGAACAGGTTTTTTTTTTTTTTTTTTTCATATTATTTGTTGAACTCTTAACGTAGAGTTAATTATATGTATAAAAAGCTAATTGAAAACAGATCTTAGTAAAAAATAAGAGGGGGAATAAGAGAGGAAGAGGAAGTGGGGGAGGGATGTGGGTGGGAGGTTGGACACAGTGGGAAGAATCACCATGTTCCTAAAGTTGTAATTATAAAATATATGAAACTTGTAACTCTAAAGCTGTGTAGTTCAGCATACTTTCCTATGTACTTACTTCTAAGGGTCCCGTTTAAAAAAACTTGCCATAGGAAGACAAATCCACATAAGCTGGGGGGGGGGGGAGCATTAGCATTTTAAGTGTTACAGTGATCACAAAGATAAGATTAGTGTTAGATCCATCATACAAATAGGATTAAATGTTTGGCAGATAGAATTTAAAAAAGCATGAACACTCCAACATGGGAAGCAGTTCACACAGCAGACTCATAGAAAGACAATCACTTAAAGTAGCATTCTAAAGAGCTCAGAATCAGCATTCAAGGAATTCTGGTCTGGCTGAAAAGCCCACAAGAATATTTCAGGTGTGGAAAGGCAAGACACTGGGGAAAAAAGTGTCCTACATGAAGGACCTCTGTGGGTGAGACCCCAGTACAAAGAAGTGGCTATCAAAGAAGGATGTATTTTTCTCTGAAGGGAGGAGAGAACTTTCAATTTGCTTATGGCCCTGTCTAAATACTGAAGGAGTTTGTGGATTCTAAAACCTTCCATAGCATAGACAGCTCATGTCAAGAGCATTGGATAATTACTGACATCATACATCAAAGTGTTCATTACTAAATTAACAGGAGTCACTGTGCACTAACTTCTCATGCAGGACCTCTGTCCTCGGAGAGTTGTATATGAGAGCTGAAAGTAAAACTTTTTCTTAAACATAGTATATTAAGTAGAGGATATTCTTACATTTCATAAGTTTGAGATAAGCCTAAGTGCCCAACACCATTGCTTGCTTCCTTAGGTGATTCTTCAATTAATGATAAAACTTGGGGGCTGGCACTGTGGCATAGCAAGTAAAGCCGCCACCTGCAGTGCCAGCATCCCATATGGGCGCCAGTTCAAATCCTAGCTGCTCCACATCCAATCCAGCTCTCTGCCATGGCCTGGGAAAGCAGAAGATGGCCCAATGCCTTGGGTTCCTGCACACATGTGGGAGACTCAGAAGAAGCTCCTGGCTCCTGGCTTCGGATCAGCACACCTCAGGCCATTGCAGTTAATTGAGGAGTGAACTAGCAGATGGAAGACCTCTCTCTATGCCTCTCCTCCTCTCTCTGTGTAACTTTTTCAAATAAAAATCTTTTAAAACTAGTTTTTAAAAATGATAAAACTTGTTCTCTAAAAAAAAGTATATTGTTGTAAAAAATAAAAAAACAAGAGAGGAAGTAGAAAGAAGGGTAGGAATAAGGGAGGAAGGACAGGGTGGGAAGTGTCTATGTTCTTAAAACTGTATGTATGAGGTACATTAACTTTGCTCATTTATATAATTTAAAATTTAATCTAAAAAGTTCATGTGCAATAGAATCCTAAAGTTGCTTATATTAGTGAAAAAATAGTTTAAAATTCATGGATAGTTTTTCATAACAGATGTTTTCCATGAATTTTTCTAAGTCTTTGGCATGTATCTCTCAAAACCATCACTCTTTTTAGGAAAAATTACTTTCTTCATATTAAATGTCTTTCTATATTAAAGACAAGGACAAATATGCATATTTATTAAAAAACAAACACGGTGGCTTTAAACATGTCCATAAATTATTTAATTTTCCTTTGATTGATTTTCTACTTCTTGGGCAGCAGTTAGACTTTGTGATTTATTTCTAATAAATAGAATAAAGTGTAATTGATGATGCAAGATTTTACAGACTAGGACACAAAAAGGCAGTTTTTGGGCCGGCGCCGTGGCTCAACAGGCTAATCCTCCGCCTTGCGGCGCCGGCACACCGGGTTCTAGTCCCGGTCGGGGCACCGATCCTGTCCCGGTTGCCCCTCTTCCAGGCCAGCTCTCTGCTGTGGCTAGGGAGTGCAGTGGAGGATGGCCCAAGTGTTTGGGCTCTGCACCCCATGGGAGACCAGGATAAGCACCTGGCTCCTGCCATCGGAACAGCGCGGTGCGCCGGCCGCAGCGCGCTACCGCGGCGGCCATTAGAGGGTGAACCAACGGCAAAGGAAGACCTTTCTCTCTGTCTCTCTCTCTCACTGTCCACTCTGCCTGTCAAAAAAAAAAAAAAAAGGCAGTTTTTGTTCTCTCTCTCTCATCATCATCATCATTCATTCATTCAGACGTAAGCCAACTACCACTTTATGAGCTTCATTATCAAAAAGTTCCTTTGGCAAATAACTGAGATCGCCAATGTTATTTTAAGTTTACAAATTTTGGGTAATATATATATATATATATACATATATATATATAGCATATATATATATATAGCAATATGTAATTGTTTCAATAGTTTTGAGAGGGAGACTAGAAGATATTTAAGCTATTTATAATTAGGAGAGAACCACAAATATGCATATCATCTTTCAATGGGATAAGAACAAATGACCTGCAAGATTTTACAAGAGTCTACATGTGTAAAACTATGGATATGCTCAATTTAGTGAGTGTAATTCCTGTGGGTTGTTTTTCCAGATCAATGTATGTACGTGTGTTAAAATTTTCAAGTTTTCAGAGTCCCTTACAAAGTTACTACAATATCAGAATATGTTGATTCAGAGGTTTGATTAAATGTCATTTTTAAAAAATCAGAACAGTTACACAAAAAGAATGATTTATGTAGCATGATTCAGACACAAAAAATAGATAAGCTAGATGATTAATAGATGTCACTATTTGGTTCATCCTTTTAATACAAAAATTTATTGACTCCTATATACTTTCAGCAGTGATCTACATAGCTCTGATTCAGACAAATGCCCCAAAATTAGAACAGCTTATTTTTAATAAAATACAAGAGACTGTGTGAAGAATTCCCTTGCATGCAATGTCATCTGCAGTGGCAAGGGACCTTCCCTCTTTTGGGCTCTACAGCATTTCACTTTCCTTGCTATAGAACATGTGATATTTGTGACGCTCATGGTTATTTTAGCATTCATCTGAGTGCTCCAACTGGACTGTAGATTTCTTGAGCCCAGGGGAAATTTGTTACTGAATGTTTACAACATAAAATGAGCTCAATATGTACATAATTTAATAACCGATGCTCCTCAGTACTATATAGTGATTGACTAGATGGATGGATGGATAGATAGATGAATGGGCAGATGGAAGTATGACAGAAATGATGTCACAGGGTGATAGGAAGAGATATCATAGTTAAATAGACATACATGGGGCCGGCACTGTGGTATAGTAGGCTAAGTCCCCACTAGTGGCGCCAGTACTCCATGGGCAATGGTTCTAGTCCCGGGTGCTCCTCTTCCTACTTAGCTCTTTGCTATGGCCTGGGAGAGCAATGGAAGATGGCCCAGTGGGAAGGCCCTTGCACTCCCATTGGAGATCCAGAAGCAGCTCCTGGCTCTTCGCTTCAGATTGGCTCAGTTCTGGCCAATGTGGCCATTTGGGGAGTGAACCAGTAAATGGAAGACCTTTCTCCCTATCTCTCAAATAAATAAAAAATAAAAAATTATTAAGATGATAAATTTTAAAAAATAGACATACATAATATGTGAACATTTTATATTTCTTCATTTTCCTTCTGAGTAAGGTAGAGTTTCAGTGGAATGGAATTCGGAAAACTTCAGGGAGGACTATTATTGAACACGGATCAACCAGCAGCTATATTTAGAGAGATAAAAAATAGCTAATAGATCTGGGTTTTACTTTTTCCTGTTTATAGTTCTGTGACTTGGGCACACTAACTTCTCTGAAACTTATTTTTCTCCTTGGCTGTATGGACATGATAAAACAAGATCTACATGTAAGAATTCTAGAAAGAATAAAGAGAGGATACATGTCAATCACTTAGCCCACTTCTTGGCACATAGTTAAGTCTTGGTAAGTGCTATCTGGTGGTGAGACTCACCTACAATATATTTTGAAAATTGTGTTTGGAGAAATTCAAAGATAGAAATATATGTGGCATGAGCCCTCTCCCCATTGTCTTTGGTTCCATTTTTTCCCCAAATTCCCCATACCTGCTGATCTCCATGACTAAACATTCCTTGAAATAAGAAGTACTTAAGCTTTACCTTGAAGAGCTTAAGCATTTTTCCCTCAACACAAAAATGTGCGATCATCAGGCTGATGTTTGTGATTTACAGTTGCTCCACTATTCTTTGATGTCTGGTTATTTAATTTGGAGACACTTTCACCTGCCCTCCTGAGACTACATCTACATCACAGAAGTTTTCCCATGTTCATAACACGGACTTTTAAGCCCAAATTACACTTACAGAAATCTGGCTCAAACCAGACTATTGTGGCCATTTAGGAAATCAACCAGCAAGTAAAATATTTCTCTCTCCCTCTCTCTCTCTCACTCTCTCCCTGCCTCCCTCCCTCCCCTACCTTCCCCTCTCAATCTCCCTCCCTTCCCATTGCTCTGACATTTAAATAGGTAAATCACTAAAAATTTATTTCTAGTATTAATTATCAGTATACTATATACAGAATGTTCATATAGTCCAGGAGCTATGCTGCATATATTGTCTACATTTATTAATTAGAGGAACCATTTTATAGATGAAAAATTAAAGTTGTTAGGATTCAAAGTTAAAATTCAAATCATAGACTTCCAAACTCCAGTGTTGTAGATGCTGCTCTATACTACTACTCAGTGACTCCAGCTCTTGCTTCTATCTTCACATATAGTAGATCCTGCAGGTCAATGAGGAATAAATTAAGAGACTCCCCCCAGGTAGATGCCTCAGACAGCAAGTAGTACCAGACCCTATATATGAGGGTACTTAGAAAGTGTGTGGAAAACCAGAACTTAAAATATAAGTTTAATTTGATGCAAACAAATGAATTCTGTGAGGTTTTTCCATAATATGTACTTTTCATGAATTTTTGAAGACCCCTAATTTGAATAGGTTACAAAATTGCCTTACAACAAAAATAATTTAAATTCCATTTTCCATAAACTTGTTAAATGCACAAAAATCTACAGTCTTTGTATACACAGGCAATGCCATGGCTGAGGAAGAACTTCTAAGATCAATCCCATTCACAATAGCTACAAAAACAATCAAATACCTTGGAATAAACTTAACCAAGGATGTTAAAGATCTCTACAATGAAAATTACAAAACCTTAAAGAAAGAAATAGAACAGGATACCAAAAAATGGAAAAATCTTCCATGCTCATGGATTGGAAGAATCAATATCATCAAAATGTCCATTCTCCCAAAAGCAATTTACAGATTCAATGCAATACCAATCAAAATACTGAAGACATTCTTCTCAGATCTGGAAAAAATAATGCTGAAATTCATATGGAGACACAGGAGACCTCGAATAGCTAAAGCAATCTTGTACAACAAAAACAAAACTGGAGGCATCACAATACCAGATTTCAGGACATACTACAACAAAGTTGTTATCAAAACAGCATGGTAGGCTGGTGCCATGGCTTATCAGGCTAATCCTCCGCCTTGCGGCGCTGGCACACCAGGTTCTAGTCCTGGTCGGGGCGCCGGATTCTACCCCGGTTGCCCCTCTTGCAGGCCAGCTCTCTGCTAAGGCCCGGAAAGGCAGTGGGGGATGGCCCAAGTCCTTGGGCCCTGCACTCGCATGGGAGACCAGGAGAAGCACCTGGCTCCTGGCTTTGGATCAGAACGATGCGCCAGCCGCAGTGGCCATTGGAGGATGAACCAACGGCAAAAAGGAAGACCTTTCTCTCTGTCTCTCACTATCCACTATGCCTGTCAAAAAAAAAAAAAAAACCAGCATGGTACTGGTGCAAAAACAGATGGATGGATAGACCAAAGGAACAGAATAGAAACACCAGAAATCAGGCCAAACATCTACAGCCAACTTAAATTTGATCAAAGATCCAAAACCAATCCCTGGAGTAAGGACAGTCTATTCAATAAATGGTGCTGGGAAAATTGGATTTCCACATGAAGAAGCATGAAGCAAGACCCCTACCTTTCACCTTACACAAAAATTCACTCAACGTGGATTAAAGTCTTAAGTCTAAGACTTGACACCATCAAATTATTAGAGAGCATTGGAGAAACCCTGCAAGATATAAGTACCGGCAAAGACTTCTTGGAAAAGACCCTGGAGGCGCAGGCAGTCAAAGCCAAAATTAACATTTGGGATTGCATCAAATTGAGAAGTTTCTGTACTGCAAAAGAAACAGTCAGGAGAGTGAAGAGGCAACCGACAGAATGAGGAAAAATATTTGCAAACTATGCTACAGATAAATGGTTGATAATCAGAATCTACAAAGAAATCAAGAAAATCCACAATATCAAAACAAACAACTCACTTAAGAGATGGGCCAATGACCTCAATAGACATTTTTCAAAAGAGGAAATCCAAATGGCCAACAGACACATGAAAAAATGTTCAAGATCACTAGTCATGAGGGAAATGCAAATCAAAACCACAATGAGGTTTCACCTCACCCCGGTGAGAATGGCTCACATCCAGAAATCTACCAACAATAGATGCTGGAGAGGATGTGGGGAAAAAGGGACACTAACCCACTGTTGGTGGGAATGCAAATTGGTTAAGCCACTATGGAAGTCAGTCTGGAGATTCCTCAGAAATCTGAATATAACCCTACCATACAACCCAGCCATACCATTCCTTGGAATTTACCCAAAGGAAATTAAATTGACAAACAAAAAAGCCATCTGCACATTAATGTTTATTGCAGCTCAATTCACAATAGCTAAGACCTGGAACCAACCCAAATGCCCATCAACAGTAGACTGGATAAAGAAATTATGGGACATGTACTCTATAGAATACTATACAGCAGTCAAAAACAATGAAATCCGGTCATTTGCAACAAGATGGAGGAATATGGAAAACATTATGCTGAGTGAATTAAGCCAGTCCCAAAGGGACAAATATCATATGTTCTCCCTGATCGGCGACAACTAACTGAGCACCAAAGGGGAAGTGGAAGTGAAATGGATACTATGAGAAACGGTGACTTGACCAGCTCTTGTCCTGACTGTTGATGTACAATGTAATATTTTATCCATTTTAGTATTTTGTTGTTGTTGTTTTGTTCTAGTACTGTTGGTTGAACTCTGTAATTAACACACAATTATTCTTAGGTGTTTAAATTTTTTTTTAACTTTTATTTAATGAATATAAATTTCCAGTGTACAGCTTATGGATTACAATGGCTTCCCCCTCCCATAACTTCCCTCCCACCCACAACCCTCCCCTCTTAAATTTTAACTGAAAAGTGATCCCTGTTAAATTTCAGAGTGGGAAAAAGAGAGGGAGGACATGTACAATTTGGGACATGCTCAATCAGACTTGCCCCAAATGGTGGAGTTAGAAACGTGCCAGGGGATTCCAATACAATCCCATCAAGGTGGCATGTACCAATGCCATCTCACTAGTCTAAGTGATCAATTTCTGTTCACAATTGATCACACTGATAGGTCTAAGAGTCAAAGAGATCACACAAACAAGACTAGTGTCTGCTAATATTAATTGATAGACTCAAAAAGGGAGAGAACGATCCATCATGGGAAGGGGAGACACAGCAGACTCATAGAATGGCAGATGTCCTAAATAGCACTCTGGCCTCAGAATCAGCCCTTAAGGCATTCAGATCTGGCTGAAGAGCCCATGAGAGTTTTTTAGGCATGGAAAGCCAAGGCATTCTGGCAGGAAAAAAAAAAAAGAGGACCTAAATGAAAGGTCTCTGCCAGTGAGATCCCAGTGGAAAGAATGGGGCCATCAAAGGAGGAGGTACCTTTCTCTGAAGGGAGGAGAGAACTTCCACTTTGACTATGACCCTGTTGGAATAAGATCAAAGTCAGCGAACTAAAAAGGCTTCCATAGCCTTGGCAACTCATGACTAGAGCCTAGGGAGATTACTGATGCCATAAACAAGAGTGTCAAATTGTTAAGTCAACAACAGGAGTTCCTGTGTACTTATGTCTCATGTGGGATCTGTCCTTAATGTGTTGTCCAATGTGAAGTAATGCTATAACTGGTACCGAAACAGTATTTACACTTTGTGTTTCTTTGTGGGTGCAAACTAATGCAATCTTTACTTAATATATACTAAATCGATCTTCTGTATATAAAGATAATTGAAAATGAATCTTGATGTGAATGGATGGGAGAGGGAGCAGGAGATGGGAGGGGTGCGATTGGGAGGGAAATTATGGGGGCGGGGGGGAAGCCATTGTAATCCATAAACTGTACTTTGGAAATTTATATTTACTAAATAAATTAAAAAATAAAAAATCTAAAAAATTATACTCTGTTCTCTCATATACACACAAGAAATTAATGTCTTTTTCCATCTTAACCAAGTATTTGCATGCCCAATGACTAACCTTTTCATTCTGTGGTTCGATAGCAAAACTGGTATAAGTTTTCTACTACAATTTCATGGATAAAATATTTTACTATATATCATAGCAACCTCAACAGAATTTCTTATTAAAGTTTAGAACTTTTGCGATTTCACAGAAACACTTTACAGCTTCTCTTTGATGTATTCAAATTGCCAGCATCACTACTTCTGAACTTCTCCATTTTTAAGTAAAATAAAGGTTATTTGATAAGAAACACTATGATATGTATCAGCTGATCTGATAACCAAGATGGCTACTAAATGACTCGCAGGTGGGTTACATATATAACAAGGACATAAAAAGGGATGATTCATGTCCCAAGAAAGATGCAATGGAGGGCACAGGAATGCATCACACTATTTACAACTAAATTAAGTTTTATTACACTACTCAGACTGAATTAAAGCATGAATTGTTTATTTCTGGAATTTTCCATCTAATATTTTTGGACTGTAGTTGACCACAGGCTGCTGAAACTGGGGAAAGCAATACCATGCTTTAGGAAGAACTACTGTACACAATTTAATCTTTGGGATGCTAGAGTCACACATTTCAGTAGAGGGTTCTGCTCAACCATTTCTCCAAAGTTTTAGATGAAAAAATCCCATCAGACTCTAATTCAGGAGACAAAACTACATCAAGAGCCCGTCCAGTTCTTTCTCCAGGTCAGCTTGCAGTAAGTCTCTAATGAGAAATTACTCCAGTGCTTCTCTCCCAGTATGATGTTGACATTTCTCAACATTTCTCCTAACATCCTAATAGCAGCCACATAGAACACTGGGGCAAAATTTCCTGAGGTTCAGACCACCTATATCTGTTTCTATGTTACTGTGTGCTTGGATGTGTATTATGAAAGTATGTATTTTGCATTTTTAAATCTAAAGCAAATTTAATGAACTTTAAGCAAATCACCAAAAATTACTGAAATTGGAGTACAATTTTTAAGAATCTCCAGTTTGAGAACTGTCGCTTGGTTATTTGTTTCTTTAAACCAGAAACCTGTATCTGAGCAGTAGCTATAGAAAGAGGCCAAGCTCCTTATAGCATGGTCTTTCTCAGATGTCAAGGACTCATAAATACACAGCCTAAAAGGAGAAGAAGTCATTACCACCACTGCTTGGATGCAGACAAACATCATGTAAATTGGAAGGTAAGGCAAGCTTTTTCTCCAAGCCCTAATGGGATAAAGGCATGGGCTGAATTGCTGGCAGAGAAAAATGAATGCATAGCATGAGAAATACCATAACACTTTCACCCCAAACTCATGTTTCCTTATAAAATCCATCCATTCCCAAAGTGATTCATCAGGACAAACAAGCCAGGATTTCTAAAGTGGCATCCAATAGCACCCTGAATATCCAGTAGCCCAACCTATTCAACTTGAACATGAAACAGAGTCTCTGGTGCTCCATGCATGTCCATGAACTGGTCAGTCTCTTCTCCATTTGTGATCACATATACCCCCACACCATGAAACCAGAATGATAGCTTTCTCCTCTGCAAGGATGAGATGATTAATTATCTACCACCTCCCAAAGAATTATAGGTTTCTCTGAGGAAGAGACACAGAAGTGTTACAAATAGGAACAGATACAGATGTGAGCTCCTGCTGTTTTCTTTCTTGGCCAATTGGTAGCTATTTAAAGATTAAAATATTGCTCCAAAGCCTCAGCATTCCAAAAATGTACAATCACAACACAGAATATTTCATTTGCTCCTTGATATTGGTCTCCTATTGGTCTCCCAGAGACATTTTCTGCATGGTGGATCCCTCATCTTGAAATGCAACATGCAATACTATTTCACAAACAGTTTCAGCAATGTTTTAGACACAATTTTTAAAAAGTAATGACACCAATAGCAGATAGACTAATAGATTTAGAATGTTGATCTCCCACCCTCAGGAAACTTGAATTCCCATAGGCTTAGAATGATTTGAGAAAATAATTTGCAGACAGGGATATGCCCCAAGGCTATTGAATGACCTTTCTTTTTTTACACTTCACACCTCTGCTCTGTTAGTATAACATAACCTATGGAAGGCTTATAGGGCTTAGAAAGAAGCTGCTCAAACAGTCTTTGTATGACTAGAGAATCCAAGAAACACACTGCCTCATGAATACAAGTTTGAATATTGTCCTCATTTCTTTCCTTTCTTTTTTAAATATTTCTTTAAGAAAGGATTCAGGTTCACAAGAAAATTGTGCAAAAAAAGTCAAATTCCCTTATACTTCTTGTCTACCCCAGCACTGCCACTCGCCCCAAGTTTCCTCATGCTCAGTAATCCACACCAGGCTGATCAATCTTTAATAGATGAAGAACCTACCTCAACTTGTTACTATCAACCAAAGTCCACTGTTTACACTTAGATTCATTCTCAGAGTTGCACGTTCTATGGGGTTGGATGAAGGCCTACACCCTCCATTGTAGCATCATACAGAATAGATTCACTGCCCTAACATCCTCTGAAAATGACTATTTATCCTCACTAAGCCTTGGCAATGACTGATCATTTTATTGTCTTCAGTTTTGCCTTTCATAAAATGTCTGATAGATGGAGTTAAATAGTACGGAACTTTTCATATTGGCTTCTTGCACTTAAATATGCATTTAAATCTCTCCATCTATGTTCATGGCCTGATAGCTCATTTCATTTTTATTCCAAATAATACTCCATTGTCTAGAGTTATTGCAGTTTATCCATTGAATTATAGAAGAACATCTTAGTTGCTTCCACATTTGGATACTTATGAATAAAAATGCTAGAAGCATCAATGTGCAGGGGTTTGTATAGACAAAAAAGGTTTCTGCTCAATTGGATAAACACCAAGAGTGTAATTTCTCTATTATACAGTTAAGACTATGTTAAGAAACTGCCATACAGTCTTCCAAAGTAGCTTGTTTCTTTTTTATCCAGGGTAAATTGTCTTGGGGTTCTAAATTTCTCCTGATGATTGCACCATCATCCTCAAAGGTTTCCTTTGAGTAGAGCCAGGCCTCTGACAGGGATGCTTCCATTTCTTCCTCTACTTTTCCCATTCGTATGCAGTGTCACTGGAAATAGATGCTGGCACTAAACAATACAACAATACTCAGGTGGTTAAAAATCATATCCAGAAACTCCCAACATCTGTTTCATGTCAGGTAGGGACTGTATCTCCAGCACAGGCTAGTTGGTGTGTTGTATTGACAGCAATTTTCCTAAGCACAGGCCAAGTATGAGAGTTAAGATTTGCAAAAACTCTTCAACAACTGGCATGTTGGGTTCTCTGGTCGCTCACCATATTAGCTGGTTGTCTCCCATCAAAATCTTTAGGATTTCTCTTTAAGAAATACTTTGCAACTGGGTTCTAAGATAGGGGAGTAGGGAGGGAGCTTACTGATCTAGTCCAGAAGCTAGTAAAAGAAAAAGTGGAGATAGTGTAGGGAAGAGTTAGGGAAAACCAACAGAAAAAAACTCTTCCAAAATTAGAGGGACATGGTGGACCTAAGTGGAGGGCATGGGCACCCACGGCTCAGGGCACCAGTAGCCGAGAACCTACACACCAGTGCTGGAATGTGAGGTGAGACAAGACCACAGCAGCCAGAGACACAGGCAAAAAAGCAGCAGGAAGAGCCTAGAGGGAATGAGGCTTGAAGCCCAAGGGGAGGAAATGTACCAGCCTAACTAGAGGAGAGAAAAAAATAAAAGGGACAGTACAAACATGTTTCTTTCTCTCCGATCACTGTACACATACAAGCTGATAGAACAGGCTCCATTTTGGACATACGTAACAGCTGCGACAGCTCGTGTCTGTGCCTGGCAATCAGCCCAGCAGAGAAATCTGACCCCGGTGGGAGCAATAACAGGAAGCTAGGACCTTGTGACTGTGTGAGGCTTCTGAACCGGGACTGCGGGGGGGGAAAAAAAAAAAACAAACTGAGGGTGTGTGCGAGAATTCACAGTATGGCTGAGACTTGGAGTAGTCTCTGTAGGAGATGCCACAAGCTCCGGCGGTCCTGGTTACTCAGTGAATGACATTGCTGGGGAATCTGACCTTACACTGAGGACTGTACAGATCCTTTGTGTGGTCCTTGGAACAGAGCAGACAACTATTATTCCCACTGGGGATACCGCTAAGGCACTGGTCTCCATCGAAGAGAAGAGCTCAGCTGAGCAGAATTACTTCCCTTCAGATTAAAAAAAAAGATAATATTTATGACACCAAACCTGGGTGTATCACTTTAGGCATGCCCTTAACCCTGGAGAACTGAACAGAGCTCTCTGACAACACCCAACACAAGCCTTTAGAGATTCAGTGAAAGTAAACTGTCTACTTATCTACAGAGTTATAGTACACCAATAAAAGGCAACACAATGGGGAAAAAAAGAAATCAATGAGTGTGTCCACAAATGCTGAACAAATGTAACAATACAAGAAACAAGAATAAAGAAGACTACATGACACTCCCAAAAGAACACAACACTTCAATACAAGATTATGAAGACGATGAAGTAGAAGAAATGCAAGAAATGGAACTCAAAAAAATTGACAATAGGTTACTTAGAAGTAATCAAAAGAAACCTGCAGGCCGGCACCGGGGCTCAACAGGCTAATCCTCTGCCTTGCGGCGCTGGCACACCGGGTTCTAGTCCTGGTCAGGGCTCCAGATTCTGTCCCGGTTGCCCCTCTTCCAGGACAGCTCTCTGCTGTGGCCAGGGAGTGCAGTGGAGGATGGCCCAAGTCCTTGGGCCCTGCACCTATATGGGAGACCAGGAGAAGCACCTGGCTCCTGGCTTTCGGATCAGTGCGATGCGCGGGCCGCGGCGGCCATTGGAGGGTGAACCAACGGCAAAGGAAGACCTTTCGCTCTGTCTCTCTCACTGTCTACTCTGCCTGTCAAAAAAAAAAAAAGAAAGAAAAAGAAACCTACAAACTACAGAAATCCATGCAGAACATGAAAGAAAATTGCTCTCATTAAATTGAAATCTTAAGGAGGAATCAAAATGAAAAGAATTCAATAGAACATGAAATTGAGATATTGAAGAGAAATCAAAATGAAGAATCAATAGAACAAATAAATAATGCAGCTGAGAGCCTTATAAACAGAATCAGTGAGGCAGAAGGGAGAATATTGGATTTATAGGATGGAGCACAGGAAAGTTTACAGTCAAACCAAAGACAAGAAGAGGAAGTTAGAAATCTAAAAAATATTGTTGGGAATATACAGGATACTATTGAAAAAACCCAATATTCGGGATCTAGGAGTTCCTGAAGCATGGAGAGAGAAAAAGGATTAAAAGGCCTTTTTTAGTGAAAAACTAGCAGAAAAGAGTCATCCAAGTACAGGAAGCACACAGAACTCCCAATAGATATGAACAGAAAAGATCCTCACCATGACACATTGTAATCAAACTCACCACAGTGAAACATAAAGAAAACATTCTAAAATGTGCAAGTGAGAAATGCCAGATTACTTTCAGAGGATCTCCAATTAGACTCACAGCAGACTTCTCATCAGAAACCCTACAGGCTAGGAGGGAATGGTGAGATATAGCCCAAGTACTAAGAGAAAAAAACCTGCCAACCCAGAATATTATATCCTGCAAAGCTCTCATTTGTGGATGAAGGTGAAATAAAGACCTTTCATAGCAAACAGAAATTCAAAGAATTTGTCACCACTCGTCCAGCCCTACGAAAGATGCTTACAGATGTGTTACACACAGAAACACGGTCATCAGTGTGAAAGAAGGTAAAGGAAGAAAATCTCTCAAAGATCACAGGAACTTCAAAGTATAAAGTAGAAATATCTTTCAAAAAATGACAGGGCAAAGTCACTACTTATCAATAGTCACATAGAATGTAAATGGCCTCAACTCTGCAGTTAAAAGACACAGGCTGGCTAGACAGATTAAAAAACAAAACTCATCTATTTGCTGCTTACAAGAAACACATCTTTCCAATAAAGGTGAATATAGACTGAAAGTGAAAGGTTGGAAAAAGATATTCCATGCCAACAAAAACCAAAAAAGAGCTGGTGTAGCCATCTTAATATCAGACAAAATAGACTTTAATACAAAAACTGTTAAGAGAGACAAAGAGGGGCACTATATAATGATTAAGGGGTCAATTCAACAGGAAGATGTAACTACTATAAAAGTACATGAACCTAATTACAGGGCACCAGGCTATTTAAAAGACATGTTAAGAGATTTGAAGGGAGACTTAGACTCCAATAGTTTTGGGGGACTTTAATACTCCACTTTCAGTAATGGACAGACCAACCAGACAGAAAATCAACAAGCAATCAGCAAAATTTAATTGATACTATAGACCAAATAGACCTAACAGATATCTACAGAACTTTAACTCCTACAGTTGCAGAATGCACATTCTTCTCAGCAGTACATGGAAATTACTCTAGGATTGACCACTTACTAGGCCATAAACCAAATCTCAGCAAATTCAAAAGAATCAAAATCATACCATGCATCTTTTCTGAAAACAATAGAATGAAGCTGGAAATCAGCAATTCAGGAAACTCTAGAGCATATGCAAAGACATGGAGACTAAACAATATGCTCCTGAATGAACAGCAGGTCATAGAAGAAAACAAAAGAGAAAAATCAAAAACTTTCTAGAAGCAAATGAAGATAACACAACATATCAAAACTTATGGGATACAACAAAAGCAGTGTTAAGAGGAAAGTTTATAGCAATAGGTGTCTACATCAAGAAATTGGAAATGCACCAAATAAATGAGCTATCAATGCATCTCAAGGATCTAGAAAAACTATAGAAAACCAAATGCAAAGCTAGTAGGATAAGAGAAATAATTAAAATTAGAGAATAAACAAAATTGAATCAAAAAATGACAAAAGATCAGCAGAGCTTTTTTTTTAAATAAACAAAATTGACATACCATTGGCCCAACTAACCAAAAAAAATGGAGAGAGAAGAACCAAATCAATAAAATTAGAGGTGAAAAGGGAATGTAACAACAGACACTACAGGAATAAAGATTCACTAGAAATTACTACAAAGAAGTATATGCCAACAAACTGAGAAACCTAGCAGAAATTGTTAGATTTCTGGACACATACAACCTACTTAAATTGAACCATGAAGACATAGAAAACCTAAACAGACCCAAAACCAAGTCAGAAATTGAATAAGTAATAAAGAGCCTCCGAGAAAAAGAAAAGCTCAGGACCATATGGATTCACTGCTGAATATAATTGAAAGAGAGGGAATCCTCCCAAATTCTTTCTACAAAGCCAGCATCACCTTAATTCCTAAACCTGAAAAAGATGCAATGGAGAAAGAGAATAGCAGATCAATTTCCCTGATAAATTTAAATGCAAAAATCCTCAATAAAATCCTGGCCAATAGAATCTCACAACATATCTGAAAGATCATCCACTCAGACCAAGTGGCATTTGTCTCTGCTATGCTGGGATGGTTCAACATTCACAAATAAATCAATGTGATACACCACATTAACAAACTGAAGAATAAAAACCATATTATTATCTCAATAGATGGAGAGAAATATTTGATAAAAATACAACACCCTTCCATGATTGTAATTTAAGCAAACTGTGTATAGAAAGAACATTCCTCAGCCCGCCTGGCCTGGCCAGGTCAGGTGTAATCTCTCCACTCAACATGTAACCTCACTCCTTGCCCTGCCCCCCCACCCCAGTCTCTCAGGCTCTGTCTGGAGAGGTGCCCATCCGCCTTACAGATGTCCCTTCCCTAATAAACCTTGCTATTTTACCTCCCAATAAAAAAAAAAGAAGGAACATTCCTCAACACAATCAAGGCAATTGATGACAAACCCACAGCAAGCATCCTCGTAAATGGGGAAAAGTTGGAAACATCCCCACTGAGATCTTAACCAAACAAGGATGCCCAATGTCACCATTTCTATTCAATATAAATAGTCCTGGATGTTTTATCCAGAGCTAAAAAAAATCAAAGGAATACAAATTAGAAAGGAAGAAGATAAACTATCCCTCTTTGCGGATGATATGATTCTTTATTTAGGAGATCCAAAGAACTCCACTATGAGACTATTGGAACTAATAGAAGAGTTTGGTAAAGTAGCAGGATATAAAAATCAATACACAAATTCAGCAGCATTTGTATACACAGACAATGCCATGGGTGACAAAGAACTTCTAAGATCAATCCCATTCACAATACCTACAAAAACAATCAAATATCCTGGAATAAACTTAACCAAGGACGTCAAAGATCAGTATGAGAATTAAAAAAAACTTTAAAGAAAGAAGTAGATGAGGATACCAAAAAAATGGAAAAATCTTCCATGTTCAAGGATGGGAAGAATCAATATCATCAAAATGTTCATTCTTCCAAAAGCCATTTACAGATTCAATGTGATACCAAACAAAATACCAAAGAAATTCTTTTTTTTTTTTTTTGACAGGCAGAGTTAGAGAGAGAGACAGAGAGAAAGGTCTTCCTTTTCCATTGGTTCACCACCCAAATGGCCGCTGCAGCCGGTGCACTGCACCAATCCGAAGCCAGGAGCTTTCCTCCTGGTCTCCCATGTGGGTGCAGGATCCAAGGACCTGGACCATCCTCCAATGCCTTCCCAGGCCACAGCAGAGAGCTGGACTGGAACAGAAGCAACTGGGACAGAATCCAGTGCCCCAACCGGAACTAGAACCTGGGGTGCCGGTGCCACAGGCAGAGGATTAGCCTAGTGAGTCATGGCACCAGTCAGAAATTCTCAGATCTGGAAAAAATGATGCTGAAATTCATATGGAGACACAGGAGACCTCAAATAGCTAAAGCAATGTTGCACAACCAAAACAAAGCCAGAGGTATCACAAAACCAGATTTCAAGACTTACTACAGGGCAGTTATAATCAAAACAGCATGGTACTGGTACAGAAACAGATGGAAAGACCAAAGGAACACAATAGAAACAACAGAAATCAATCCAAACATCTACAGCCAACTTATATTTGATCAAGGATCTAAAACCAATCCCTGGAGCAAGGACAGTGTATTCAACAAATGGTGCTGTGAAAACTGGATTTCCACATGAAGAAGCATGAAGCAAGACCTCTACCTTATACCTTACACAAAAATCCACTCAACATGGACTAAAGATCCAAGCCTATGACCCAATGCCATCAAATTATTAAAGAACATAGGAGAAACCCTGCAAGATACAGGCACAGGCATAGACTTTTTGGAAAAAACCCCACAGGCACAAGCAGTAAAAGCCAAAATTAACAACTGGGATTACATCAAATTGAAGAGTTTCTGCAAAAAAAAGTCAGGAAAGTGAAGAGACAACCAACAGAATGGGAGAAAATATTTCAAATTATGCAACTGATAAAGAATAACAATAATCTACAAATAAATCAAGAAATTCTACCACAACAACAACAAAAAAACAACTCACTAAAGAGATGGGCCAAGGACCTAAACAGACATTTTTCAAAAGAAGAAATCCAAATGACCAACAGACACATGAAAAAGTGTTCAGGATGACTAGCCATCAGGGAAATGTGAATCAAAACCACAGTGAGGTTTCACCTCACCCCAGTGAGAATGGCTCACATACAGAAATCTACCAACAACAAATGCTGGCGAGGATGTGAGGAAAAAGGGACACTTACCCACTGTTGGTGGGAATGCCACTATGGAAGACAGTTTGGAGATTTCTCAGAAACCTGAATAGAGCCCTACAAGACAACATAACCATCCCAACTCCTTGGAATTTACCCAAGGGTAATTAAATTGGCAAATAAAAGAGCTATCTGCATGCGAATGTTTATTACAGCTCAATTCACAAAATATAAGACATGAAATCAACCTAAATGCCCATCAATGGTAAACTGGATAAAGAAATTATGGGATATGTACTCTATAGAATACTACATAGCGGGAAAAAAAAAAAAACACGAAATCCAGTCATTTTCAACAAAATTCAGGAATCTGGAAATCATGCTGAGTGAAATAAGCCAGTCTCAAAGGGAAAATTATCATATGTCCTCCCTGAACTGTGACAACCTTCTGAGCACCTAAAAGGAAACCTGTAGAAGTGAAATGGACACTATGAAAACAATGACTTGACCAGTCCTTGTCCTAACTGTTGAGGTACAGCTTACTATTTCATTCTTTTACTATATTCCTTTTCTACTTAAAACCATTGGTTGAACTCTTTAACACAGAATTATTCTTAGGTATTTAAACCCAACTGAAAATTGATCCCTGTTAAAAATAAGACTGGGAATAAGATAGAGTGGAGATGTACAGTTCAGCACTTGCTCCCTCAGACTTACCCATAAGGGTAAAGCTAAAAACTTGCCATGGGACTCCAACCCCATTAAGTTGACAGGTACCAATGCCACCTTACTAGTTAAAGTGATCGGTTTATGTTCATAATTGATCATAAAGATAGGATTAAGTGTCAAAGGGATCACATAAATAAGACCAGTGTCTGCTAATAACAGTAAAGCTAATCTTCAAACAGTACTTTATACTTTTTGTGTCTGTGTGGGTGCAAACTGTTGAAATCTTTACTCAGTGTAGAGTTGATCTTCTATATATAAAGATAATTAAAAATTAATCTTAATGAAGAATGGGATGGGGCAGTGAGTAGAAGGTGGGATGGTTTGCAGGTGGGAGGGAGGTTCTGGGGGGAAGAATCACTATAATCCAAAAGTTGTACTTTTGAAATTTATAAAATAAGTTTTCCATTAAAAAATACTTTGCTACCATCAGCTAGTTTTAAGTATTGATCAGAGGAGAGTCTGAGGTTCTATATCCATGCACTCTAAGCTCCATAGGTTCCCGAGTTCTTAACTGAACAAATGAATGGACAGAGTCACTTTCCACCACCGCCCACGACAGACAGCATTATGTCCCTGACCTTTTAAGTCAGAGCTACAGATACATCCTCTGATGCACTGAGGTGCTCCAAACGAGGAGACTCCAGGTGGTCTCATGCACAAGGACAAACTAATCAATTAGGGTCCCAAAGACCTCTCCATATTCTCATAAAGACATACTATTGTCAGAAAACATCAACATGTTGATTACACAATGTTTTTGAGTGTCCTTTCTCAAGAGAATAATTTTAGCTCCTTTAAGGACCCTTGTAGGTAATAAAATCTACATCATAAATGTTCAGCCTTGACTATAAATTATAAAATAGGATATAACTTGGAATTAGGATTAGTAAGCTTTAATTTGAGGGACTGGCTTTACCTGTGAAAATTTTATTTGATGAGGGGCACATATTCTGGCCCAGCAGTTAGCTGCCACTTGGGATACCATCATTCCATATCAGAGTGCCTGGGTTCAAGTCCTGTCACCACTTCTGATCCGACTTCCTGCTTATATGCAGCCTAAGAGGCAACAGCTGATGTCTCAAGTATTTAGGTCTGTGTCCCCCATACATGAGACCTAGACTGAGTTCAAAAGCTGCTGGTTTTGGTCTGGCACAGCCCAGGCTATTGCAATGGAGTGAACTAGTGGAGGGAAAGTACTTTTTCCTCTCTCTCTCCCACCTCTTACTCTCTCCTCTCTCTCATTAAATATAATTCTCCCAGAAGGAGAATCAGTTTTGTAATTGTTTTCAGTGATGTAAGTAAGAGTCTTGCATTTAAATTGCAAGGGACCTAGCAGCAAACATTTGCCAGTCAAGTAGGCACCAAGGAGAGATGAATAGTGGATCTCTATGCACAGCTCAAAGCAGAGCAGTCTATGACTCCAGCAAGGGTTCTTACTGCTACCATATCAGAAAGGGCATGGAAAGAGGGGTTTCTAGGACACAGAAAAAGCTGCATAAAAGGAGCTGTTGGACAACCTGTGGCAATGAAGCTGAGAGGACAAACATCCAACTCACTCCCCTCCCAACCTCCAATATCCTGTCCCCGCATTTCCTGGTGGAACTTAAAAAGGAATATAGACAGCAAAGAGCCTGTAGTATAGACATTATCCAGAAGGAGCAACTGTCTATTTAAGTTGAAGTCTATGCAAACTGTTTCTCATTAGCCTGATCAAAGCTTCTATTATTCGACTGCTTAACTAACCTTTTGGTTTAATCACAAAGGAATGTATCCTTGAACCCTAAAGCATTTGATAACCATAAACCTTGTGAAATATTTGGTATAAGTTACACTCATTCACTCAAAAATATGTACAGCCATAAGTTCAACGTATACATTTAAATCATAAGTGTGCTCCCCAACATGAGTATGCCCTCTCCGAATGTGCACATCCTTCTTGTGGATTCTCTGTAAGCACAAGGCATCCTAAAAGCTCTCCTCCCATAGCTACAAGAAAAAATTAATCTCACCCTGACAAATTTATCTGAACATTTCACAAAGTCTGCTTCCTTCTCCAAGATCTTTTTTTACGTTCTGGTTGGAGAACTTGTCTGTCCATTGATTTTCATGTTATGGTCATACTTATTGGACCTTGAAATATAGAAAAATTCTAACTTTAAAATATTTTATAAGCTGATTTGTCTTTACTTATAATCACCCAAAGAAAAGTGACTCCAGACTTTTGCAGGATAGTTAATGCAATTACCTAGGGTCAGGGAACACTAAGAAAAACTGTGTGTTTTTGTGTCTCTTCAAAATTTATCTGCCATTAGGGAATGTCAGGCAAAGAACAGAGTACAGAGCCAAAGTATTCGTGGCATTCTGCTGTTCCCATATGCACGACCCTTGGAACACCCATCAGCAACTGTTAAATGGAAAATTGACATGACACTTTTGATTATGTATTCACCTAGGACATTTTAAAAACTTCTTAGCCTACTGCAGACAATATAAATAAATGGATTTTAGATTTTTGAAGTGCATTTATTTTCATTTTATTTGAAAGGCAGAGAGACACAGAGACAGATGGTGGCAGGGGGGAGGAGGAGAGGGAGAGGGAGAGGGAGAGGGAGAGGGAGAGAGGAGGGAGATCATCTATCCATTGGTTTATTCCTCAAATGCCAATAACAGCAAGGGATGGGCCAAACTGAAGCAGGAGTCTGCATTCCATGTCTTCCATTGAATAGCAGAGACCCAAGTATTTGAGCTATCACATGCTGCCTCCAAGGGTACACATTAACAGGAAACTGGATCAGAAGCAAAGTAGCTGGGACTTGAACCAGGCACTCTGATGTGGGATGCAGGCAGCCCAAGCAGTTAACTGCTGTGCTAAATGCCTGACCCAAACCAATGTGTTTGGAATCAAGCATATGTCTTCATATTTGAACTTTTTTAAAATCATTTAAGGCATACAAATTGCATGTACTTTATATATAGATCTAGGAACATCGGGATATGTCCCTCTCTACCCTCCCTGCTGCCCACACTTCTACCCTTCTTCCTCCTTCCTCTCCTATTTCCACTCAAATTCACAAAGATCTACCTTCAGTTTACTTTATACTCATAATATTAGTGCTACACTAAGTAGAGTTCAACAAATAGTATGAAGGGAAAAAAATACTGTTCCTCAAGAGTAGAGACAAGGGCTGTAACAATTATTGGATAGCAAAATGTCAATTTCACTCCTATTCATTACATTTTAAGTACTCTATTAGTTACAACAGATGAGGGAAAACATGATATTTGCCTTTTCGGGACTAGTTTATCTCACTAAGTATAATGGTTTCCAGTTGCATCCATTTTGTTGCAAAAGACAGGATTTTTATTTCTTAACTGCTGAATGGTGTGTATATACCATAATCTCCTTATCCAGTCATGCATTGATGGACCTTTGATTCCAAATCTTAGCTATCATGAATTGAACTACAATCAACATGGGAATATAGATAACACTTTTATATGCTGATTTAATTCCCCTTGGATAAATACCCATGAGCCAGATGACTGGGTCATATTGTATATCTATTTTAAGCTTTGTGAGGTATCTCCATACTGTCTTCCACAACGGCTGCACCAGTTTACATTCCCACCAACAGTGGATTAGAGTACCTTTCCCCCCTATATCCTCACCAGCATTTGTTGTTTGTTGATTTCTGTATTAGAGCCATTCCAAATGGAGTGAGGGGAAAAGCTCGCTGTGGTTGGGATTTGCATTTCCCTGATGGCTAATGATCTTCAGCATTTTTTCATGTGTCTGTTGGCTATTTGAATTTCATTTTTTAAAAAAATGCCTTTAAGTACTTTGCCCATTTTTTTTCTTTTTTTTTTTGACAGATAAAGTTAGACAGTGAGAGAAATAGAGAGTTAGACAGTGAGAGAGAGATAGACAGAGAGAAAGGTCTTCCTTCTGTTGGTTCACTCCCCAAATGGCCACTATGGCCGGAGCTACACCAATCTGAAGCCAGGAGCCAGGTGCTTCCTCCTGGTCTCCCATGCAGGCGCAGGGGCCCAAGCACTTGGGCCATCCTCCACTTCCTTCCCAGGCCACAGCAGAGAGCTGGACTGGAAGAGGAGCAACTGGGACTAGTACCTGGCGCCCATATGGGATGCCGGCACTGCAGCTTTGCCCATTTCTTTTGCAGTTGCAGAGGCTTCTCAACTTGATGTAATCCCATTTGTCATGTTTTCCTTTGATTGCCTGTGTTTCTATAATAAATCTATCATCACCAATAGCCAGAATGCCTGGCTATTTAAAAGAAATGTTAATGGATCTAAAGAGAGACATAGACTTCAATACATTAGTAAAGAGAGACTTCAATACCCTTCCTTTCATTAGTGGGCAGATCAACTAGACAGAAAATCAATGAAGTAACAACAGAGCTAATCGACAGTATAGGCCAAATGGATCTAACTGATCTACAGAACCTTTCATCCCATGGTTGCAGAATATATGTTCTTTCCACCAGTGCATGGAACTTTATCTAGGATAGACCATATGTCAGGCTTTAAAGAAAGTCTCAGCAAATTAAGAAAAAAAAATTGAAATCGTACCATGCATCCTTTCTGACTGCAATGGAATGAAGCTGGACGTTAACTCAAGAATCTTGAGAACATATGCAAACACATGCAGAGTAAACAACATACTCCTGAATGAACAGTGGAGTCTGAGAAGAAATCAAATGGGAAATCAAAAAAAATTTATGAACAAATGAAAATGACAATGTAACCTAACAAAACTTACAGGATACACCAAAAGCAGTGAAATGAAGAGCTGGTTTTTTGAAAAAAATAAACTAAATTGATATGTTTCCTAGGATACCGACTCAAACCCAGCTCCAGGGATGCATTATGGTTTATAGAACCATTGAGAGCAATCCTATGCCATTGCCATAATGACAGGTTGAATTAACTCAAGCCTAAGGTAACTAGAACATGGCATTTCCAGGATGAGAGAGATTTGTATAGGAAGGGGCAAAGATTCAAGTACATTTAACTGGACTTACTGGGAAATTTGATGGAAAATTTTTTGGGGGAAAAATCTTCTAAAAGACAATTTTGAAAAGTTTAGCATATACATGTGAAACTTTCAATTGTTACATCACAGGATAAAATTGACACCAGAGATGCAGAATAGAAGGATGCGCTGCCTAATCAAACCAGCTCTGAAAGATGCCTTATTGAGAAGTTTAGTTACATTAATTGACATATGGCTATTTTCAGACCAATTATAGTTTAGTTTTTCCTTGTTTTATGTAGAAAGCATTCTAATGACTCACATGAAAATGTTCACAATTGATCATAATGATAGGTCTAAGAGTCAAAGGGATCACATAAACAAGACTAATGTCTGAAAATACTAACCAATAGAATAAAAAAGGGAGAGAATGATCCATCATGGGAAGCAGGATACACAGCAGACTCATAGAATGGCAGATGTCCTAAACAGCACTCTGGCCTCAGAATCAGCCCTTAAGGCATTCGGATCTGGCTGAAGAGCCCATGAGAGTATTTTAGGCATGGAAAGCCAAGACACTCTGGCAGGAAAAAAAAAAAAGAGGACCTAAATGAAAGGTCTCTGCCAGTGAGATCCCAGTGGAAAGAACGGGGCCATCAAAGAAAGAGGTATCTTTCTCTAAAGGGAGGAGAGAACTTCCACTTTGACTATGACCTTGTCTAAGCAAGATCAGAGTTGGCTAACTCAAAAGGCTTCCATAGCCTTGGCAACTCATGACTAGAGCCTAGGCAGATTACTGACGCCATAAACAGGAGTGTCAAATTGTTAAGTCAACAACAGGAGTCACTGTGCACTTACTCCTTATGTAGGATCTCCGTCCTTAATGTGCTGTACATTGTGATTTAATGCTATAACTAGTACTCAAACAGCATTTTTCACTTTGTGTTTCTGTGTGGGTGCAAACTTAAAATCTTTATATACATAAGATCAATTTAGTTTATATAAAGATAATTGAAAATGAATCTTGATGTGAATGGAAAGGGAGAGGGAGCGGGAGAGGGGAGGGTTGCAGGTGGGAGGGAAGTTATGGGGGGGGGAAGCCATTGTAATCCATAAGCTGTACTTAGGAAATTTATATTCATTAAATAAAAGTTTAAAAAAAAAGAAATAACAAAGTAAAAAATGAGAAAACAGAGGGTGGATAAGAAAAAAAGCATATGAATTTTTATATATGAGTTGACCAACTTTCTCATTGAAGGACTAAAACTAAGAGATTGTGTTTAATAAACACCAAGATATACCGGTCGCACAATGGAACACTCAAAATGGTAGAGAAAGTTTGAAAATAAAAGGATGATCATGAACAACTAGACAAAGAAAAGCAAAAAGAGTGGTAATATTAGTACATGAGGCAGAAATTAAGAAGCAACAATTATATTTGAATTAGTTCGGTGTCAATTTTGAGAAAGAGAAATTTCCATGAGTAACAATGAAATGACAGATGTAGAGAATAAAATATGAAAATAATCTCCCATACCTGGATACATGTGTGTTGTTAAATTTTAAGAGTGTTGGAAAAGGAATGGAGGGATGCATACCTAGCTTTAATGTTTCCAAACTAGACAGGGTTCAATTAAATCAAACTATAAGCAAATTCATTTTTAACTGCACTCCTCCCCTTCCATCACCACCAAATCCCTCCTGAGAACTCAGGATTTCAGCCTATGGACTCAAAGTGGCTTTGGAAGATGGCCTCAATAGGCATCCCAGAGAAAGTGGTAAAACTAACCTGACGACATTCTCCTTAGATGGAGAACAAATTACTTTTATTTTTTGCATGTAAGTACACAAAGCTGCAGACAGTTCGCATCTTTAAGGATTCAAGTATATTTCTGGGACCTTTTTCAAGAAATCATTCCCTATGCCAATGTCTTACAGTTTCTCAAATGTTCTCTACTAATTTGATATTAGGTCAGAGATTTAGGTCATTTATCCATTTTGAGTGGGTTTTTTGTGTAAAGTGTAAGGTAGGGGTCTTGTTTCATACTTCTGCATGCAGAGATGCCATTTTCCCAGCACCATTTGTTGAAGAGACTTTCCTTGCTCTGGAGATCGATTCTAGCTCCTTTGTCAAAGATGACTTGGTTGTACATGTTTGGATTAATTTCTGGAGTTTCTATTCTATTCCATTGGTCTACATGTGCATTTTTGTGCCCCTACCAGGCTGATTTAAAATATCCAATAGTGTGTCTTAAAATCTGGTATTGTGATACCTCCAGCTTTGCACTTGTTGTATAAGATCACTTTAGCTATTTGAGGTCTCATGTTTCCATATGGATTTTAGCATGATTTTCCTTAATTTGAGAAAAATGTTATTGGTATTTTGATTGGGATCCCATTGAATCTGTAAATTGCTTTTGGTAGTTTGGACATTTTGATGATATTGATCTTCCAACCCACAAACATGGAAGATTTTCCCATTTTTTTGGTGTCTCTTATTTCTTATTGTTTTGTAATTTTGTCATAGATATCTTTCACCTCTTTGATTAAATTTATCCCAAAGTATTTAAATTCTCTTGTAGCTATTGTGAATGAGATTGATCTTAGTTCTTTCGCATCCATGGCATTGTCTTTGGATACAAAGGCTGTTGATCTTTATGTGTTGATTTTATATTCTGCCACATTACCAAACTCTTGTATGAGTTTCAGTAGTCTCTTAGTGGAGTCTTTTCAATCCCCTACATATAGAATAGTGTCATCTGCACATAGGCATGTTTTGAGTTCCTCTTTTCCAATTTGTATTTCTTTGATTTATTTTCTTGCCTAATGGCTCTGGCTAAAATTTCCCAGACTATATGAAATGAAATGATCAGAGTGGGCAACCTTATCAGGTCCAGTTCTTAGTTGCTTCTAACTTTTTCCCATTCAATAAGATGCTGGCTATGGGTTGTCATAAATTGCCTTGATTGTATCAAGGAATGTTCCTTCTAACCCAATTTGCTTAAGGTTTTCATCATGAAAAGATGTTGTATTTTATCAAATGCTTTCTCTTCATTTATTGAAATAATCACATGGTTTTTGTTCTTCAGTTCGTTAATTTGATGTATTATATTAATTGATTTGTGAATGTTGAGCCATCCCTACCTACAAGGGAAAAATCCAACTTGTTACAGGTAAATGATCTTTCTTATGTGTTGTTGGATTCTATTGGCTAGTATTTTGTTGAGGATTTTTGCATCTATTTTCATAAGGAACATTGGTCTATAGTTCTCTTTCTCAATTCCTAAATCAGAAAAAGATAAAACTAAGTTGATGTTGTCCTTATCAGAGTTTGGGAGAATACCTCCCTTTCAATTGTTTTGAATAACTTGGAGAGTTTGGATTATTTCTTCTTTAAATGTCTGGTAGAATTCAGCAGTGAAGCCATCTGGTCTTGGCCTTTTCTTTGTTGGGAGGGCCTTTATTACTGATTAAATTTCCATCTGTTTAAGTTTCCTATGTCTTCATGAGTCAACTTTGGTACATTGTATGTGTCTATGAAACTATTTCTTCTATGTTTCACAATTTATTGGCATAGAACTCTTTGTAGTAATTCCTGATGATTTTTTATTTCTGTGGCATCTGTTGTTACATTTCCTTTTTCATTTGATTTTATTGATTTGGGTCTTCACCCTCTTTGATTATTTAGGCCAATGGCATATCAATTTTTTCAACAACAGCTCTCCATTGCATCAATCTTTTCTATCATTCTTGTGTTTCAATTTCATTTCTTCTCAAATTTTAATTATTTCTTTCCTCTGACTAATTTTGGGTTTGATTTGCTAGTTTTCTAGGTCCGAGATGTACTGATAACTCATTTATCTGGTGCCTTTCCAATTTCTTGATGTAGGCACAAATTGCTATAAATTCCCTGTTAACACTGCTTTTGCTGTACCCACAACATCATGGAAATACATATAGGTAAGTAAACATAAATCTTTATTGTTAGCAAGGGTGATTACAGAAAAACAATCATTCCTCTCTCAATTTCCAAGAATTTGTCTTTTTTTTGTCTTTTCTGGTTTTTTTAACTTTTATTTAATGAATATAAATTTCCAAAGTACAGCTTATGGGTTACAATGGCTTCCCCCTCCCAAAACTTCCCTCCCACCCACAACCCTCCCCTTTCCCGCTCCCTCTCCCCTTCCAATCACATCATGATTCATTTTCAATTCTCTTTATATACGGAAGATCAGTAAGTAAAAATTTGTCTTTCTAGAGCTATGTACAGCAATTTTTGACAATCTAATTCACTATTCTATTGCTTTACCAGCTGTATAATGGGAGCTCTCAAATCTTTATCATCTGGGGCCAGCACTGTGGCATAGCAGGTAAAGATACCACCTGCAGAGCCAGCATCCCATATGGGCACTGATTCAAGTCCTGGCTGCTCCACTTCTGATCTAGCTCTATGTTATGGCCTGGGAAAGCAGTGGAAGATGGCTCAAGTCCTTGGGATCCTGAATACATGTGGGAGACCCAGAAAAAGCTCCTGATCCTGGCTGCAGATTGGCACAGCTCCGGCTGCTGCAGCCATCTTGGAAGTGAATCAGCAGATGGATAACCTCTCTGCCTCTGCCTCTCTGTAACTCTGCCTTTCAAATAAATAAATCTTTTAAAAGTAACTATATCTTTAATCTGTTTCTTTCTTAGAATCTAAGTTTATATTTCCAAATACTGCAAGATAATTATCTTATCTCATTAATACTTCAAATTTTGCCTGTCCAACACATATATAGACATCATCAAGAACTGAAGTAGAAAGATTGCAATAACCTTTGCTTAATAATCATCCCTTTTGTTTGTTAATACTTTCTCTAAAATTTGGGAACTTTTTGCAATCCTCACCAAATATTTGAATTTCCTTTTTCAATGTTTACTTTGCATAGTTTCATGTTACATTCATTTGGGAACCTGAGTTTTTTCAAGGGGAAATTTAGTGTTGAACTTTGGCTCCTGAAAGTGTTTTTTGTCCTAAAGCCCTATCCATTTTCACATGTCAGGTGAATATGGTAAATCAGCTTCATACTAAGAAAAGGCTAATGTCAATACACTTTATTAAACCCTCATAGAAGATTTGACCTGAGCTAAACAATTCAAATTACTTTACTTTTATGTCTTTGCATCAGCATTTATTCATTCATTGATACCTGGCATTTTTTTCTCCTTGTACTCCTATGAGAAATTTTCACTGACCTCACTCTCAATCCTACAGAGTAACTATTTCCAAAACTCTCAGACTTAATCCTCTATTATAGAATTCTACACTGCATGATTATTTAGTTTTGTTTATCTCCACAGTAGATGGCAATGTCCTTGTTAAAAATAATGAACCATTACTTACCTAAGAACGGAAGGAGGAAGACAACAAGGAATGTGTCACATGATCAGCAATAATCTTTATTAGTTCCCTCATAATGTCCACCTTCAGTTCTCAGTAGACTTTTCTATGGGAAAGAAAAGCAATAATTTAAACATGAACACAAGGATTGGAATCTAAATGCTTCTATTATTCACAATATGTGCTATAGCCCCTGGCCCAGAAATATCCCTCTTCTTTCCAGGTTCAACATCAGTGATTTATAAATGTGGATAATTCTAATCAGTCAGAATTTTCAGGTTGGCTCAGGAGTGAGCATTATGGGATGTGCAGCTCAGTGAAAATGTTATGACTCAAATGAAGCGTGTTACATTAGTAATATGTATCTGGTTTCACGTGCCACAGCACAGATCTGCATAGGCACTAAATTAGACACAAAACTCACAAGAGGATAACAGATATCTTTCTGCCCCATTTAACAAACACAACTTTTTCTTGTTTCTTGGAGATTGAGCTCTTGTTTCACTTTCTCATTGCCTATCAATCAGCCTCAGAAGACATCTGCAATTGTATTTCCTTTATAAAGACATAAATCCTGGCAGCGGCCGCCGACACTCATCTAAAAGCTCCATCCTAAATTACCTTTGTCAGGCTGTAGAGAAAGTAAAAGGCACACTTCAGTCTCATTTGATTACATCAATGGGTACCAGCTAGCCAGAGAATGGAAAAACCTTTCTATCTACATGCACCATTAACTGCATAAGACTCAATGCACTGCTTTACCTTTGCTCCTCTAATTGCTACTTACAAATTCTTTTCTCTCCATCATGTTATCTCTCATAAATCAAGAAGCAAAAGCATTTGTGGCTGAGTCTCTGACTCTAATTTAACATGATATGCTGCTCTGTCACGTTTATACCAAAGACCAATAATGTTCCAAGTCACCATGGGAACCAGGGCATGAAGAGTAAAAGCCCTCCCATACACTAGACAAGTGGGAGTGCAGTGGGGACATGTGCCCAACCAATATCAAGGGCTATGTCATTTTGGTGAAATTTCTGACTCAGCCCAGTTCTAATGCCAGAGAACTGTTAATCCCATCTACATTTCCTGAAACTTAATGTGCAGTTGGTCCACACCTCCAACAGAGAGAAGTGACAGGGTAATCGTTCACATTGCAAGCAGACTATTACATATTCCCTGCCAAGAAGCTTATCATTTGGTAAAATATTAAAAGGCCACCTTAGGGGCTGGAGCTGTAGTGTAGTAGGTGAATGCTCTGCCTGTGGTGCCAGCATCCCATGTGGGTGCCAGTTCAAGTCCCAGCTGCTCCTCTTCCAATCCAACTCTGATAATGGTCTGGGAAAGCAATGGAAGATGGACCAAGTGCTTGGGCCCCTGCACCCACATGGAAAACCCAAAAAAAAGCTCTTGGCTCCAGATCAGTCCACTTTGGGGGTAAACCAAGGATGGAAAACCTCTTTATGTCTCTCCCTCTGTCTGTAACTCTGCCTCTCAATTTTTTTTAATAAAAAGGCCACCTTAAAAATAAATCAACTGAGGGTTGTGACTTCTACTTAATCAAAATATTTCACTTCACAAATTTCCTCAAGGCAGTATCAAGTGTACCTCCCAACCACCATGTGCACACAGATTAATCATTACTAAGTAGGAAAATGTGATATTATTTAAAATTGATCAGAAATAATCAAATGTCTCTACATTATAGATCTGTAACAAGCAATTATGTCATTTTTTATAACATGAATTTACATAGTACTTCAGTGGTAAGGCCTGTTTCTAGTGATGCAAATCTTTTCAAGCACATATAATCCATGCCAACATCACCTACATATGAAGAAACAGCTCCTATGTATTTCTTCTGCCTCCCAAATATTTCTTTTTCAATACTTTTAGGTTATATTTGCTCTCCTTTGGCCTCATGATAACAAAACTATCAATTACAAGGAAAAAATAGTTGGATTTCCACCATAAGAAAAATATGTCTTCAGAGGAGAATACAAAGGAAATGTGAAGAATACTAAGATAATAAAATATATGACTTGAGAAAAGTCAAATTCAGTCTATGTATGGAATTGCATGTTATTTTTAAGATTTATCTTCCTACAAAATGTTCTCCATAATTTCTAGAACTGAGCTGAGGTAAGCAATCATATTGTGTTATGATTCTACAAAATTTTAAAGTCAAAACTGAAACAAAAAATGCACTACTGGTTACCAGAGTAGACAAATCTTTGCCACGAGTTTGTTTCAATGCTATTCAGATAATTGCTAATAGTCTTAGATTCACTAAGCTCAAAAAAATCTTATGGAATATTTTGGTCCTTTAACTTAAAAACCACATTTTTTAATGAAAAATTAATTCAAGAAAGTTGTCTCCATTTGAAATCATTAACATTTAAGAGAAATTCTTGATGCCAGTCAATAAAGTCAGCTAAATCTACAGAATAATGTGTCATGAGATGATTTGCAGTTAATAAGAGGCCAAATTTACAATCGGTGCGCTACTGAAAGAGTGGAAGCAGTTCTCTATACACACCAGTAAGAGAACCATGAAATCTGGACAGTTAGAATAGACTAGAAGGAGCTTATTTATTGCAAAGAATCTTCACTAATTTGGCACATCTATGTTGCCTTTTTAGTAGAAAAATGTCTCTCAGGGCCAGCGCCGTGGCTCAACAGGCTAATTCTCCGCCTGCAGCGCCGGCACACCAGGTTCTAGTCCCGGTCAAGGCGCTGGATTCTGTCCCAGTTGCCCTTCTTCCAGGCCAGCTCTCTGCTATGGCCCAGGAAGGCAGTGGAGGATGGCTCAAGTGCTTGGGCCCTGCACTCCATGGGAGACCAGGAGAAGCACCTGGCTCCTGCCTTCGGATCAGCGCGGTGCGCCGGCTGCAGCACGCTGCCCACGGCGGCCATTGGATGTTGAATCAACGGCAAAGGAAGAACTTTCTCTCTGTCTCTTTCTCTCACTGTCCACTCTGCCTGTCCAAAAAAAAAAAGTCTCTCAGTCACATAGCATTTAGTTATGTATGTGAATGTGTACATTCATCATTATATTATTAAGTATAGCGTACTTTTCTCAAGTTGTTTTTAGTACATCATGTCTTCAACCTGATTTTTCAACTATGAGGCTACTTCAAAAAGTTCTGGAAAATAGAATTAGAAGTTTATTTTCAGGAAAAATTTTTTGAAATCCACTCATAAGAGGAATCAGAGTTCATGAAAATTACATACTACAAAAGTTAATTTTGATATAAGATACATTATCTTTTAACTGTTTCATCACAACACTTGTTAAAATTTTTTATCTTATTTGAGAGACAGAGAGGGATAGAGATAGAGCCCTTCCTTCTGCTGGTTCACTACCACAATGCAAGGGGAGTAAGCTAAAGCTTGGAGCTGGGAACTCAGTCCAGGTTACCACATGGGTGGCAGGGCTAGACTCAGAAGCATTGATAGGACTCAAACCTACACACTGCAACATGGGATGTGGGTATACCAAGCTGCTTCCTAATCACTGCACCAAATACTCATCCTCTCCACATTTTGTAGTATCCTTCCTTAGGAGACCTGTAAAGATGCCAAAAGACATGTTTAAAATATGAAGGGCCGACACTGTAGCATAGCAGGTAAAGCCACTACCTGCAGTATTGGTGTCCCGTATGGGTACCAGCTCAAGTCCCGGCTGCTCCACTTTCGGTCCAGCTCCCTGCTAATGTACCTGGGAAAGCAGCAGAGGATGGCACAAGTCCTTGAGCCCCTGTAACCACATGGGAGACCCAGAAGAAGCTTCTGGCTCCTGGCTTCCAATTGGCATAGAACCAACTTTTGCAGCCAGTTGGGGAGTGAACCAGAGGATGGAAGACCTCTCTAACTCTCTCTGCCTCTCCCTCTCTCTGTGTAACTCTGACTTTCAAATAAATAAATAAATGTGAAAAAAAAAAATCACTAGGGGCCAGCACTGTGGCGTAGCAGGTAAAGCCTCCTTCTGCAGTGCTGGCATCCCATATGGGTGCTGGTTTGAGTCCTGGCTACTCCACTTCTGTTCCAGCTTCTGCTATGGCCTGGGAAAGCCACCAGTAGAAGGTGGCCCAAGTGCTTGGACCCCTGCACCCACGTGGGAGACCTGGAAGAAGTTCCTGGCTTAAGATCAGCTCAGCTCTGGCTGTTGTGGCCATGTGGGGAATGAACCAGCAAATGGAAAACCTCTCTCTATGTCTCTGCCTCTCTAACTCTGCCTTTCAAATAAATAAGTCTTTAACAAAATAGTATCAATACTAGATAAACATCTGAGATCTTAGCATGTATTTGACACTTTGGCAAAGATGATTCACAAATAATTTCATTTAATCCTCAGAATAATGTTATGAGCTAAGCATATACCACACCTCAGTCCTTCTCCATGGCACATGTATGTATGCATGCATGTATATGTATATATGTGTATGTATGTGTGTATATATGTATATGTAGTTTTCAATTTATCTTTATAAAGAAGTTTAGGAAAGAAGATAAGAAAGCATTTCATTCTAAGATGATTTTGTTTCAGATTTTTCACTTCAAAGAGTAGGTTTCCCAGAAGACACAGGAAGAGAGAGATGCCATCTTTTGGTATCAGATTATTTACCAGACAGTCATAGCCTACACAAACATTACATCAGAACCAACCAGGCAAAATATGACTTGCAGCTACTAATATGCTGTATTTTATTCAAAAGACTCACTGCTCTTCTGTGAGAGAATTATACATCTTCATTCTTTTGATGACAGGAATAGCCAATGATTTGCTTTAGACAATAAATATGAGCGTAAGGTGACACATCATTTCTCAGAAGCAGCTTTCTGCACATGAGTCACCAAGTTTCTAATTTCCCTGTTATGAGCCTTTCAGTATCCTTGAAAGGAGTTTCTCCATAAGGTCAGGTTCAAGAATGAAGGCAACACCTGGCAAAGCCCTACCTAGCCTGTAGTGAACATGAATGAGAGATAAACTTTAACAGATTAAAACCCCTATGTTTTGATGGTCAGGTTTTACTAAACCTTAACTTTGTCCATCCCAACAGAAACAAATAATACAACAGTGACTAAAAGAAATGAAACTGGTGGTTAAACTGCCTAATTGCAAACCAAAATTCTACAATTGTTATTTATGCTATTGAAATTCACTTCCAAAATCTGACCTTTGAATTGCCAAAGTCAATGCATAGCAGATTTATTTGCTTGAATGTTCTCACGGACTCATATAGAAAAGCAAGTGGAATAATTTGCAAACAGTGCACATTAAGCAAAATAGACTACAAAGGTCAAAATCTCAAACATTTGTAAAACTTTTTCCAACATAAACATTTTTTTTTCAATTTAAAATTCTAAGTGACTTTGATAACCTAATTCCATCCAACAACACATCCATGAAGAGTCTTCAAAAAGTTTGTAGAAGGCTCACAATATAAAAAAAAAAATCTATGCATGGATTTCAAAAAAATTTGCACCAAAATAAACTTGTCTTTTAATTCCATTTTCCATGAATTTTTGAAGCACTCTGTAAATACCATTTGGTGAATATTTGAAATATCATTGTCTTTCTTCCTTTCCATTACTATAATAGCATAACATCAATATTTTTCATTTCTGATCTTCTTCATGCTTTGGAGTCCATACTGAGAAAACAGTGGTATGTGATTTTCTGGTATGTCATTTTGGCATAGTTGGTAATTCATTGCTTATCACTGCTTATAATACTTGTAAGCTATGATAAAAAAAAATAAAACATTTGTTCAGGTAATTTTACCCTCCATGCCTTCAAAGTGATTTGCAGTTGCATGCAAAAATATGAATAACATATCATAGCCAAAAATAAGTTGGAGATTAGTTCAAAGGAGAATAAAAGCAGGCATATTAGATGAATTTAGTACATAAAATTGGATCCAACAGGAGATTATACAGCTATTACAATGCTTTTCACACTCAGTTTTGAGATGTCCAGTGTCCAAAGAGAACAACATAATCACTTGTCAAATAAGTCGAAAAAAAGTTTTTAAAAAAGACAATCACTCAAGAATAACTCAACTTTTCATGGCATGGAAATTTGACAGACATTTCTTCTATAGGTAAACCTTAAAAGTCAAATATAAGATGCCATGATTAGTGATGTCTTTATCAATACCTCCAGAAATAACAATGTACTTACCAACAATTCTTACAAACACAACTGCAAAAACAGATTTCCTATGTTGCATTCTATTAAGAATTGCATTTCACCCTATAACTTCAGAAGACATCCAAGTTATTTCTTCACATTAATCTCATGTAATCATCTAGGAAATTTCAGTTTCTTTATGTATCAGTATAATATTCCACGTGGCACTCCTGAGCCAAACACAAAAATAAAGACTGAATATTGTCTGTTGTAGATTTCCATGGTCTGGGAGCTACAATTTCTTTATGCCTACATATTAGAAAAACATTCTGACTTATCTGTAAAAGAATCTTTAATGTACATGATCATATTCTTTGATTCAATATGACAATTTCCACATCTCTTACCATCAATACTTCTTTCAACTGTCGTCTCCCATTTCATACTTTTGGGGTAGATTTTCTGAAGCCATTTTTCCTTGCTTTATTATTTCTCTCACCAGTTGGATACCTCACTTAAAGTGACAGTCCCATGGCACTGACACAGAACACTGATCCTAAATAACAATCTAACTCATCACAGATATGCTCTATTTGTGCTCACAGAGAGACTATGCAGTGATGTTGACATTGGCCACTCGCTATGGGATGCCATTCTTTCTTCGAGGTCTTCTGATTTTGCTTGTCTTCCTACATAAATGTCAATGATTTCTGTTAGCAAAATTGTGCCTTGCTGAAGTTCATCAACAAATATGGTCAAGAACACGGAAAAAAAATTCAGCAAAATAATGTACAGATTTGAACACTCCTTAGAGATCTGAGATTCAAACTTGGGAAAATCGTCTTCAGGAGCCCCTTAATAAACTGACATGAAAAACCTTCATTTAGATCTGTAAAGTCATCTTTGTTCAGCTGTTCATTTCTCAAACCAAGGATGTGTGAAATACTTCACTTTGGAAACTCATGGTTAGATACATTGTTCATATTCTTAAGTGTTTGATCTGGAACATGTTGATCTCCCTGTGCCTGTATTTGTCTTTAAAACAGAGATTATACCTTTTTCCCGGGGTTTTTACAAGGCTTACATGGGCTAAAATCCACACACTCCTGGAGCCATGCTCAGCACAATCCTAGCATAAAATGGTACCTTCTGTAGTTAGTTTACTGGAAGAGATTCTCACGCTTCCCTATAGGATTTTCTTCTTCAGCCTTCAATAGTATAAAACGATACAAATGGGCACCACAAACATACTTGGTTTTCGGATGAATTCCAAACTCTATCTCATTAGGAAGAACTGAAGCCACACATTTGCCTTTTCTTGCACACACAGTTTCCATCAATAGACACCACGCCACTTCAGAGATTTTTTTTTTTTTTTTGACAGGCAGAGTTGAGAGAAAGAGATGGAGAGAAAGGTCTTCCTTTTTCCATTGGTTCACCCTGAGTGGCCGCTACGTTGTGGATGGCGCACTGCGCCGATCCGAAGCCAGGATCCAGGTGCTTCCTCCTGGTCTCCCATGCGGGTGCAGGGCCCAAACACCTGGGCCATCCTCCACTGCACTCCAAGGCCACAGCAGAGAGCTGGCCTGGAAGAGGAGCAACTGGGACAGAATCCGGCGCCTCAACTGGGACTAGAACCTGGGGTGCCAGCGCCGCAGGCAGAGAATTAGCCATGGCTAACATCGCTTCACAAATTAGTACTTCTTGTTAAATGCCTAAATAAAACCAACTACAATTTTATGTTTTTTCAATTTGAAATGCCTTGTCTTCTATTAAGCCTCCCTTAAAAGTTCTGCTCACCTACCCCCGCGTTGGTGACAGGTTACAATACAAAAAGCACACATATGGAGAACAAAAGCTTGTCCTGAACTGGCTGTATCATTCGCTAGTTCTTTAGATTTAAAGAAGACATTTCCCTTATATAGACTAGCTTCCTTTAAGGAATGAATGGATACGATCTTCTATAAATGTAAATTCTACAGTTTTCAGAAACTTTTTCATGTTATCTATATACGTTGGACAATATGGTATTGACTCTCCCAAAGCTATACATACAAATAGACTTGTGAAGAAGAATTCTCATCGAAATCATTCTAATGTAAATCATGTATCATCTACTTCTTTGTGCTTTCTGGAAATGGAAAACACTGTATATTCAAAGATAATAGTTACAACATCCTCAATAGCAAGAAAATTCTCATTTCCTCCTTAACCTAAAACAAACGCACAACTTTGATTTTTTTTTTTTTAATCTTCCAAATGTTGTCAGTTTCTGGATTTCTTCGCACCGACTTCCAGGATCACTAGTATCTACAATAGGAACAGCCATTTGATTCCCAGCTGCAGTCACATGCTGCACACCACAGATGTCACACAAGGTATGAGATAGCTTCTGGAGTTGTTGGCATCTCCCAAGAAGGCACTGCTGGCCTCAGGTCTCCCGGGAGACAGTGACAGTATCAGCAAGAGTCAAAGCAGGAATCCCTGAAGGTTTCAGTGGAAACATCCTGCAGCCAGGCCCACCACGAGCAGAACTAAACCGAAGAAGCACAAAGCCAAAAGGCCAAGAGTTGGCTAAATCAGCAAGTGTCACAGAAAGGCCGAGCTGGAGGAACAATGTTCAAGGGAAAGCTGAGATTCGGAATCCTCTTCTGAACCACAAGTGAGGTGAGAAGAACTGGTCTGGAATAACCCACGCATCCACCCAGTAGCACCGGCACAAACAAAACCCCTGAGGAAAATTCCCCTCAGGTATGCCCATGGGCCTCCCACATATTAAAAGCAAGCATGACCTTGCGAAGATTATAAAACACAGGAAAACAAGCCACTCCCTGTAAGAATCAGCAGAAGGAAACATATTTAACAGAAAGAATTATATACATTGAACTTCCTGACACAACCGGAAATAGCTACAGGTGGCAGAGCAAGCCAGTGGCTGAGTAAGACGCTCCAGTGATCATCACCCCACAGAGGTATCAATCTGAAAATCTGTTCACCCACCAAGCCATCTTCAAAGAGCCAGGGAAGCCACATGAGATCATTTTGCCTTGTTTTAGTTGAACAATGAGTAAACATGCATTAAAGAAAGCAGGAAAAAGAGTTGCCTAGGACACCCCTCCACCAGTTCCAAGTAGTACACAGCATGGAGATAAAGGCCTTACATTCTGCTTGGGGTGAGAAATAGGATTAAGCACAGATTGAGATTTAAAATCCAATACCTGGCCTGCTACAGTGAAACCCGGTGCCGGACAGAGTTCCATGGCTCCTGCCCACAGGTCTGTACCTGCAGATTGATCCTCGGGGCCCTCCTTAGCCTGGTGGCTAAGGAACTACCTTCACCAACACTTCAAACTCCAGCAAACAAAGAAAGCCCCAGTCACTGGAGAGTAGGGTAGGAAAGCCAATATAGACTCTGCCCTTGAACTTAGCACCACGGTGAGATGCAGCACATATGAAGATCAAAGGCCTCTATCCCCAGGCCAGTGCTCAGACACGGCACCTACATCTGTCCCAGCATCAGGCAAAGAACTGTGCCCTCTTGGGATGAATTCATTTCTTCTTCCTGTGTCATTGCCAGCCTCACATGGCTTGGTGGGCAGTGCCTGGTGACTGTGAGATGCAGGTAAAACCTAGCTTAGTGTCAGCCTGGGAAACCAAAGTACTGCCTCCACCTCCCTTCTCCCAACCTAAGGCAAACAGTGAGGAGTGAGAGTTCAACAACAGGGGAGTAAGGAATGAAAATTAGCCCAATGGCCGGTGCTGAGGCTCACTAGGCTAATCCTCCTCCTGCGGCGCTGGTACCCCGGGTTCTAGTCCCTGTTGGGGCGCTGGATTCTGTCCCAGATGCTCCTCTTCCAGTCCAGCTCTCTGCTGTGGCCCGGGAAGGCAGTGGAGGATGGCCCAAGTGCTTGGGCCCTGCACCCACATGGGAGACCAGGAGAAGCACCTGGCTCCTGGCTTCGGATCAGCACAGTGCATCGGCCTTAGCGGCCATTTGGAGGGTGAACCAAATGAAGGAAGACCTTTCTCTGTCTCTTTCTCTCTATATAAATCTGCCTGTCAAAAACAAAACAAACAAACAAAAAAAAAAAAAAACAGAGAATTAGCCCAAAACTTTGACTGGAAACTCAGTGCCAACCCTGCTGGGGTGAGACCAGCATCACACAATGATGCAATCCACAGTACTCAGACAGAAACTCTAAGTCTGCCTTCGCACAACTAGAGGAATGCCACCAATCAGAAAAGATTTATGTTTTGGTCTGCAACTTGAAATTCAGTGGCAGGCTGGTAGAAGTAGCACTGGATCCTGACAGGCCCTGTCTCCAAGCCAGTGCTTGCAGACAGAGCCTCTGGTGCTGCCCTTGTGCCAAGCAGAGAACCATGGCCCCAAATGACTGGACTTATATCCCAGCCAGCACCAACTGTGTCTGGTACAGCACCTTCGGACAGCAAGTTGACCTTGGGAGCAGGCAACCCATGTTGAGTCAGCCTTGACCCTCCCCCATATAGTGCTGGTCTTGGCAGGCTGTGCACTCCAGGTAAAATCTAGCTTAGTGGCAGTAGTTGCCACAGGTCTGCTCATTCCTTTCCTCTTTCAACCCCATGCAGCATAATATGGGGAGAATAATTTCCTTTTGATGGGAAGAATAGGAAGGTGGGTGCCAAGACATTACACATAATCTGAGACTGGTGCCACAAAGAGCCATGCACCTCTGGCAAACTTTGTGCTGGTCCTATGATCGTGACCATGCCCCTGCCTCTGGGTGAACTTGGATGACTCCTCTAGGATGCCAGGTTGGTGCTTCCATGACTTCAGCCACTGCAGACTGAGGGACAGCACCCTTGTGACCCTGGCTCCATGGGCTGCCACTCAGAACCATGCAGTCCTATTAGGAATGAGAGGAATACCTTATGCCCTGCTGCCACTGTCACTTATAAGAATGGAAGAAGGTATGGGGAGATTATACTGCAGGATCCACCTGCAACCAAAGTCAAAAGAATATACCCAAACAAACAGAAGATCTTAAGTGACAGTATCAAGTCCTTATTACTTCAATGATAACCTTGAATATAAATGAACTAAGTGACTCAGTCAAAAGACACAGACTGGCTGAAAGGACGAGTAACACGACCCTACAATGTACCACCTACAAGACACTTCACCAGTCAAGAGAAACACACACTGAGAGTCAGTGGACAAAGAAGATATCCCATCCAGATTATGAAAACCATAAACAGCAGGAGTAGCTACACATATCAGACAAAACAGATTTTAAGACAAAAACTCAAAAAAGAGACAAGGAAAGTCACTAAGTAATGATCACGGGAGAAATTCAGTAAGGAGATACAATGAATGAAAATGTATATGCACCAAACACGGAAGTACCCAATTGTATAAGAATCAGATGCAAAAGGAGAGATAAGTTCCAATTGTAGAAGTAAACTTCAATATCCAACTTTTGTCAATGGGCAGATAAGAACCCCCAGCAATAAATGCAACAAAGAAGAGTTAAACTAGACTATAGACCCAAATGGTATAACAGACATTTATAGAACACTTTGTCCAACAGCTGCAAAATATGCATTTCTCTTCATCAGCACATGTAAATCCTCTAGGAGAGGCCACACATTAAACCACAAATAAATCTTAACAAATTTCTAAGAATAATATCATATACTGTAGATAATAACTAGAAATCAACAAGAAACAATCATTTACATAAATACATGAAGGCTGAATGATATGCTTCTCAATGAACAATGAGTCACTGAAGAAATCAAAAGGGAAACAAAAATGCAAACAAAATTGGACATACTAAAAACTGTTTATAAAAATAAGTGCTTATGGGGCTGGTGTTGTGGCATAATGGGTAAAGCCACCGCCTGCAGTGCCGGCATCTCATATAGGTGCCCGTTCGAGTCCCAGCTGCTCCACTTCTGATCCAGCTCTCTGCTACGGCCTGGGAAAGCTGTGGAAGATGGCCCAAGTAGTTGGGCCCCTGCACCCACATGGGAGACCCGGAAGAAGCTCCTGGCTCCAGGCTTTGGATCAGCACAACTCCGGCCATTACAGCCATCTGGGGAGTGAACCAGCAGATGGAAGACTTCTGTCTCTGCCTCTGCCTCTCTGTGGCTCTGACTTTCAAGCAAATAAATTTTTTAAAATAGTGCTTACATTAAAAAGATATGAAATAAACAATCTAATGGTGTGTTAAACAAGAATAAACCAAATCCAAAGTTAGTAGCAGGAAAGAAAGATCAAAATAGAAATAAATGTAATAGAGAGTGGGCATTGTGGCACGACTTATGCCACACTTGAGACACTTGCATCTCACATCAGAGTTCCGATTTCAGTCCCAGCCACTCCACCTTCAATCTGACTTCCTACTAATGAATCCTAGGGAGCAGACGACAGTTCAAGTGCTGAGGTCCCTTCTACTCACATCAGAGGTCTGAATGGAGTTCCAGGCTTCTGGATTTGGCCTAACCCAGCCCTGGATGTCACAGGTATTTTGCAAGTAAAATCTGTTACCCCTTCTCCCTTTGCCTTTCAAGTAGATGAAAACTCATACTTGTGAAAAGAAAGAAATATAACAGGCTCCAAAAAATACAAAAGATCAAAGAAATGAACAGCTAGGTTTTTGTTAAGTTTTTGTTGCTATTCTTTATTTGAAAGGCAGAGTGACAGAGGAGGAGAGAGATTCCCATCTGCTGCTTCACTCCCTAAGTGTCCCAACAGCTAGGAGGCCAGGCCAAAGGTATGAAGCAGGAACTCCATCCAGGTCTCGCACATGGATGCCAGGAACCTAAGTACTTGAGCTATCAACTGCTGCCTCCCAGGCACGTTAGCTGGAAGGTAGATTAGAAGGGAAGGCGGATTGATCCCAGGCATTCCAATAGGGGACACATGTATCCCAAATGACATCTCAACCCACTGTACCACAAAATGTGCCCCAGAAGAGCTGGTTCTTTGAAAAAAAAAAGAAAGAATTATTGAGCTAGACTAAAAGAAAAAAGGGAGCAGATTGAAATTAACAAGCTAAGTCATGACAAGAGCCTCAGGTGATCAATGACATCATAAATCAGAGTGTCAATTGTTAAATCAACAACAGGAGTCACTGTGCACTTGCTCCCCATGTAGGACCTCTGTCCTTAATGTGTTGTACTATAAGAATTAACGGTAAAACTAATCTTCAAACAGTAATTTATAATTTGTGTGTCTGTGTGAGTAGAAATTGTTGAAATCTTTACTTAGTATAGAATTGATCTTCTGTATATAATTAAAAATGAATCTTAATGAAGAATGGGATGAGAGAGAGAGTAGAAGATGGGATGGTTTGTGGGTGGGAGGGAGGTTATGGGGGGAAAAGCTGCTATAATCCAAAAGTTGTACTTTTGAAATCTATAAAATAAAAGTTTTCTATTAAAAATGAAATAAGCTAAGATGACAAATACACATCACAGCTGATACACAGAAAAACAGGATCAGACTTATGAATAACTACATGCCAAAAAATGGAAAACTTAGAAGAAAGGGTAAATCTCAGGACACATACAACCTACCAAAATTGAGCTATGAAAATGTAAAAAATCTTCAGAGCTACCATAACCAAAATAGCATGACGCTGGCATAAAAACATAGGCCAATGGAACAGAATAGAGATCCCAGAAATGAATTCATGCATCTCGACAAATATACCAAAGTATACACAGGTAAATTGACAGTCTCTTTAATAAATGGGCTGGGCAAACTGGATATTCATGTATCAAAGATTTAAACTTGTCCCTACCTCTCACCTTATCCAAAAAAAAAAAAAATCTACTTGAAATGGATCAGAAATTTAAATGTAAGACCCAAATCTATGAAACTTCTAAGAGACAATAAAGGAAAAATACTTCGAGGCATTGGCATAGGCAGAATTTCAGAATACTACAGGCAAAACTGAATAAATGGGATTATATAAAAGCAAAAAGCTTCTCCATAGCAAAGGAAATAATCAACAGGGCAAAGAGAAAACCACGAGAATACGTGAATACATTTGCAGGCTACTCATTTGGCAAAGGAGTAATACCCAGAATATTTAAGCAACTCAAGCACTCAACAGAATAACAACCAACAACCAAAGCAGTTAAGAAATAGGCAAAGGATCTGAACAGATTTCTCAAAGAAATGCCCAACAGAAACATGAAAAAAAAAAAAACTGTTAACTGTCATTAACACCAGAGAAAGGCAAATCAAAACCAAAATGATACATCATCTCACTCAAGATCAATTGAAAATGAATCATGATGTGATTGGAAGGGGAGAGGGAGCGGGAAAGGGGAGGGTTGCGGGTGGGAGGGAAGTTTTGGGAAGGGGAAGCCATTGTAACCCATAAGCTGTACTTTGGAAATTTATATTCACTAAATAAAAGTTTTAAAAAAAAGATCAGGGGGGCGGAGCCAAGATGGCGGATAGTGAGGACGTGTGCCTTAGTTTGGGAAAATAAACTTTCATAAAAGTGGAATTACTGTAGCCTCAGGAAAAGACTCAAGAAAAAAACTGCAGAGGAATCGCTTCCGGACCTTGTGGAGGAGACACAGAGGACTTACAGGGAACCCACCGCGTGGAAAACCAACCGAGACGAGCCGAGCGGCGAGCCAGAGCCACAGAATCTCGCCAGCGCGGGAACGGAGGAGGGTAAGAAAGACAAAGACCTGAGAAGTCCGAGACATTGGGGGGAGGGGGAACAGAGGCCTCTCCCTTCACTCACCAAGCAAAACAAAGAGCACCGCGATTTTACATATGTAAAGCTCAGCCAAACTCAGTATCTTTAGCGAAACTGGAGAACACATTGAGGGCTGCATAAACTCTGTGTATGGTCCCAGGGGTAGATCAAACGAATACTCACAGAGGCTAGATTACAACTACCCTCAACTCCACTCCCAACTGAGTCAAAAAAAAAAAAAAAAAAGAGAGAGAGAGAGAGCGTCCCAGCAAGGAGCAAATAATCTGGGAGAGTCGCTCTTTACACAGCCTTAAACCTCAAGAAACAAGCATAGCTCTCTGGCCACACCCATCACAGCCCCTAAGGCTCCAACAAAACAGACAGCTCACTTAGAGGCATAGTATAACGAGAGGAAAAAAAAAAACAAAAACAAAAACACCACAAATTATCTCTAACATGCCAAGCAAGAAACATAGAAGCGGAGGTACCAAGAACAAGGAAGGCACTATGACGCCCCCAAGTGAACAAGACACGCCAATGCAAGATTATGAAGATGAAGAGATAGAGCAAATGCAAGAAGCAGATTTCAAAAAATTCATAAGAACATTAAGAAGTTCTCAAAAACAAATTCTTGAACTACAGAAATCCTTAATGGACAAGATAGAAAATATCTCCCGTGAAAATGAAAGATTAAGGAGGAATCAAAATGAAATGAAACAACTAGTGGAACAGGAAACTGCGATAATGAAAAAAAACCTCAATGAAATGAAGAACTCAATAGATCAAATGGCAAACACATTAGAGAGCCTTAAAAACAGAATGGATGAAGCAGAAGAGAGAATATCGGAACTAGAAGATAGAGAACAGGAAAGGAAACAGTCAAATCAAAGAAAAGAAGAAGAAATCAGAAATCTAAAAAATACTGTCAGGAATCTACAGGATACTATTAAAAAACCCAACATTCGTGTTCTAGGAGTTCCTGAAGGCATGGAAAGGGAGAAAGGATTAGAAGGCCTTTTTAGTGAGATACTAGCAGAAAATTTCCCAAGTTTGGAGAAGGACAGAGACATCCTAGTACAGGAAGCTCAGAGAACCCCTAATAAACATGATCAAAAGAGATCCTCACCACGACACGTCGTAATCAAACTCACCACAGTGAAACACAAAGAAAAGATCTTAAAATGTGCAAGAGAGAAACGACAGATTACTCTCAGAGGATCTCCAATTAGACTTACAGCTGATTTCTCATCAGAAACCCTACAAGCCAGGAGAGAATGGCGAGATATAGCCCAGGTACTAAGAGAGAAAAACTGCCAGCCCAGAATATTATATCCTGCAAAGCTCTCATTTGTGAATGAAGGTGAAATTAAGACCTTTCACAGCAAACAGAAATTGAAAGAATTTGTCACCACTCGTCCAGCCCTGCAAAAGATGCTTAAAGATGTGTTACATACAGAAACACAGAAACACGGTCACCAATATGAAAGAAGGTAAAGGAAGGAAACCTCAGAGCAAAAGATCACAGGAAGCTCAAACCAGATATTAGAAAATATCTTTGGCAAATGGCAGGGCAAAGTTACTCCTTCTCAATAGTCACATTGAATGTTAATGGCTTGAACTGTCCAGTTAAAAGACACCGATTGGCTGATTGGATTAAGGAACAAAACCCATCCTTTTGCTGCTTACAAGAAACCCATCTATCCAACAATGATCCATACAAGCTGAGAGTGAAAGGCTGGAAAAAGATATACCACACCAACAGAAATGAAAAGAGAGCGGGCGTAGCCATCTTAATATCGGACAACATAAACTTTACCACAAAAACTGTTAGGAGAGACAAAGAGGGGCACTATATAATGATTAAGGGATCCATTCAACAGGAAGATATAACGATTATCAACGTATATGCACCTAATTACAGGGCACCAGCTTATTTAAAAGACTTGTTAAGGGACTTAAAGGGAGACTTAGACCCCAATACAATAGTACTGGGGGACTTCAATACTCCACTCTCAGAGATAGACAGATCAACAGGACAGAAGATCAACAAGGAGACAGTAGATTTAAATGACACTATAGCCCAAATGGATCTAACAGACATCTACAGAACATTTCATCCTACATCTAAGGACTTCACATTCTTCTCAGCAGTACATGGAACCCTCTCTAGGATTGACCACATACTAGGCCATAAAGCAAGTCTCAGCAAATTCAAAAGAATTAGAATCATACCATGCAGCTTCTCAGACCACAAAGGAATGAAATTGGAAATTGGCAACTCAGGAATCCCTAGAGCACGTGTAAACACATGGAGATTGAACAACATGCTCCTGAATGAACAACGGGTCATAGAAGAAATTAAAAGAGAAATCAAAAATTTTCTGGAAGTAAATGAGGATAACAGCACAACATACCAAAACCTATGGGATACAACAAAAGCAGTGTTAAGAGGAAAGTTTATATCAATAGGTGCCTACATCAAGAAATTGGAAAGGCACCAAATAGATGAGCTTTCAAGTCATCTCAAGGATCTAGAAAATCTGCAGCAAACCAAACCCAAACCCAGTAGGAGAAGAGAAATAATTAAAATCAGAGAAGAAATCAACAGGATTGAATCCAAAAAAACATTACAAAAAATCAGCCAAACGAGGAGCTGGTTTTTTGAAAAAATAAACAAAATTGACACCCCATTGGCCCAACTAACTAAAAAAAGAAGAGAAAAGACCCAAATCAATAGGATCAGAGATGAAATGGGAAACGTAACAACAGACGCCACAGAAATAAAAAGAATCATCAGAAATTACTACAAGGACTTGTATGCCAGCAAACAGGGAAATCTATCAGAAATGGACAGATTCTTGGACACATACAACCTCCCTAAATTGAGCCAGGAAGACATAGAAAACCTAAACAGACCAATAACTGACACAGAAATTGAAACAGTAATAAAGGCCCTCCCAACAAAGAAAAGCCCAGGGCCAGATGGATTCACTGCTGAGTTCTACCAGACATTTAGAGAAGAACTAACTCCAATTCTTCTCAAACTATTCAGAGCAATCGAAAAAGAGGGAATCCTCCCAAATTCTTTCTATGAAGCCACCATCACCTTAATTCCTAAGCCAGAAAGAGACGCAACATTGAAAGAGAATTACAGACCAATATCCCTGATGAACATAGATGCAAAAATACTCAATAAAATTCTGGCCAATAGAATGCAACAACACATCAGAAAGATCATCCACCCAGACCAAGTGGGATTCATCCCCGGTATGCAGGGATGGTTCAACATTCGCAAAACAATCAACGTAATACACTACATTAACAGACTGCAGAAGAAAAACCATATGATTCTCTCAATAGACGCAGAGAAAGCATTTGATAAAATACAACACCCTTTCATGATGGAAACTCTAAGCAAACTGGGTATGGAAGGAACATTCCTTAATACAATCAAAGCAATATATGAAAAACCCACGGCCAACATCCTATTGAATGGGGAAAAGTTGGAAGCATTTCCACTGAAATCTGGTACCAGACAGGGATGCCCTCTCTCACCACTGCTATTCAATATAGTTCTGGAAGTTTTGGCCAGAGCTATTAGGCAAGAAAAAGAAATTAAAGGGATACAAATCGGGAAGGACGAACTCAAACTATCCCTCTTTGCAGATGATATGATTCTTTATTTAGGGGACCCAAAGAACTCTACTAAGAGACTGCTGGAACTCATCGAAGAGTTTGGCAAAGTAGCAGGATATAAAATCAATCCACAAAAATCAACAGCCTTTGTATACACAGGCAATGCCACGGCTGAGGAAGAACTTCTAAAATCAATCCCATTCACAATAGCTACAAAAACAATCAAATACCTTGGAATAAACTTAACCAAAGACGTTAAAGATCTCTACGATGAAAACTACAAAACCTTACAGAAAGAAATAGAAGAGGATACCAAAAAATGGAGAAATCTTCCATGCTCATGGATTGGAAGAATCAATATCATCAAAATGTCTATCCTCCCAAAAGCAATTTATACATTCAATGCAATACCCATCAAGATCCCGAAGACCTTCTTCTCAGATATAGAAAAAATGATGCTGAAATTCATATGGAGACACAGAAGACCTCGAATAGCCAAAGCAATCCTGTACAACAAAAACAAAGCCGGAGGAATCACAATACCTGATTTTAGGACATACTACAGGGCAGTTGTTATCAAAACAGCATGGTACTGGTACAGAAACAGATGGATAGACCAATGGAACAGAATAGAAACACCAGAAATCAATCCAAACATCTACAGCCAACTTATATTTGACCAAAGATCCAAATCTAATCCCTGGAATAAGGACAGTCTATTCAATAAATGGTGCTGGGAAAATTGGATTTCCACGTGCAGAAGCTTGAAGCAAGACCCATACCTATCACCTTACACAAAAATTCACTCAACATGGATTAAAGACTGAAATCTACGACCCGAAACCATCAAATTATTAGAGAGCATTGGAGAAACCCTGCAAGATATAGGCACAGGCAAAGACTTCCTGGAAAATACTCCAACAGCACAGGCAGTCAAAACCAAAATTAACATTTGGGATTGCATCAAATTGAGAAGTTTCTGTACTTCAAAAGAAACAGTCAGGAAAGTGAAGAGGCAACCAACAGAATGGGAAAAAATATTCGCAAACTATACTACAGATAAAGGATTGATAACCAGAATCTACAAAGAAATCAAGAAAATCCACAACAACAGAACAAACAACCCACTGAAGAGATGGGCCAAGGACCTCAATAGACATTTTTCGAAAGAGGAAACCCAAATGGCCAACAGACACATGAAAAAATGTTCAAGATCACTAGCAATCAGAGAAATGCAAATCAAAACCACAATGAGGTTCCATCTCACCCCGGTGAGAATAGCTCACATTCAGAAATCTACCAACAACAGATGCTGGAGAGGATGTGGGGAAAAAGGGACACTAACCCACTGTTGGTGGGAATGCAAACTGGTTAAGCCACTATGGAAGTCTGTCTGGAGATTTTTCAGAAACCTGAACATAACCCTACCATACAACCCAGCCATCCCACTCCTTGGAATTTACCCAAAGGAATTTAATTTGACAAATAAAAAAGCCATCTGCACATTAATGTTTATTGCAGCTCAATTCACAATAGCTAAGACCTGGAACCAACCCAAATGCCCATCAACAGTAGACTGGATAAAGAAATTATGGGACATGTACTCCGTAGAATACTATACAGCAGTAAGAAACAACGAAACCCAGTCATTTGCAACAAGATGGAGCAATCTGGAAAACATCATGCTGAGTGAATTAAGCCAGTCCCAAAGAGAAAAATATCATTTGTTTTCCCTGATCGATGACAACTGAGCACCAAAGAGGAAACCTGTTAGGTGAAATGGACACTATAAGCAACAATGAACTGATCAGCTCCTGTCCTGACTTTAGATGTACAATGTAATACTTTATCCTTTTTAGTATTTGTTGTTGTTGTTGTTGTTCTAGTACTATTGGTTGAACTCAGTAATTAACACACAATTATTCTTAGGTGTTTAAATTTTAACTGAAAAGTGATCCCTGTTAAATCTAAGAGTGGAAAAAGAGAGGGAGGAGATGAACAATTTGGAACATGCTCAATCGGACTGGCCGCAAATGGTGGAGTTAGAAATGTGCAGGGGATTCCAACACAATTCCATCAAGATGGCATGTACCAATGCCATCGCACTAGTCCAAGTGATCAATTTCAGCTCACAATTGATAGCTCTGATAGGTCTAAGAGTCAAAGAGATCACACAAACAAGACAAGTATCTGCTAATACTAACTGATAGAATAAAAAAGGGAGAGAAAGATCCAACATGGGAAGTGGGATACACAGCAGACTCATAGGATGGCAGATGTCCTAAACAACACTCTGGCCTCAGAATCAGCCCTCAAGGCATTCAGATCTGGCTGAAGAGCCCATGAGAGTATAGCAGGCATGGAAAGCCAAGATATCATGGAAAAAAAAAAAAAGACCTAAATGAAGGATCTCTGTGAGTGAGATCCCAGTGGAAAGAACGGGGCCATCAAAGAAGGAGGTACCCTTCTCCGAAGGGAGGAGAGAACCTCCACTTTGACTATGACCCTATCGGAATAAGACCAAAGTCAGCGAACTCTAAAGGCTTCCATAGCCCTGGCAACTCATGACTAGAGCCTAGGGAGATTACTGACGCCATGAACAGGAGTGTCAAATTGTTAAGTCAGCAACAGGAGTCACTGTGTACTTACACCCCATGCGGGATATGTCCCTAATGTGTCGTCTAAATCCAAGTGATGCTATGACTGGTACTGAAACAGTATTTTTATACTTTGCGTTTCTGTGTGGGCACAAACTGATGAGGTCTTTACTAATTATATACTGAATTGATCTTCTGTATATAAAGAGAATTGGAAATGAAAAAAAAAAAAACAACCGGTTGTTAAAATGGAAATGGCATAGAAAATTAATTATTTTGAAAAAAAAAATTATGTAGGATCTCTGTCTTTAATGTGCTGTACATTGCTATTTAATGCTATAATTAGTAATCCAATGGTAGTTTTTTCACTTGATATTGCTATATGGGCAAAATGTTGAAATCTTTACCTAATATATACTAAATTGATCTTCTGTATACAAAGAGAATTGAAAATGAATCTTTACATGAATGGAAGGGGAAAGGGAGCGGGAGGGGGGAGGGTTGCAGGCGGGAGGGAGGTTGTGGGAGGGGAGAAGCCATTGTAACCCATAAGCTATACTTTGGAAATTTATATTCATTAAATAAAAGTTTAATAAAAAAAAAGATCAAATGGCTATTATCAAAAATAATTTTGAAAAGTACTGCTGGTGAAGTTTTGGATAAAAGGGGATGCATCTACACTACTGGTGGGAATGCAACTTAGTACAGCCATTATGGAGAAGAATATGGAAGTTTAAAAACATCAGCCAGCTATGCCATTTCTGGGTATATATCCAATGGAAATAAAATCAGAAAATCAATGAGATACCTGTACTCTCATGTTCATTTGCACCACTTTTCATAATACCCAAGATACAGAATCAACCTAAGTATATTGGATATAGAAAACACTGTATATTGTATAATACTCCTTTGGTTTTTTTTGTTTTTTTTTTTTGTATATAAAAACAAAGGAGTATTATACAACCATAAAAAGAAATGAAATCCTGACATTTTCAGAAACATGAATGCTACACAAAAATTTTACATAATCATTATGCTATGTAAAATAAGCCAAACACAGAACAAATATTGTATATTCTGATATGTGGAAGTAATGAAAAAATTGTATCTCATCATAGATCGGAGATTACTAGAGGCTAGTAAAGGTGGAAGATGGGAGAGAGAAGGAGGGTGCATTATGGGAACCACAGCATAGTTAACAAAAGTAATGAGTTCTAATGCTCCATAATACAATAGGGTGACTATAGTTTACATTATTATATTATATACTAAAGGCCTAAAAGAAGCTGGTAGACTCTAAACAAAGAAAATAAGAGGAAATGGCAAAGTTAATTGCCCACGAGTTTAAAGTGAATAAAATGTTGGGTTATTTCATTATACCCCACAAAAGCCTACAAATAGATAGCCAAAAGGTGACATGCTAACGAAAAGGCTTTTGTTTTGTGCCCCCAATTTTTTCTAAAACAATTTGTAAGGAAGAATGAAACAGTGATAGGGAGGAAGAGAGAAGGGGAGAGAGACAGACAGACAGACCTTCCATCTGCTGATCCACTCCCCAGATGGCCACAATGACCTGGAATGGGCCAGGCTGAAGCCAGGAACTTGGGTCTCCATCTGGGTCTTCCATGTGGGTGTAGGAGCACAAGTAATTGGATCGTCTTCCCATTACCTTTCCAGGTGCAGGGAGCTGGAACAGAAGTGGGGCATCTGAAACTTAAATTGACTCCCATTTGGGATGCCAGCATTGCAGGTAGTGGCTTAACCACTGTACCAAAATGCTGGAATGCTGGCCCCATTTTTTTTAAAAAATATTTATTTTACTTGAAAGTCAGTTACACAGAGAGAGAAGGAGAGGCAGAGGCAGAGGCAGAGGCAGAGAGAGAGAAAGATCTTCCATCTGCTGGTTCACTCCCCAATTAGCTGAAGCAGCTGAAGCTGCGCCAAGCCAAAGCCAGGAGCCAATAGTTCCTTCCAGGTCTCCCACAAGGCTGTAGGGGGACCAAGGGCTTGGGCCATCTTCTACTGCTTTCCCAGGCCATAGCAGAGAGCTGGATCAGAAGTGGAGCAGCTGGGGCTCAACCCAGCACCCATATTGGATGCCGGCACTGCAGGTGGTGGCTTTACCCACTACACCATACCACAGGCCCCTGAATGCCGGCCCCATTCACCAAAAGGTTTGCTTGTTTTGTTTTTTGATTTCTGCAGTTTTTTATTTGTTTTTAAGGCGGGCATCTTGCTCAGTCGTTAAGATGCCTCTTGGAATACATATAAACCATATTGGTGTGCCTGGATCAAGTCCCAGATCCTCTGCTTCCAATCCTACTTCCTGCTTATGCACAGGCTGGGAGGCAGCCGGTGGTGGCTGAAGTACTGGTGTACTCCCTCTTAGTAGCTGGTATTTCCCTAGTGTCCGTGGCTCCACTCTCAGGCAGCATCTTTAACAGCCATGCTTGGAATGAACACAAATAGCTGTCGTTAGTAGAAAGAATGAGTTGAATTACGTTAACAGTTATATCCAACATAGGAGGAAAATGAATGAATCATGTCTGCAAGTGAAACAATGAGTTTTAGAAGTAGTCAAGGGTTAAAGCCTTGGCCTGAAGCACCAGCATCCCATATGGGTGCCAGATGTGTGCCTGTTCTGGCCCCGGGTGCACCTCTGTCGATCCAGCTCTCTGCTATGGCCTGGGAAAGCAGAAGATGGCCCAGGTCCTTGGACCCCTGCACCCACATATGGGGGGCCCGGAAGAAGCTCCTGCCTCCTGACTTCAGATTGGCTCAGCTCCAGCCGTTTCAGCCATTTGGGGAGTGAACCAATGTATGGAAGACCTCTTTGTCTCTACCTCTCTAACTCTGTCTTTCAAATAAATAAAAATAAATCTTTAAGGAAAAAAAGTAGTGTAAGGAAAAAAATGTCCAAAATGGTGATGTCACAAGTACACCTTTTACAAAATTACAAAAAAGTAAAAACAGAAAATTTATCAATCATAGGAAGGGTCTTCAAAAAACTTCTGGAAAAGGAAGAACCTATGCATGAATTTTCAAAAGTTTTTGGCACCAAAATAAACTTATCTTTTAATTCTATTTCCCACGGACTTTTTGAAGTACCCTGGTACACATGTGTGAATTTTTTTTTAATTCAGAGATAATAAACATACAATTCAGCATATCATGTAACAGAGGGTAGCAAAGAAACAACTTGTGAGATGAAGAAGCAGAGTTAATGGCAATATAATTTCTGGTTTAGGAGGTGAGTTAAATATGATCATTACATTGAAAAAACACATATACAAACAAAAATAGAATGTAAATATTCTTAGACCAATGATTACAGTGCTATTGACCATATTTTTCTGCAACAGCTCACCTCAATCATGAGCTGATAAAAAACAATTTTGTATTTCAAGGGAAATAGGTTCTTACACAAGACTTGGAAACATACAAGAGGGCAATTCAAACAGTTGATAGGAAAATGCAACTAAAAATGAACTTATGGTGTCAAATTTCTATCATAATACATGGAAAATGTATAATATGAAAAAATCATGTATCAATTTAAAAAATGTTTTTGCACCAAAATAAGCTCAGAGGTTAAATCCTAATTCCTGAAATTTTTTTATGTATCCTTGTATGTAAAGTATCCTGTATCTTAACTTTAAATATCACTATTTTATCTTATAATACCATCTTCTCTTCCTCAGGAGTAAAGAGGAAAGGGGGGAAAGGTGATTTGGAATCTTCAGAACATTACCTTTTGCTTGAAAACTGTATTATTTGTCTGGCATTCCCTCACATATGGGAAATCAGACCGTTAGTCATTTTGATACTGAACAGAGATGATAGTTATTCTCACTGCACTGACCAACTGCTGGACTTAACAACTCTTCTTTGCATACTTAACATAAATTGAGAATGAGAGTTCAATTTACAAGAAGAGTTTAAAAAATACAATTAAACTGAAAACATTTTACTCCCAGAAAAACAGCAAACACAATATTCAAAGAGTCACAGAATCTCAAAAGAGAGTTATGATGGGCACAACAGGACCTCTAAATATTTATGTGCTAAGTCCCAGAACCTGTGAGTGTTAGTTGATGTAACAAAAAGAGAATTTGTAGATGTGATTAAGGCTCTAGAGTTTGAGATGTAAAGATTATGCTGGCTTATCAAAATGGGCCTAATCTAATCACATGAGCTCTTAGAGAGCCTTTCCCAGCTATGGTCAGAGACCATGGCTGATGTAGAAACAGAAACAGGACTATCACCTGCCAAAGCTACCCTGGAAGGCGAAAGAGCCAGAAGTCAAACAATGCAGGTGACCTCCAGAAGCTGAGAATGGCCCTCAGGAGCAGACCACAAGCAAATAGGCCCATCAGCCCTACAACCAGAGGAAATGAACCTACCCAGAAATCAAAGTGAGCAAGGAAACCAGTACTCACAGAACCTCATAAAGGAACACAGCCTTGTCAGAAACCCGATTTCTATCCAGTAAGGTCTGGGTTAGACTAACTCCCTATAGATATCACACAAATATGATTAGAAGGCTCTAACATTTATCTTTACAAAACAATTCCACCACACTAATCTTTTATGCTCAGGTGGGCCCAGTATCCCCTTTATGATACAAAAGAAGGTATACTCTGTTCAGCTGCGTCATAATTCAGAAATTTTAATAATTACTCATTAATGATGCTTTCCACTATGACGATTAGAAATGGTGACCAAGTGTTGAAAATGTGCCTGGAAACTTCCACATAAGCTGTTTCTGAACATATCGTGATTATTTATGCTTCTCTTCTTGAAGCTGCTTATAAACACTGAGCTTCCCATTCAGAATTGAAATTTGAATGTTTCCAGACAGGTAGTAGAGGAGCTCTTGATAAATGGAACAGTAAAAACTTCTCATTCTTTCATAAAAGAAGTTTAAACAGAATCACCAGATCATCAAGTAGAAATAGAATATAAGGTTATTTTAATAATTTTATAAATACTAGTTAATATTATAATTATACAAGTGAATAAAGTTATCACATTCAAACAAAAGTGAAAATAACTCCTTAAAATAGCTGCTATTTTTTACTTCTGCAGTCATTCATACTTGAACTTAAATATTCTGACATGAACATACTAAAGGAACTTAGTATTTTTAACCTGTTCATCTTATAGCTTGTTGGTATGAAGATCTGCTTTATACAACTATGGTGAAGAATAAAGAAACTATTAAGTGCAAAACCATTATCATAATACTTGGTACATATTAACACGCCAAAATGGTAAATATTTCCCTTTTGTTTCATTAGTCTAGAACCAAAGAAAATAGAAGAAAACCATTCTACTTTCATAGATTAAAGCTTGTCAGAGGCTACACCTACTTCAGTGACCCCAGTTTAATAATCCAATCAACACTGTCTAATTGTATAGAACTTTAACATTTAAAACTATAAAAATATGTCCTTTAGAATCTATAGGACGCACAATTTAATCTTTAGACCTTATAAAAGAGATGGCTAACATTTTTCTGTAATAGCATAGCCAAAATAAGAACTTAAATAATAATCTCATAGCTAGATTCACTTCGCCATCAGCGAAGTATACAGTAAGTAGAAAAAACCTCCCTTTCAGACCAAAGGGAAAGAAAGTTTTAAAGTGAGAATATAATTTTCCTCATGGGCATTGTCTACCTTAGAAAAACTACTACAGAACATGCCTGTGACTATAGACTTGTAGTTCAGGCCACCAAAGATTAGAGATGGGACTTGGGCACTCCCTTGACTTGCATCCTCTGGTCTGCTTTAACACAAACCAGGAGGAAAAGAAAGCTAGGCATCAGAAGCAATGGGTGGCAGGCCTATTAATGGCTGATCTGTACAGTGATCTGCCCTCAAGGAGACCCAACAGGCCAGTCCACTGCAGTGGCTTTCAATGTGGTAAGCCTGGGCTTCAGCAGAAGTCAGCTTGTGAAGAGCCCTGGCAGCTCTGCCAAGAGTTGGATCACTGGAAATGGACCTGCCCTGGACTCGAAGGATGCCCAGGTCAGAGCCACAGATCTTAGTGGCTCTAAGCTGAAAAGCCCTTCACTCAGCCCAACTTCCAAAGTGACCACTGCAGCTGAGGGGATGGTCAAGTAGGGTCAGCAACATTGCAGGCAGAACTGTACATTTCTTGTTAGAGATGCCCCCTGCCTTTACCTGGCCAGCTCTCCTCCCAGGCCAGCCAAGTAATGAAAGTCAACAGAGTGCCTTCCCCTAGGAGGTTCACACCTCCCTTAGGATATACCCCATGTGAAGAGATAGAAAGGTCTGGGCCTCTGAATTTACAAGGCCTAAAGCCCACCAGATTATTATCAAGCCCCTTCTGTCAGGTTCTATTTGCCTCTCAATCAGAAAACTTAATTGTAGCTTAGACAGCACCTTTCTTAGCTCCTCTAATAATGACTCTGTCCTTTGTTCTAGGCCCTGTCTAGTGCACTTGGGCCTCATTCCTTTGTAATCATAACCTCTACTCTACCACCAATGGCTCTACTCCCAACCTGTGTGTACTGATGGTCCTCTTCCCCACTTAATGCTGTATAATTGTTCAAACCTGGTAAATGCCACTCTTAGGATCATTGGTTACTATCCTCACTCTGTCTTTTATGACCTTGTCTAAATATGATCAGAGTCGGCAAACTTGGAAGGCTTCCATAGCCTTGGCAACTCATGACAACAGCCTAGGATGGTTACTGGTGCCATAAACTAGAGTGTCAATTTGTTGGGTCAACAACAGGAGCCACTGTGCGCTTGCTCCTCATGTGGGATCTCTGTCCTTAATGTGCTGTACATTGTGATTTAATGCTATAACTAGTACTCAAACAGTATGTTTCACTTTGTGTTTCTATGTGGGTGCAAACTGTTGAAATCTTTATACTAAATTGATCTTCTGTATATAAAGAGAATTGAAAATGAATCTTGATGCAAATGGAAGGGGAGCGGGAGAGGGGAGGGTTGCGGGTGGGAGGGAAGTTATGGGAGGGGGAAGCCATTGTAATCCATAAGCTGTACACTGGAAATTTATATTCATTAAATAAAAGTTAAAAAAATAAAAAAAATATGTCCTTTAATGTCCATAGCAACAGCCAATTCATACTCTTTTCATAGGAAGAAAATCGAGGCTCAGAGAAAATAAACGGCTCTCCCTTTCACTAGGCATTGTGATGGCCTAGCATTTGGCAGAGGGTGGAATGGGGTGGGTGTGGGACATCCCCTGCCCTGCACTTCATTTATAGGGCTCCTGTAAGAACTTGCAAGTATGAAATACAAGTTTGTACTCCTGACTACAGTTGGTTGGTTCAAGAGGGCAGGCAGAGGCACAACAGTTTAAGCCGATATCCCATACTGGAGTGCTCTGCTTCCAGTCTAATTTCCTGCTAATGAGGCTGGGAAGGGAGGGGAACATGGCCTAAGTGCTTGGGGCTCTGCAACCCACATGGGAGGTAGAGATGGCATTCCTGCTTCCTGCTTTGAGCCTGGCCTAGCCCTGGTTGTTGTGGCCATTTGGGCAGTGAACCAGCAGAAGGAAGATCTGTCTCTTACTCTGTCACTCTTTGAATGAATAATTTTTTTAAAAAAATACAGTTGGTTGGTTTAGGATTGGGGACAAGACTCAAATATAGCAATAATAAATAGGAGCTGAGATTCACAGGGACACCATTGACTGATCCAGGGGTGCACATCTGATGCCATCTGAGCCATGGGTCCCATCTTGACTTTTGGATTTATGCAAAGAAAAACATGACACAGCTCTGTTGTCAGAAGTTAACTCTGGAGCTGCATCTGTGACTTCTGTGGAATGGAGAAGCTTATCACAAACATAGGCATTGAGTGATGTAATTACACAGACAGAAGCGAAGATGAGACAGGGTGATAGGTCCCTGTTCAATGAGGTCCAGACTCACATTCAAACTTTTGAGTTCCAATGAGGACATTAATGTCTTTCTAATAACTTTCATTTTAGCTGAAGTTAGTTTGTATAATTTCTCTTAACTTACAGCCAACAGAGTCTGAAAGGAATATTCCTTATATAAATTTGGTGACCTTTTACTAGACAGACTGCTAATAACCATCATTGTTCTCCAAATACCTCCTTTGCATAGTGTTATTAATTTACATTTTTACCCTAAGTAGAAAGAACTGTAACGTGTGGTATTCAATTTCTCTGCACATATAGCCAGGATCACAGGATATAAAAAGGAAATGACACAACACACAGAGGAACAGCCTGAGTCCTGAACCTGCTTCAGTCCATCCAGAGGCTCAGCATTCCAGTTAGCAGATATTAAATTCCTCCAGCCCAGTCCACCTTTGTTTATTTTTCCTGCTTTTTAGGACTCCCAGCCCCAGCCTAAGGCCCTGAAAGCTTTTCGCCTCACACAGTGTTGTTACTCCAGTCTTGTCATACAGGTAATTAATTACATGAAGTCATCATTTAAACTCCAAGTCTGTGTTCTCTGCACCTCCATGATGAAGGAGCACCTGTACTACATCCACCACATGTCTTCTCTCTCCACTGTGAAACTGCCCAGAAGTCCACCAATATAATGTAATTCCAAGAGGGCACTAACCTTACTCAATGCTGTATTTTCAGTAGCTAGTATTTATTATATACAATTTTTTTTCACTGTGAATAAACTTTCTTGGGTTTTTTTTTTAAAAGATTTATTTTACTTGAAAGTTAGAGTTACACAGAAGAGAAGCAGAGAGTTAGAGGTCTTCCACCCCGATAGTTCACTCCCTAATCAGCCACAAAAGCCAGAGCTGCGCCGATCTGAAGCCAGGAGTTTCTTCTGGGTCTCCCACACGGGTGGAGTACCCCAAGGACTTGGGCCATCTTCCACTGCTTTCCCAGGCCATAGCAGAGAGCTGAATCCGAAGTGGAGCAGCCAGGTCTCGAACCAGTGCCCATATAGGATGCCGGTGCTTCAGACTAAGGCCTTAACCCACTGCGCCACAGCACCAGCCCCTCCTTAGGGTTTTTTTTTTAATAAACTTCACAAAGTCCCTTCCCAAACAAATTATTGCTTAGGTGTCTCACCTTCTGAAGATAGCTTACAAGATTACCTAGATGTGGCTGGCATTGTGGCGTAGCAGGGTAAAGCTGCCACCTGCGATGCCAGCATCCCATAAGGGTGCCATTTGAGTCCCCGCTACTCCACTTCTGTAATGGGGGGGAGATTTCTCTTCCCCTCTAACTCTGCCTTCCAAATAGATAAATAAATCTTTAAAAATAAATCACCTAGTTGTGTTGGAATGGGCTTGATATTGAAAAGTTCACTATGGATGAAGACTTTTTGAAATCCTATGAAAAGATTATTAAAGGCAAGTTAAAATGAGCATTGAAATAGGAACTGCCTTTGAAGCATATTCATTTATTCTATTTGTACTAATAGAGATGGACATTGATATTCTATGTAAAGACAGTAAGAATATAAAATATTGTCCCCTAGAAAAATATGCAACTTGTTAACATTGAAAATTGTAGGCTAGTTCTCATCCAGCTGGCTATTGACTCAGATTTTGGCAATTCATTATAGGCTATCAATCCTCACAAACCAAAAACCATGTTTTGCCTTCTACGAGCAGAAATAACTAAGGAACCAAGTGTCTCTCAGAATATATTGGAAATAACAGTGATCAAATAAAAGAATAACATGGCTAAAGAAATAGGTATGCCACTCACATTCTACCAGCAATTTAAAATGGCATGAAACAAAGATGCCCTCACTGGGTGACATCAATCTGACATTCACAATAGCACCAGGAGAGAAACATGCCTAAATACATTCTTGTCGCAAGGACTTAGCTTGAAAAGAAGAGAGGAAGCCGATGTTTTAGTTTCTATCAACAGTTCAACACAGTGTTTTCTTCCAAACGCTGATCTTGGCCCTTCTGAATATTTCACTGTTTGTCTTAGGTTTCTAGAAATAGCACGTCTTAATTTATAAGGGCACTCTGCACATGAGACCAGCAGAACGGCAGAGCCTGGTAATGTGGCACTGTGTAAGACCACATCCAGCACACACACTGTGCAGTTAGCAAATATTTGGTTGATAAATGAATGTGTGAAGCTAACCAGTTAGTGTACCACTTGGTTATACATCTTGAGCTTCCTTCTTTCGTAAATAGTTTGATTTTTTTATCGTTAACCACAATGGCAATGAAAAAACTGACCAGTGAGAGTAAAGTCAGGCTCTTCATAAAATGAGTAGTTACTTCTATTCTGTCTTGATTAGTTCTAAGCACAGCTCTCTCCAATATGCCTAACATAATTCATTAGAGTCACCTGGGCTTGTTTACAAAGTGCACTACTCAAATTCAAATACCACTTCTGAATTAAGCATTGGAACATGAATATGCCTATAGATTTTAACAAATAAGATATCGATTTATGCATTTTCCTGGAACACTTTTTAATCTGGAATGAAATATATATAATACTATGACCATGAATTATTCTGCCAATATGTTTAATGTCCTGAATCAAACTGACAATTTCCTGCAAATATGTAATTAGTATTAGTCCCTGTAGAACAAATAGGGAATATAAATATTCCTTAAACCATTAAAGAAATCATTTTAGTGGCTGAAAAATCTACTCAGGTAACTCAAAGCATCTCAGACTATATTAGAGACGAATTACATTAAACAAACAGTGAAGGAAAAGACAAACTTCACAAGCTTCTTCCAGAGAAAGGAGGAGAAACATGCTGAGAGCATATTTTTTTAGGATAGTATAACTTCTCCACGAGGGTTACAGAAAATTCAGTGTGAGTCTAAACCCACTCACAAACAGAATGGAACAAAAATCGGTTACGTATATTAGATTTATTCCATGAAAGACGTATTCAACAGAAAATGTTATTCACTGCATTAGCAGATTTGAAACACATGGATAATTGCAGAGGCTGAGATGTGTTCAGCACAATTCTATACCAATGAATGCTAATTTTTTTATAAAAAATCAAGAGACGAGGATTTCATCAACCTTATAAGGAGCATAAACATTTCAGCAACTAGCATACTTCAGAGTGAACCATGAAAAGCAACCCCTTTAAATTCACAAATGGCTAATGCCTGGCATATCACTTTTAATTGGCACAGTCCTAAAGTCCGAGCTATCAAAGACAGAGAAAAAAAGCAAAATTTTAGAGTTATTGAAAAGGAAGAAACTAAACACTCACTGTTCACACGCTTTAGAAACCATCAAACATAGGTAATTCCTGAGAATCAAGAAAATGCCTTCACAGCAGTAGATAATAGGTAGCTTTATATATATAAGGCCTGATTTTTCTACACTCTCAACAAACAGGAAATGAAACTGTATATAACAATAAGAAGAAATCATTGGAAGAAGTACATAACTTTCTCACAAAGGGCTTCGTAAAGGGCAATATAAAAATCCTACCATAAGATTTTTAAAATACCTGCGTACCTGGAGAGAGAACTGAAACACGACTTTTCTCCGAGGGGGCGACTGCTCACTGAAGTCTCTTGGGAACATCTTAAGAGCTCTGAGCCACGGGCCTCACTCTTAAAAACTGGGATTTCATTGGCCAGGCCAGGCTTTGGGAGTTTGCAAAGGTTCCCAGGTGATCCCAACATGCAGTCAATCTGAGAATCAGGGTTTTAGTGGATTCTTCAACGCCCACCCAGATCCCTGCTGGGAGAGTCTCTAGTGATGCTCCTCTCTGAGACTGGCCCTCAAGGACTTCAGCTGAAGACAGTAGAACTCAAAGCCCACGAACATCTCTTCACCATCACTTGGCTCTGCTATACAGTAAACAGGTGTTTTTCATTCCCATGCACTGCTTAATCCTTTCACTACACGTGAGTGTGAGCTCCCATCTCCTGGTTCACTCCCTAAGTGCCCACGACAGTCAGGGCTGGGCTGGGAGCCAGTAACCCCATGCAAGTCTTCCACACGGATGGCGGGAACCAATTCCTTGAGCCATCACTGCTGCCTCCCAGGGTGTGTTTTGCAGGAAGCTGGAATCAGGATCTGGAACCAGAGCCAGAGCCAGACATTGAACCTGGAAACAGGTGTCAAATCCAGACGTTCTGATGCAGAACACAGCCAACCCACCACAAGGCTCCACACCTGCCCTGAAGAAGAGACTTGAAAGAATAAAAAAAAAGCTGTGAGGAGGGATTGAAACAAAAGTTAACAGAGATCCATGTCTCTTTAGGCCCAGTTACAAAACTACTTTCTTACCAAGCTTTCTGTCAAATCTTCATTTTCTTCCACCTGCCCCGCTTTATTACAACCGCCCTGCCACTTTGTGAAAGCGTTTGTCTGTTTTCTCCAAGGAAGCTCCAAAATGACACATGAGATAAGTTGTGTCCTGCTATGGGCAAGTTCTTTTCTTAAACCTCACCCTCTGTTGTCTTTTCCTGCTTGTTTTCAAGACAGCAGTCCTAAACTGTTAACGGAAGTAATTGCAGTACTCACCGTTCTCACAGGCCTAGACTGTGCAGTTTAAGAGCCCAAATTTCATTACTGGACAACCTGACATGACACTATGCTGTCCAGGCGACCCTGTGCCTCTCATAGTTTCGATTTCCTCATATGTAAAATGGAAATATAAGTATTATTTAAAATAACACATTTCTTCTCAAATTATGTCCAAGACTACTGAGCTAGAAAGTCCTAGTGTATGGTAGGAGACTTCTTCCAAAAGCTCATGTGAAACTTGTATTCTGAAAAAAATTATGCGTGGATTTCATCTTTTTGCACAAAAATAAACATTTTAATGTCATTTTTCCACAAACATTTTGAAGTAGACTTGTATGTACTCAGTAGGTTCTTTTTTTTTTTTTATTTGACAGGCAGAGTTAGATAGTGAGAGAGAGAGAGAGACAGAGAGAAAGGTCTTCCTTCCGTTGGTTCACCCCCAAAATGGCTGCCATGGCTGGCGCATTGAGCTGATCCAAATCCAGGAGACAGGTGCTTCTTCCTGGTCTCCTATGCGGGTGCAGAAGCCCAAGCACTTGGGCCATCCTCCACTGCCTTCCCAGGCCACAGCAGAGAGCTGGACTGGAAGAGGGGCAGCCGGAACTAGAACCCAGCACCCATATGGGATGCCGACGTCACAGGCGGAGGATCAGCCAAGTGAGCCAGGGCACTAGCCCCAGTAGGATATTTCCAATTACTCTGTGTTCCTTGTGAAATCTCACATTGAGGCCATCATTGTGCCACAGCATGTTAAGCTGCCACCTGCAACACTGGCATCCAGTACGGGAGGGTCTATTCAAGTGGCTGCTCCACTTCAGATCTAGATACCTGCTAATGTGCCTGGGACAGCAGTGGAACATGGCGCAAGTACCTGAGCCCCTGATCGCCATGTAGAAGAACTGGATGGACTTCCAGATTCCTGCTTTCAGCCTGGTCCAGCCATCACTACTGCGGCTATTTGGGGAGCAAATAGCAGACTCCCCCTCCCCCACCCCGCCCTCACTCTCTCTCTGTCTCCATTTCAAGTAATTACATAAACCTTTTTTAAAAAATTAAATATCACATTAACTGTAACTACAGACAATTACCCGGTTGTGGTTGCCATGAACAAATGCTCTGGTGGAATGAACTTCTTGGAATCAGGGCATTGATGACATCTGATCAGGTGAGTTCCCTTGTCCTCTCTGATAGAGCAGCCAGTGATACACATTCAGAGTCAACTTAAGGTAAACACTTACAAGTTAGGTTCACTCATGTTTTGGATATTACCTAACCCTAAACCATTTTGATCATGTCAATTTCAGTACATTCTACAAGTTGTATCTTCCCAAGCATATTGTAACACTCGAGAGAAAGAAGTAATGAAAGTTCCTTGTATGGTTTATGGCAAAATTTGTATATTTAGTATCCATATTTTCATAGGTGGCTACAAAATAATGGGATTGCATGCAAATTTTGATGTGTGTGCTCATGCTTCTGGAGATCTTTTTCTCAGCTTTCAGCACATTTTAAAAATGATTTGTGAGTAGTCAAACTGGGCATATCAAAGTTTACTTAGAGCAAGCTTGGATGAGTGATCAGACAATCTGGTGCTTCTTTCATGTGTTGGTCCTGGTGGTCTGTGATTTGTATGAGTCATACATAGCACTGACTCATCACCTGGCTTACCTCAAGACACAGCAAATCTCTTTCCTGTGACTCTGTTTCACTGGAGATCCCCTGGAAGAAACCACCTCCACAGCATTATAGCTGGCATGAGCTTCCGTCGTAGCCTGCCTTGGACAGTTCTGCTTTATACCTATCTCCCAGGTTAATTATAACTTTCACCCTCAAAAGCATCCCACTTGATAAATGTTGTGATTAATATAAACATAATTCAAGAATGGCTGCAGACAAGTTGGGCAGCTGATAAAGCTGATAAGGCAATATCATCCCCTAGGGGAAAAAAAAGAAATTGTAGTGAGCTACTAACTAAACGCGACCATCCTTCTAGAAGTCAAGAGAAATGTTACCAACACTCAGAAAGTCCTTGCCAAACAGGCCTCTACTGCAGATGTTTGTTGAGGAGGAAGAATAAGACTGGATGGTGGGAAAGCAGCCATATTATGGGAGAAAGAAGGGTTTCTATGGCAGTGTGACGAATGGCTATTTGTCCCAACGTTGCCCTTTCACTGGCCAAACCACTCAACCTCTGAACTGGTACAACTACTTTTAGAATCCAGATTCTCAGAATTCTTAGTAGCTTGTCCAAATCCCAAAAGTAACTTCATAATTCCCAGAAAGAAACCATGCTGTGAAAATTCCTTAAGTACCATTAGCGGTTGTCTTATATGCACACTTTAAATGGAAAAATATTTACTATATTTTCTATGCCTATCTTTAATACAGTGAGAAGGTATAAATATTAGAAGGGCAGCATAAACTGTGTTTTCATGATGGTCACAATGTTACATCAAATGAAAGCTGAAGAGAGCATTGTTTTGAATATTGCGTTAAGTAAGGCACAAAAATGAATTAAAGCCTATGTCAGCAGTATGGAACTTAGTGATGTGAAACTTCAAAAAATGATACCATCACAAATTTCAAGTGTTCATGAAGATAATTTATGAATATAATACATTGGAAAAATTATGAATAAGAAAAAGATAAAATTTTATAACTAAACATAATTATACAAATAAAACTATACACTATGTGGAAATCTACAGAAGAAATTCCTTTCATTTAGAAAATTGCTAGAGCTTAAACTAAATTGAATTATTGTGAACATCTGATGCCAATGAGGGTTAGGTAAATATTACTGGAATTTACCTGGCTTGAGAAATAAAACTCAGCTCCTTGAAAGCATTTTATAAAGGGAAGAAAACTATTCAACTCTTGTATAATCTCCAAGGAGAAAATTCCTGAGGAACAAGGTACCCATCCTACAAAAACCAACCAACCAACCAAGCAAGACCTGCATTTCTGATAAAAGTGCTGGTGGTCTCACTGAACATTCTCACACTACAGATTTCTCCTTCAACTTAAAATGAATCAATATTCAGCCATAATTGGGCCCTAGGGACAGGCTCCTTGTTCAAAAATCCAATCTCACCGAGTGAAGTAAACCCAGTGTATGTTAACCTTGAAGGGATGGGTGTTTTTCATTTGGCCTAAGAATGTGATATGTAGAACATGAGCTGGGAATACAATTTAGCCCAGTTCCCACCCCAAAGCCTAAATCCAAATAAATCCCTCTTGGGTTTTATCTTCCTGGTACAATAGAGGCTCTGTCAAGTTAAAAGAAAGCTGTGACATGATGGACTAAATGGATTCCTCCCCAGCACTGAAGCCAGTGCCAAGAAACTGGAATTTTTATAGAATGAAACCATATCCTGCCCAGACTTGCAATCCTCATTTGTACCTAACCATTCCTTGTTTGGTCCTATGAAGATATTCCAAAATGTGTGCTATTCTATCAACAGGAGAGTAGGCAAGGTTGTTTGCAAATACTCTTACAAATATACTAGCTCTTGAACATTCCATACACTTGCCTGCTTCCCATTCTATTAACAAGGGTCAATCAATGGACCTGACAAGATGGGAAATTTAGAGAGAGATGTCTGATATGGGTGTACGTCCCATCCCTGAGCTAAGCCTAGATTATCATTCTGAGTCCCTAGAAAGACATAGTACTTTTGATACTACCTCAGGTGCACACTAAGTCTATAGTTGTTGAAGAAGGAGATGGGATGTTTACTCATCCTCAACTAAAGCTTTTATCAATGAGAATAAGTTTTTGGTCTTCAGTACGTCAACGAAAAGAAAGATTCGGACCTCAGAGTGACATCTCATGGAAACTGGAGATATCTGGCTTCCTACTGTTTCTTGTTAGGCTTGCAAAATTTAGGAATGCAGTGACTTCCTGAAAAATATACTTCTCCCAAGTTTCCCATGTTTATGCATTGTCATCTGAATATTTCAAGCTATGCAGAAACATTTTAAAATATAGTTCTAGGCGGGGCCGGCGCCATGAACCATTTGGTTGATCCTCCGCCTGAGGTGCCAGCATCCCATGTGGGTACCGGGTTCTGGTTCCAGTTGCTCCTCTTCCAGTCCAGCTCTCTGCTGTGGCCCGGGAAGGCAGTGGAGGATGGCCCAAGTGCTTGGGCCCTGCAACCGCATGGGAGACCGGGTTGGGGGGGCGGAGCAGCACCTGGCTCCTGACTTCGGATCGGCACAGCACCCACCATGGCAGCCATTTGGGGAGTGAACCAACAGAAGGAAGACCTTTCTGTCTCTAAATCTCACTGTCTGTAACTATACCTGTCAATAAATATAAATAAATAAATAAATAGACTATAGTTATAGGGGCCGTCGCCGGGGCTCATTTGGCTAATCCTCCGCCTGCGTCACTAGCACCCCGGGTTCTAGTCCCAGTTGGGTTGCCAGATTCTGTCCCAGCTGCTCCTCTTCCAGTCCAGCTCTCTGCTGTGGCCTGGGAGGGCAGTGGAGGATGGCCCAGGTCCTTGGGCCCTGCACCCACATGGGAGACCAGGAGGAATCACCTGGCTCCTGGCTTTGGATTGGTATAGCACCAGCCATAATGGCCATTTAAGGGGTGTACCAACGGAAGGAAGACCTATCTCTCTGTCTCTCTCACTATCTATAACTCTACCTGTCAAATAAATTTAAAATGTATTAAATAGTTCTAAAGCACTCCCTAAAAAATAGTAACACTTTCAGTGAATGACTATAATACAAGGAATCAGATACTCATATCATCTAGTTATTCAAAATGTCTATATAATAGGTACCAAGTATATTATTATTGCATAACTCCATTTCTTCTTCAGATGGAAATTTGCTTGCTTAGGTATGACATAATCTAATATAAAATGAGAAAGATTTTTAATAGCAGTTGGCTTCCCCTCTAGCCATGATGTGATTGTTTATCTGTCAATTTGACTGGGCCAGGGATACATAATTTGTTGCATAGGTTCTGCTTGGTTCTGAAGCTTACAGGCTTTTGAACTGGAAGATACACTATTGGCTCTCCGGCTTGCTGATTATAGATATAGGGACTTGTCAATCTCCATCCAAATGAAAGCTGACCATATTTCTCTATTTGTTCTATTTCTCTGGTGAACCCTAATTAATGTTCTAAGGAAAGTCACTTGAAATAATTTCAAACCCACCAACTAGATGCAAAATATAAATTTTGGAATTCAAGTTCAATTAAATAAATACATTTCATTTAAATTTCTAGTAATCCAATGCTGTCCTGGAGAACACAGAAATAAAACACAATACTTCCAATCTAGTGAAGGAAAGGAAATTAATGGTCTAGCTAAGGAATAAGAAACTTATCTACATGAGAAATGGAAATTCACACACATGAAAAGTGTGAAATAAGAAATGTGTTTAAAAATGCAATTGAGTGCTAGATGGTAAAGGAAAACAAATTATTTTAATGTTAGAAATAGCCCTGGGTTAACCAAAATTATCACTGGCATACAAAATTGAGTTATATCACATATGCATTTAGCATCTCTGGCTTTATTCAAATTATTTCATGTCCTCCTGAAACTTTGTAACCTCAGTCATCTACACTATATTACATGATAAGAAAAAGAAAAGTCTGGCCGACCCTGCGGCACACTAGGCTAATCCTCTGCCTGCTATGCCAGTACCCCAGGTTCTAGTCCAGGTTGGGGCGCCGGTTGGGGCTCCTCTTCCAGTCCAGCTCTCTGCTGTGGCCTGGGAGGGCAGTGGAGGATGGCCCAAGTGCTTGGGCCCTGCACCTGCATGGGAGACCAGGAGGAGGCACCTGGCCCCTGGCTTCCGATCAGCACAGCACGCTGGCCATAGCAGCCATTTGGGGGTGAACCAACGAAAGGAAGACCTTTCTCTCTGTCTCTCTCTCTAACTCTGCCTGTCAAAAAAAAAAGAAAAGAAAAGCCTCAAGCGAGAAGAAAATATCCACATTACAATATATGCCAAAGGACTTATTATCCAGATGATATAAAGTCTTCCTACAACTAATAATATTAGGAATTATAATTGAATTTTGAATGGAAAAATATTAGTATTAACAATCCACAAAAAAAGATTCACAATGATCAGTCTCATTAGTGATCAAGAAAATACAAAGTAAAACCACATTGAGGTACAATCTACTAGAATGGCTAAAATTTTTAAAGACTGACATTACCTAATGTCCCAAGATTCAAGGTGTTCAGAATGTAAAATGGTGCCATCGATTGGAAACAGTTTGAGGGTTTATAAAGTGAAATACACACAATATATGATTGAGTAAGACATCTCTAACTATAAGAGAAAGAAAAATATACATCCTCACAAAGTGTCATCTTAAAATGTGTATATCAACTTTATATACAATAGTGAAAAACTGAAAAACATTCAAATGTCCATCAATAGGTGAATGGAAAGATAAACTATGATATTCACACAATGGAAAACACAGCCATGTAAGGGAATGAGCTGCTGAGATACACAACAAAAGTGTGAATATCTTTAAAAATTATGCTGAGAAAGAAAAGCACAAAGGATTATATATTGCATAATTTCACTTTTATGTAATCCTAGGAAGAATAACTTCTAAATTTTAGGTATAGGAAGCAAGTCAGTAGTTAACTGTCACTGGTAGTGAAGGATGGAGATTGACCGGCACTGGCCTGGGAAACCAGCAGAGGATGGCTCCCTGAACCCACATGGGAGGCACAAAAGCAATCCTGGCCTCCTGGCTTCAGCCTATCTCAGACCATAGCATCCATCTGGGGAGTGAACCAGCAGATGGAAAATCTCTGTCTTTCCTGCTCTCTCTGTAACTCTGACTTCCGAAATAAATAAATAAATCTTCTAAAAAGAAAGCTTTGGAGATGATGGGAATGTACTATTTTGGTTGTCACAGTAACATGGAATATACGTTCATCAAAATTTATCTTTCTCCGTAACTATAATGGTTGCATTTTATTATATGTAAATAATACTTCCACAAGTTGATTTTAAAGATCTGAAAGAGTGGCCAGCGCCGTGGCGCACTAGGTTAATCCTCCATCTGCAGCGCTGGCAACCCATATGGGCGCCGGTTCTACTCCTGGTTGCTCCTCTTCCAGTCCAGCTCTCTGGTGTGGCCTGGGATAGTAGTGGAAGATGGCCCAAGTGGTTGGGCCCCTGCACCCTCAAGGGAGACCAGGAAGAAGCACCTGGCTCCTGGCTTTGGATCAGCACAGCTCCGGCTGTTGTGGCCATCTGGGGAGTGAACCAATGGAAGGAAGACCTTTCTCTCTCTCTCCTCTCTCTCACTGTCTATAACTCTACCTGTCAAATAAATAAATAAAATATTTTTTAAAAAAGATCTGAAAGAAACACAAAGTCTAATGTTCTTCTCCCATATAACCACTTGACAAATCTGCTCCTTTGAGTCTTTGTTCAAATGTTATCTTTCAACAAAGACATCCTTAAATATTGTATTTAAAATGTCAATGCTGTGTTCTAATTTTTGATTCCCCTATCATGTTGTATTTCCTCTAATACTCAATATCAACATATATATATATGTATATACACACATATATATGTTACTTGCATTATATACTTACCATTTATTGTGTTTTCTCAAACTAGAATGGAATTCCTCTGAAGTAAGAGATATTTTACTTCATGTCCTATTCACTAATGCATCAGAATTGTTATGTGTCTTATACCCAAAAAATAGGCAATAAACTTCTATTGGATAAGTGAAAGAAATTCTAAAGAATAAATTTTTTCAGAATAATCTAATTTTATCCAAACTACTAGATTAAAAGTATTCAGATATCGTTGGGAAAGCCGTATTTTCCTGTATTGTGCCGTCAAAGCAGTTTTTCTCAAGCATATTCCTAGTATTACTGGCTTACTCCAGGCAACAATTGACACATACACAATTTGTATTATTGTAGATACAGGAGAAAGATTGAGAACAGTAATTTTTTATATGATATAAAGACCATGGTGCCATATTCAGTGAAATAGCAAAGGAACTGACACAATCTGTCCCAGTATACAAAGTCACTTTAATGACGTTACTCATAGGAATGCTTTCAAAATTAGTTTACTTTTAGGGCCATTCAAAGACGTTTATTAAGTGTCAAACAATTTTTATTATATTTATGATAATCCAGTGATTTAACCTCTCTGAATTAGTTGTCTCATCTGTAACATGAGGGGCATATTCAAAACAGATAGAATTAATGAGTTTTAAAAAATCTTGCTAGAGTTCTAAAGGATGTTTTACAAATACAGTTTGGCGCAGGTAATTAACTTTTTTTTATCCAAGTCATCAAAGTGTCAACACTAAAGAGATCCACAAATTTCAGCAGATCCTCCACTTCCCGAAAGCTAAATTGTTCCACCCCTCCATTGATACTGTGAGTTATCACAGTGTTCCTCCAGTCACCCCTGCCTCCTCTTTAAAGCTTATGTTTTCAAGAGTCATCTTCTATTGTTTACCATTGAAGGTGAACTAACAAATTAATGAAGAAGATGTTCCTTGGAAGATGGATATCACAGGTGATATATACTAGCAGGTTAAAAAAAAAAAAACTGGATGGAGGGTAAATGAAAAACGTTGAGATCTATTAGGAGTTGAGAACATTTCCAACTCTTGCTAGTCTAAATAGAAAAGTTGTTTGCTTAAGCTATCACCTGTTGTATTTTGAGACTCAAATCATATGAGTGAAGACAGGAGTTTCAGGCTGCTGGAATGTTAGCATACTGAAGTGGGTCAGCTGGCTCTTTCAGATTTTCATAAATTAGCACAAGAAACAAATGCACATGACCCAAGACATTCCAGCTGAAGGGTCCAGCAGGAGAGTTAAACATCTTTGCTAGGAGAGGACCAATAGAAGTGGGCATTTGGCCTACCTGTTAAGATGCCTGAACCCAGGTCAGAATGCAGGGGTTCAATACCTGCCTTGGACTCCTGAACCCAGTTCCCTGCTAATGCAGATCCTGGGAGGCAACAGTGATGACCCAAATAATTGAGTTCTGCTCATATATTTGGGAGACCTAAGTTGAGTCCCCAATTTCTGACTTTAGCCCTGGGCTGGCCCCAGCCATCATGGACATTTGGGGAGTAAACTAGTGAACAGCAGCTTTCTCTCTCTCTCTTCTCCAATCAATAAATAAATATATAAATATTTTTAAAGAGGACCAATAGCACAAAATTGCCAATGGTCAGACACTGTAATGGCATAATTTTTTTCATTTGTGTTTTGTCTAGGAATAGATCAAAGGAAGTAACAGAGAAATTGAGGAATGTGAATAAAATGATGAATCTCTACCCAATAAAAAAAAGATTAAAAAATGGAGAATGCATCAAGTAGTAAGGAGATTAATCTAACCAAGTAGAAAATTACAGTCAAAGTAGGTAGGTGAATGGAACAGAACTGACAGCTCAAAAATAAATCCATGTATTTGCCACAAAATTGGTTTTTGACAAAGCAAAGAACACAATGTTTAAAGGACAATCTCTTCAAAAAATGGTGTTGGCAAAATTGGATATCCACATGCAGAAAACAAAATTAGACCTTTAAATCTCACCACATATAAAAACAACTCAAAATGTATGAAAGACTTAAACATAAGACCCGAAACTTTGAAACTACTAGAATAAAACAACAGGATAAAATTTCACAGCTTTGGTCTAGACAATGATTTTTTTGGATATATCTCTAAAAGCAGGGACAATAAAACAAAAATAAACAAACAGGATTACATCAAACTAAAAAACTTCTTCATAGCTAAGGAAATAATCAACAAAATTAAGTGACATCCTATGGAATGAAAGAAAATATTTGTGAACCATACATTTGATAAAGGATAATAACTCAAATATGTAAAGAAGTCAAACAACTTTTTAATAAGAAAACCAATACCCAAATAAATATTAAACAAAGAGCTCAAATAGACATTTCTCAGAAGAATATATACAAATAACCAACAGGTATGTAAAAAAATTACAATCAGTAATAATCAGAGCAAAGCAAATTAAAACCAATATAAGCTATCACCTCACATCTGGTCTGGTAGAATGACCATTAACAAAAAGACAAAAGATAAGTGTTGGTGAAGATGAAAATCAGTACACACATTGAAGACAACAATATGGAGAGTCCTCTCAAAGTTAAAAATAGAACTATTAAATGATCCAGCTATCCTACTACATAGTATACATCCAAAGGAAGTGAAATTATTGTACCAAAGAGATATCTGTACTCCAGTGTTTATTTTAACACTATTAACAAGAGCCAAGGCAAGAACTCAAGTGTGTATCAATGAATAAATGAATAAAAAAAGTGGTATATACACAAAATGGAACACTATTCAGTCTTGAAAAAAAAGGAAACCTTATCATTTGGAACACCATGGAGGAAACTAGAGGATATTATGTTAAGTGAATAAGCCAGACACAGAAAGACAAATACTGCATGATCTCACTCATACAAGACTACTTCAAAAAATTTATGGAAAGTAGAATTAAATGATAGGTTGGGATGGACATTTGTCAGGATGATTAAAACACCAGTTAAGACACTCATATCCTACATGAAAGTATATGAGTTCTAGTCCCAGCTCTGGCTCCCGAGTCCAGCTTCCTGCTAATACAGAGATGACAATTTTACCACAAAAGTTAATGCAACAAATTTCTGCAGATTCCAATGATTTTTACTATATTTTATATTTGCTACAATTTTACTGTGTTGTATATCTGCTACAATTTGCTACAATATTAATGAAAAGCTAGTACATTTCATAGTAAAATGAAATTTCAATTGTAAATACTGTATTCACATTAGACATATATATATATATATATATATATATATATATCCTCCCATATCAGTTGGGAAAAGTTCAGGATACTGTTAACATAAACGATTTTAAGTAATTATAGTACAAAAATCTATGTTATGCTGTGGGTTAACTATGCTACGCACCTGGGACTGTCAGAGTAGACTTACCATATCATTTCCTGCTTCATGTAATCATACCTTTAACTTTCCTCATTTGAATTAAAAAATAGTTAATTGCATATGTAAATGTATTTCTACCAATCACAACACTGTTTCATTGTGACAGCAGATCAATTTTTAAAAATTGTAAACAAAATCTCATCAGTTTATACTTATGATATTTATCAAACGGGTACAGTTAGACTGAAGTTTTTCTCTAATGTTATTGATTTTCATGTGTTTGAAAGACAAAGTGATAGAGAGCAAGAGAGAGGGAGAGATCTTCATCCACCGGCTCACTCCCTAAAACTTCACAATATCCAGAGCTGAGCCAGGTTGAAGCCATTTGTCATGAACCGCATCTGGCTCTCCCACAAAGGTAGCAAGGACCCAAGCTCTTGAGCTGTCATCTGCCACTTCCCAGGATGCATCAGCAAGAAGCTGGGTTAGAAATAGAGTAGCTGGGATTCGAACCAGCACTCACCATACAGGATCCAAGTGCCCCATGCAGTAGCTTCACCAGCTATGCCACAATGCCTGCCCTTGGCTGAAGTTTAAGGAGATATTCAGGGGCCTGGTCCTATTGTAAAGAATCTATTTATTCACTGCAAGAATATACATCTATAATGTGATGCACACTATACAAAGTGAATACATAGATATTAACACTCTTAATTCTCATTAAAATCTCTGAGTTCAGTACTATTATTATCCCTAGTTTATGGATGTGGAAGCTAAGATACAATGAGCACAAATAATAACTGTATCTGATCACACAATTAGTACTTGACACTTTTATAAAATTATTAAATATTTATTTGAGAGAACAAACAGAGCTGGTATCCACCAGTTTACTCGGTAAATGCCTGCATCAGATAGGACCAGGCCGCTGCTGAGGCTGAGTCAGGAACCCAGTCTAGGTCTCCAAAATGGATGCAGAGACCAACTATTGCATGAGCTGGTACTGCTGCCCCCTAGAGTCTGCGTTAGCAAGAAGTTAGAGAGAGCAGACAGGCTGGTATCAAGCCCAAGTGCTCTGCTATAACATGGGGACACCGTAACTGGGATTTCGCTGACATCTTATGGGCCAAATGTCTGCCCTTGGAACTGAGACTTGATCCCAGGGAGTCAGGCTCCAGGGTGCACATTCACTAACCCCAAAGCAAATACTGTAGTTCTACAACATTTCTAGTAGTAATGACTAGCTATCAAATGCTTCTAAGGAAGACCAAAAGACCTAAGGTGCTCATGTAGTCAGCATAATGCCAATCTTAGGAGAAACTCTATATTTTAGTCATCTCATAAAAATGGGTGAATAGGTTGGTTTATCGACCTACCAAAATATATTCTAGAGATCCTCACTTACAGGACGTCACAAAAACTTGATTCTCTCCATCCCATGAACACTAGAGTTACCTGTGGTCAAACAAGGTTGGCATTATTGATTAACATTGTACCAGTGGAGAATTCATACCACAGGGAATCATGGTACAACTCAGTAAGAGAGTTTAAAAATTCTTAGCAAAGTTTTGGATTGTGTTAGGTGATTTGGGGTGAGACCCATAGAACCGGGCATCCTTTATTCTCTCCAGAAAGTGGGAATAAATCTACAATTGCACATCTTAATAATTTGCATTTTGAGGGAAGGAGGAATGAAATGAGGCTAAAGCTAGAATTGGTAAAGAAACAGTAGACACTCATGTTATTCAGAAAATGAGATACTTGATTACTTTCGTGGTTGGGCAATGGTCTTGTACTTTTCTGTGATCAGACATGATTACCAAGTGATCCCACAATCACAGTACAGCTAAGCTTTAAGAAATGACCTACTGAATTTTGGTGCCACAGCAAGGAAGAATCTTCAAAATCACTTGAAAAGGTTGGGGCCGGTGCTATGGTATAGCTATGGTATAGCGCCTGCAGTGTGGGCATCCCATATGGGCACTGATTCAAGTCCCAGCTGCTCCACTTCCGATTCAGCTCTCTGCTGTGGCCTAGGAAAGCAGTAGAAGGTGGCCCATATTTTTGGGTCCCTGCACCCACATGGGAGACCCGGAAGAAGCTCCTGGCTCCTGGCTTCGGATTGATGCAGCTCCGGCCATTGCACCCAACTGGGGAGTGAACCAGTGGATGGAAAACCCCTCTCCCTCTCTTTCCCTCTCTGCCTCTCCTTCTCTCTGTGTAACTCTGACTTTCAAGTAAAATAAATATATCTCTTAAAAAAAATTACTTGAAAAGGCTAGTAAGAAACAACTCCTTTTTCCAAAGATTGGTCTGAGGTTGGATTTTTTTTTTACATGCTTCAACCAAAACAACAACAATATAAGAATAAACAGATTTTTAGAATTCACCTGTCTGCTATTAACATAGAAATTAAGGAGACTTTAAAAAGTGTAAAAATACCATTTATAACCTTGTCTATACTCTTGAGGAACTGTGATTTTACTACTATTTATTGAATTCTTTATTTAGTAGAGGATTAAGCTTCTGATTTTAAAGTAAATTGAAAAGTATGTCATTGCAAAAAATAAAAGAAAAATAAGAAAGGAAGGAGGAGGGAGGCAGGGAGGGAGGATAAGGGGGGAAATATCATCATATTCTTAAAACTACATATATGAAATACATGAAATTTGTTCCCTTCATATAAATAAAAAATCATTTTAATAAATTTAAAATGCCACTTTTCATTGCATTATTTTGAAATACAAATTTACTCTAATTAAAACATTATTTGTAATAATGTAATTATTTTATATTGTTATATTAGAAAATCATTTTAAAATTTTACCCTTAATGTCTAATGAATTATATATAATTTCTAATGAATATGTTTATTCATTATATTTGTAATTCATAGAAATTATATCTATACTATAAATTATTAAATAAATAAAATATATGTAATTTCTAATGAATATATCTATATTTATAATTCATTAGAAATTATATATATTTTATGTATTTACACATATGTTTATATGTGTAGTTTTCATTTTTTGTTTCTTGTTTTTTGAGATTTAAAGTATAAGAATCAAAGTCCTCCAGCCAGAGAAGCATGAAGGGGGCTTCCAAAAGAGGAGAACCCAAAGGGACTGAGGCAGTGGGCTTTTTAAGCACAATTTCAAAGGAAAAAAACTTGACAATCAGATTGGCACTGAGTTAGGTGGGGGCAAAACCCATCAAAAGACCTCATTTACAGTTATCCATCCTGTCTGGCCTGCTAAGAGTGGGGTAGGTGACTTGTTTTCACAATAAGCTGTGGGCTCAGAAAGAGCTCTCTTGCTATTCTCATGGTAAATTTGGAGACTCAAAAGGAAGGAGGGCAGCCTATTTGTTCTTGCTGAAGATAATGTTTTGGGGAACGAAGCAAATATTTTACACCCCACATTCCATTGGGATCCCCTAGCTATTGACCCATCTGACTGCTCACATTCCCACCTTCCGAAAATGGGAACCGTAACATCTGTTAGGGGGAACTGGCCAATGATCGCTCCGGCTGCTTCATACTGAAAAGGGGCGTCTTTGGGAAGGGGGTCAAGATGGGGTTCCAGTAGGAGGTGGCTTCTCCAGGGGGTGCAGGGCCAGCTGCAGAAACTGCTTCCATCAGAGGTTTCATGTACACAACTACCTAGAATTTTACTTTTTTAAGTCTGGAGAAAATGAATTTAACCAGCAGTTTAAACTCACAGGATCTAAAATCATGGGATCTAAAACCAAGGACAGTCATTATTAGAGGCCCTAAGAAAAGTGTCTAAATCAGGAGCAAGTTTTTTTTGTTGTTGTTGTTTTTTTTTTTTTTTTTTTTTTTCATGAGAAGCAAATAGAAATTGAGAGAAAGGGCTCAGTTATGAGGCTCAGACCTATCTGTCTCTTCACATGTGGTACATCGTAAGGGAGGCACCCTGCTGACTTTCATTACCTAGCTGGCCTGGGAGGAGAGCCAGCTTGAAGAGCAGGTAGGTGGTATTTCTAAAATTAAAACATTTTTAGTTAATATACAGTTCTGCCTCCAATGCTGTTGACCCTACAGTGGTTACTTTGGAAGCTGGGCTGAGTGAAGGGTTTTTTAGCTTAGAGTGAATAAGGTCTGTGGCTCTGACCTACAGCCCTTCGACTCCAGGGCAGTTCCAATTCCAGCGACCCAACTCTTGGCTGGCAGAGCTGCCAGGGCTCTTCATTAGCTGACTTCTGCTGAAGCCCTGGCTTCCACAACAAGAACCAATGCAGTAAACTGGCCTGTTGGGTCTCCATGATGGCAGACCACTGTGCACTGCAGCCATTAATTTGGCCTGCCACCTGTCTTTACATCACTTCTGCAGCCTGGCTTCCTCTTCCTCCTGGTTTTTGTTTAAACAGACCAGAGGAATTCTTTAAGAGAATGTAAGTCAAGAGGGTGCTCTGTTCCTAATCTTCGGAGGCCTAAACTAGAAATCTGGAGTCACAGGCATGTTCTGATAGTGGTTTTTCTTTGAGGTAGTCAATGCCCATGAGGAAAGCTATGTCAAAATGATGATCATCTTATCTATAAAATTTTACGTCATTATTAAAACTCTCTCCCATTGTTTGGTTTAAAAATGGAGGTTGTGCCTATTTACTGTGCCCATGTCAGGGTAATCTAGCTGTGGAATCATAATTTTAGTTCTCATTTTGGCTATGCTATTATTACAGAAAAATGTTATCCATCCCTTTTATAAGGTCTAAAGATCAAATATTGTACATCATAGAGAGTCCTTCAGAATAGAATTGGTTTCCCATCTTAAAGAGAAGAGAGAAACAAGGGAGCAAGTCATGTTTCTCATATCCCTTACTGACAATATATCAAATGAAGACTTGGAAAACAATTTTAACTGTTAAGTAACAACTTATGAAAACATTTACTAGAAGGTTCAATGCCTTCTGTAAGTGTCAAGGCAAGACTGAAGGTATTTGGAAACATTGCTTAATTGTCTAACACAAGTGTAACTTGTTTGACCAGCAAACCCAAATACAAACATGTCAACAAATTCAAATCATCTGGTACAGAGATTTAGCACAAAATGAATGAAAAGGATATCTTAGATTGGCTTAGCAGTTTGAATTTATGAACAATATTTTATCTATAAACCAATTAAAATCTTAATAGATTTCCCCACGTAGACATACATTATGTGCACACATATAACATAACATATAAGATAAAACAATAAATTATCTTCAGTAATACTTTCCTAAAATCTTTTCCTGTTTTTTTTAAATTACCATCAACCAAATAGAATTACTTTTTGCTCTTAATAATCTGAATTAACCATACTTTTTCTAAGTTGGTACCTGTAGTACATTACTGGCTTTATCTGCTTACAGAACTGTCCCAGAGTATTGAATACAGTAGAGCTAAGGGAAAAAGAGGTCCTTTGGGACCTAAAAGGGCACATTGAAACACAGAACCAACAATGTTTTAACTTCATGAGCAGTAAATCTGACTTTTGGGTTTGAGGAATACAAAACTGTAAATGGCAAAGACTTCAAATAGCCATGTTTAAAATTATAAACTCATTAACCTTTAAGAAGCACTTGTTCATTCCACACAGTATTTTGAAAGCACCTGTAGGATTTTATACAACAATAACCCTTTTATAGGCCTCTGGGCCTTTTTACATTAAAATAATCTTCATGTGTGATAACAATACAAGATCATTAGACTTTTTATCTTTTGGACATTTGTATTAGTAGCATTTTCTATTACCAAACAAAATTTAGCACCACTTCATATCTTGACAGTTCCTTTAATATAATCCAAGTAGACTTGCTAGTTGGTATCTACCAGATGACAGATATATCCTTTGATATTTCCAGGGGCCCAACTGGAAATATCAAATACCGAGAATTTGGAACTTTGATTTTTTTTGAATGCCTGTCAAGGATGTCAAGAAGGTTTAAAGTATCTGGTTGAAGTAGGATCCCTTAACAGCATGACATAATATAGACCAGATCTGATCACTGATACAAAATGATTACTCAAATGCTTTAGAATGAGTATATATTGAAACAAACCATAACTCTTAATAAAAGCTTAGCTGTTTTTAAACAATCAGAACTTAACAGAGAAATTAAAATAACACAATAGATTACTTCAACAGAACACAAAATCTGTCTCTGGTAGTCTAAAAATTGAAAATAAAATCTTAAATATTACTTGGAACAATTTTAACAGAGTCATAACTAGGGAAGAGAAAATAGCTTACTTGAGCTGGCTAGAAAACTGACAGAGTCATGAATTAAACAAAACCATTAAAAGGAGATGTTGTAGGTTTTAAACAGATTTTTATGATTATTTCAATATTTACTAACATATATGCATTGCAAAACCACAGTGCTTTAACAGAGGATCAGATTCTAGTTCTATGTCAAAGAGACTAATAGGTTTTGCTTTCCAAAACCTATTTTGTTTCTGCTGATTTCCTTGATTTACATTTTGAAATCACCCTTTAGAATTCTCCAAATTAAGACAACATTTTCTAAATAAGATAATACATCAAATTTCAAGCTTTGTTACTTCCAAGTGGTGTTGAACTATTTTCATATAGACAATTTATGTCTAACCCAAATAGTTTCTCCCTAGAATATAAGGTGCTAAGAGTACCAAAGTTTACATTTAGGCACATTTATCTCATTTGCTTTACCCAATTTACATTTAGCAATTACACCCACATGACTGAAGATGCTGATATTATATCATACTTCCATCTGAATTAAGGTCAAAATTACATTTATGGGGAATTCTACTCCTTTTTATAAAACTCAAGGTATACATCAGTGACATTAAACCATAGATTGTAAAATTCACCTGGGGCGGGGGGACGTGGAGGGGGGACTAAAACAAGCACTGATTATCCATTGCTATCAGAAACCTGTTAAACCATGTTGTAAAACAGTTTGACAAGTTACAAAACAATATTTTTTTCACTTATTTGACAGGTAGAATTAGACAGAGAGAGAGAGAGACAGAGAGAAAGGTATTCCTTCCATTGGTTCACCCCCCAAATGGCTGCTTCGGCCGGCGCTGCGCCGATCCAAAGCCAGGAGCCAAGTGCTTCCTCCTGGTCTCCCATGCGGGTGCAGGGCCCAAGGACCTGGGCCATCCTCCACTGCCCTCCCGGGCCACAGCAGAGAGCTAGACTGGAAGAAGAGCAACCAGGACAGAATCCAACACCTTGACTGGGACTAGAACCCGAGGTGCCGGCGCTGCAGGTGGAGGATTAGCCTAGTGAGCCACAGTGCCGGCCCCAAAACAATATTTTTAATACAGTGAACTTCCTAGATTAAAAAGAGAGAACTTTCTTTAAACCCAGTATTCAGTTATAGTTGAATCCAATTCTATTTACCAAAAACATCATTTTAGATTCTAATTGAATTTGAGTCTAGTGTTCCTTTTACTCCAAGAAAAAATACCTTAAGCCATTCATGCCTAGTCAGCAGTCAGCTACATGGGGCTGCCTCCGAAAAAGATTTAGCAGCCGTGAGATGGGTCTCTAGGGTTACTGTAGGCTAGGGACCCATGTGCCAGGGACAGGAAGTCACCATTGTTAGGTATTAATGGGAGTGGGTGTCCACCAGAGCAACGGGGCACCCCTCCAGAGATTCCTAAGGAGAATCCGATAGGTGGTAGAAGAGGGCAAGTACTACAAGGAGGCTCCTGTAAGAGCCTGGGAAGGGGCAGGGTAGAGAAAAACTGAAGGCCCTGCAAAGAGACAATAACCTTATACTCTAAAACCAAAAGCCAATATTCAGTGTGTCTAATAGTGACACTGTCAATCAAACCAGTCTCAGGGATGAAGAGTCCCTTTGGGAGGAGTCTCAAGAAGGCATCCTGTGGATTAATCCGTACCCATTCAATAGCATCTGAAGTTATTGGGCCTAGATTCTTGTCTAGAAACCCCCAGGCAAAACTAAAACAAGGGGGACAATTGTCACCTGGTTAAAAAAAAAAAAAAAAAAAAAACTCCTCCACTGGGATTAAAACCTCAGTAGTCAAAGGGTTAACAGAAGAACCCTGGTGGCTCACCTAATAGACCCAAGGATTCTGTGTGACACTCTGGAAAAGAATTTAATGCATACTGGAGCACATGCAGGGTGATAGAGGCAACAGAGATCTGAGACGAGGAGTCAGAGTAGAAAGGTTATTTTTATAACCCACTAAAGCTAACCTCTCCATCCTCTAGCTTGTAAGCAGGCCAGGTAGTGGTGCAGAAAACGTCGAGGCATTTTTCTGTAAGCTCATGGGCTAAAGACATAAAAGTAGATGGTTTGCTTCCTGGCTGGAATGAGAGCATAAAAACAGAAGCATACTTCAGGTCTTAGATCTCCTGGAGTTGAGACATCTCTCAGAGCTGTCTCGCTGCCTGTGGCATCCAGACGTGCAGTGAAGAGAGGAAAGGAGGAAGGTGAGGATGGGACTTGCACGTGTCACCCACTCTCACTCAGCTTTCCACGCCTATAGCCTAGGGTATATATTTGTCAGAATAGCACATACAGGGAGTGATCAGTTTCCTTACTGGTGATGTGCTACACTGGGCCTCTGCCTGGTCAAATATATACTGTTGCTTTGCTCTTAAACATAAGAAAAAATAGTTGTTCTATGCCTCTCCTTGAGTCTAGTCTAATAGACCCGATTTTGACAATGAGCTTTCATGGTGAGAGCCTTAGCAGAGGTGTTTGTAAGCTAGAGTGCCAGCCCTGGCTACCACCTATGTTGGTGACTACGAAGGTGAAAGCACAAAGCAGAGTAAGGGAGTATAATTCTCCCCAGTAAAACTCCTCTGATGTAGTGGACAGTGGAGAGCCACTAGGGATACCAGACACATGCTGAGACTTGCCCGTTGCAGTTGATTTCTCAACAATGTTTCAGTGGATTCGTTTCTGAGAGGAGGAGCGTGGTGGTGGCAGGAGGCACGGAGTCACCACACAGACCCCGGGAGTTGGATGAAAGCAGGCTTGAGGCAAGCAACCTGCAGACTCGTTTATTTCAGTTTGTACAACAGCTTATATAGCCAAGACCAGCCAATCCGGTCAAGGGGTGGTCTATGCCCCAACCAATCACAGCCTGTTGCCAGGCAGTTTCCAAAGCCATCCAATCACAGCCTGTTGCCAGGCAGGCTCTGTTGCCAGGTGGGATTCAAAGCCATTCCTGAGTAACTGACCCTCGCTTGCCAGCGGCCACCTTGGCATGGCCTTCTCATTCCACCACACTTGCCTACACAAGTTAGGGTCACGTGAGGAGCAGCATCTAATGGGAGTTTAGATCGAGAGACTGCCTGTCTGCAAATGAGATAGTTAGACTTTAACCCAGAACTAAGGAACAAATTATCTAGGAATAGCTACTAATGAGACCAGGAAATCAAGTTGTAGAAATTGCGGATACTTGAGAGGTGTAGAAATTGTGGAGACTTGAGAGGTATAGAAATCACTTAGAAAAGGAGAGAGAGAGAGAGAGAGAGAGAGAGAGAGAGAGAGAGAGAGAGAGAAAGAGGGTTAGAGATGGAGATCTGTCGAGATCCGGGGTAAAGAAAAAACTCACTGAGGCATGGAGTCCAGAGCCCATGGCCTCCCTCCAGGCTGTGCCCAGTCTCATCGACAGATAAATCTCTAGGAAGAAGAACATAATGCAGTTTCTAGCTGATGCCCTAACAGGCCTCTGGGATCTGGTGTCAGTGAGGGAGGTGTCAGAGAGTAGCCCTGGCCTGAATTTCAAGGTTACTCCAAACCTTTCTCCCAGTCTTGCATGCCAGGCCGATCCCCAGGAAAGGAAGCTGAGTTGGGCCAGCCAACATTCCTGGAGCTGAGATGAGAAGCAAGAGGGATGGAGCCTCTGGCTTTCCAGGTCCTGAGACTCCAAAAGGGCCGGGGGCTGGCTAGGGAGAAACTGCGTTTCTCAGCCCAATACCACTCCAGCAGTGGGAGCCTGGTGCCCAGCCATGAGACCTTCTGAAAACGCTGGAATGTAGCCCCAGCCAGAATCCATCGGTAGTCTCTAGGCCTTCTTCCAGTCCCACATGAAGGGCTGATCCATGCAAGAGAGAGGGGAAGTGTTAGCACAGAGTCTCAGTTCCAGGGGATTGATCTGGCCTTAGCAAGCCTCGCCCCTGAGTCTTAAGACCGGCAGCTGTACTGGTCGCTTTTAACTGGCTGTCAGCGGCCTGGTGTTTTAGGGAAAATGTGAGTTACCATGAAGGAGAGCAAGGCTCTCTGAGAAAAAAGCAACAGCAGTCCACATGCTCACTAGTCCGGCGGGATGATCCAAAGTTGGATCCACATCATGTTGCAGTTGCAATCCGAGTCACGGCAGCAAAAATGTTACAGGAAAACGGCGGTGGAGAAATTACCGTTATCTCGGCTCTTTGTCTCACATGGAAGAAGAATTTCCAAGCGGACAGCAAAGAGATTTAAAAGTATTTCTCAGAATCAAAGGCCTCCAGCCAGAGTGGCATGAAGGGGGACTTCCAAAATAGGAAAAACCCCATATATGTAGTTTTAAGAATATGATGATATTTCCCACCTTACCCTCCTCCCTCCCGCCTCCATCTGGGTCTTGATCCTGCTAACATGTGCTTTAGCAGGAAGCTGGAGTAGGGAATGGAGCCAGAACTTGGACCCAGATACTTCAATAAGGGATGCAAGCATCTCAAGCAGTATCTTAACCACTGAGCCAAACGTCCCACCCACCATCACATGTTTAATAATTCTTTAATCTTTTTTGTCAGTATTCCATTGATTATGAGTCACTGTCACCAGGAGATCTAAATTTTGACAAAAATAGCAACAATAATATATTACTTAGAAGAATTTTGCCTCCTCTTTCCCTCAATTCTGGGAGTAAACAAAGATTAAGATTTTTTTTTTTTTTCCTGAAATAGGGATTCTTGGTTAAGGGCCAGAGATTGAATGAAGCTGTCTTATCAATATCTACTTCCTTCTTATCAATAATCTACCAAATAACTACTATGACAGTATGTAACATTAGAGAACACCTGCTATTAGATTCAATGTCATATAAACTAATGACTAAAACTGTCTGAAAAACTCACCCCAGTATTTTGATTTCATCCTAACATGGGCAGGGAACTGGGTTTTTCCCTACATAGATCATGAAGAAAGAAACCTTCAACTCAGTTCCTCTGTTGATGGATGTCATGGACAGGCACCTGAATTTAAGGTGGCTTTCCATACAGAAATGTAAAGACACTTGATTTTACTGCAGAGTACCACCTGCTAGGTTTTCTGTAGCACTGTCTGGATAAATCTGAGCAAGAATTTTGGTCATAATCCATTTTATTTAGGAAAATACATCATTTTGCTATCATCACTGTTTTCATATTATAGGACATGGCACTGAAACTGATCAGCAGTCAAGATCCACAAGGCTAAAATAGATCACATGACCCAGCAGCTAGACCGTTCTTGTAGAGAAAATTCATACAGGGAAAACGTTGAAGATAACATTCATCAGATATTAACTGTTAACAGGATGAATTTTCCCAATACAAAAAGATCTCTAAATTTTTTTAACATAATGTGCTATTTTATTATACCTATTGGTAAAGATGTACAACACAAACATGCACTGAGATTAGTACTAAGATTACCCAACAGGTATTTCACAGATTCCCACATTCTTGTTCAGAAACCAATGATATAAAACATGCACAAAATGATCTCACTTTTCTTAACTGTTGTCTTTTTAACCAAAGCTAACCTTCTATTCTTTAAGTAATCCCCATTAACATTCTTGGAAGAACGAAAATTGCTCCTTTTATTTATCAGAATACTACTATAAGCTGTACCTCAAAGATAATCAATTCACTAGGGAAATGATTTGGGGCAGTGTTTTTTAAACTACACATTACTTTTGAAAAACACATTTTTGCATCCAACCCAGAAAATGTCATTAAATTGGTCAAATATGGACCCTGGGAGGCAATGGTGATTAGGTTCCTACTACCCACATGAGACCTGTATTGAGTTCATGGCTCCAACTTCAGATCCAGCTATCACTGGCATTTGAGGAGTGAACCAGAATATTAAAAATTCCCCTGAACCAATGTTTTCCCTCTATGCATCTCAGATAAATAAGTAAAAAAAAAAAAAAAAAAAAAGTTTTGAAAGGGTAATCGGGTGATTCTAACACAAGATGAGGGCTGAGTTTTACTGTTTTAAAAGTACTGATACCTGGGGCCAGCACTGTGGCACAGCAGGTTAACACCCTGGCCTAAAGTGCCAGCATCCCATATGGGCACTGATTCGAGACCCAGCTGCTCCACTTCCAATCCAGCTCTCTGCTATGGCCTGGGAAAACAGTAGAAGATGGCCCAAGTCCTTGGGCCCCTGCGCCCATGTGGGAAACCCAAAAGAAGCTCCTGGCTCCTGGCTTTGGATCAGCACAGCTCCAGCCATTGTGGCCATCTAGGAAGTGAACCATTCAATGGAAGACCTCTCTCTCTCTCTCTCTCTCTCTCTCTCTCTCTCTCTCTCTGCCTCTCCTCTCTCTGTGTAACTCTTTCAAAGAAATAAATAAATCTTTAAAAGTAATTTTTAAAAAATTTTAAAAAGTACTGAATCCTAGACCAATTTAATGACAGTTTCTGGGTTGGATGCAAAAGTGTGTTTTTCAAGAGCATGGAGGTGATTGTAATGTGTAGTAGTTAAAAAACACTGCCCCAAATCATTTCCTAGTGAATTGATTATCTTTGAGGTACAACTTACAGTAGTATTCTGGTAAATAAAAGGAGTGATACTCTTTCTTCCAAGAATGTTAATGTTAGCTTTGGTTAAAAAGACAACAGTTAAGAAGAGTGAATCAACAGAGGGGCCTCACTGTGGCGTAGCAGATTAAGCATCCACCTGAGACCCCAGCATCCCATATGGGCACTGGTTTGTGGCCTGGCTGCTCCACGTCCAATCCAGCTCCATGCTAACGCTCCTGTAAAGGCAATGAAGATGGCCCAAGTACTTGGGCCTCTGCACCCATGTGGGAGACCCAGAGGAAGCTGGTTCCTGGCTTTGGCCTGGCCCAGACCCAGCCATTGCAGCCATTTGGGGAGTGAACCAGCGGGTGGAAGGTCTCTTGGTCTCTCTCTCTCTCTCTCTCTCTCTCTCTCTCTCTCTCTCTCTCTCTCTCTCCTTTCTCTATAACTCTGCCTTTCAAATAAAATAAACATAAATATTAAGGAAAGGCAGTATCAGACTCCTCTCTCAATGAATCTGAATCCATATTTAACAAAAGCCCCAGGTGATCTCGACGCACATTCAAGTTTGACACTCCTCTGTACATCAGCACTGATGTTATTTCTAACAAAACCAATGCAGAGTGCCTTTAACACCAAGTGCTCTGATACACAGTCCAACACAGAAACTAAATTTACACAGAGCTTTCCAGTCACACAGAGTTTTCTGAAGCACTGAGCAACTCTAAAGCGCTGAGTTATCTGCAAACACATACTACACCCTGGCAACTTGATAGTGGGAATTCGGTTACCTGCCTAGTCAGCCCATCAAAAGGAATTTGTGTTCTGACCCAGCTCTCAGGCACCTGCTCTTGTGACTAAGACACCTCCATGGAGAGGGCAGCTTGCATTCAGCCCTGGGCAGAAAAACCCCTCCCTTGTATCCCAAACAAATACCCAAGAGCAGGGAATCCTTGCCTATGTTAACTGGAGAATGAGACCAGGAAATGGAGCTGAATATTATCAACCATAGAAAACAAGAACCTTCTCAGAGAAACAATGATAGGAGATCACAGATTGGTACAGAGAAAAATAAGTTGGGATTTTAACTCTTGGCTATATCCTATTTCTTTCTGTTCTCAGGAGCTTTTCTGGGAATTATCATCCAGTGTTGAACTGCAGTGGTTCAAATGTATTCTAGTAGGCAAAGTAGCTCTTCAGAGTAGAACAGAAGTTGTCGGGATCTGATGGAAACTGTTTTTCTTGAGATTTAGCATGAAAAACAAAATCTGCTACCTTGGTATGTTACCATTCATCATTTCTCTGAATTAGAGGAGAAACACACACACACACCTTCTCTCTTCATTTTTGTGAATGAGATACCAATGCAACACGTATCAGAAGGCAAATAAGCTATAATTTGGTACTAAAATATCTATATAAAGTGATCACACAATATTCTCATAGGCCCTAGTGACAGAACATGCAGGAAAATGCATATACTACATATATAAGTAGTAACAGCATATTGGAGGAAACTATTCATGCACAAAAACAGTTTAAATATCAACACTTGCTCTGCCCCCCAAATAAAACTACAGACATTCTTGCTAATGTGTGTCTGATTATAAAGCTGGATAGGAATTTTCAATCTCTGTTTGTAGACAAGCTTTCTTCAACTTGACCACCCATAAAAAATGGAAATCCAATTACACACAGACTGAAGAAAACAGGAATTCTCACTCTCAGCAGGTTTTCAATTCAATTAGAGCCAACTTCATTATCTATAAAGATTGGAGGTCTAGCAGAGAAATAGAAAAACAGCAAAGGAAAGGCCAAGGAATAAGCTTTCATCTAGAGTTTGGATTAGATCTCTAAGCATGTTTAACTTTTAACCCTTTCTCATCATTATCCAACAGCAAAATCAGTATGAGCTAGCTTATAAAAGTATTGCCTATAGGTAACACCAGGTATATTCTCCAATAGGTCAAGGTAATAGTCATTACATTGGTCATTAGGTCTATTCTCTTAATCAGTACTCAAAATCTACTGTTATTAGTTTTATTTTTTAAAAATAGGTTCTGGGTAATAAGTGTAACAAATTCTCCTTGGATGATGATGTATTTTTAATTAAAAATAAAACTATTTTCACCAGATATACAGTTAGATTGATACTTATTTTCTTCAGCACTTGGAGATACTTTCTTGTCTTTTTGGCTATTGCTATTAAGAATTCAGGGACCAGTGCTGTGGCACAAAGGGTTAAAGCCCCAGCCTGCAGCATCAATATCCCACAGAGGCATAGGTTTGAGTCCCAGCTGCTCCACTTATGATCCAGCTCCTACTAATACACCTAGGAAAGCAGCAGAGGATGGCCCAAGTCCTTGGGCCCCTGTACACACATGGGAAACCCAGAAGAAACTACCGGCTTCTGGTTTTGGATTGGCTCAGCTCCAGCCATTGCGGCCAGCGGGGAGTGAACCAGCAGATGGAAGACCTCTCTCTCTGTCTCTACCTCTTTCTCTAACTCTGTTCTTCAAATAAATAAAATAAATTAAAAAAAATAATTCAGTCATCCACCAAGGTGTTATTTCTATAATTTTAAGTATCATTTTTTCTCTCTTTGCTTTTAACATGCTTTTTTGCCTTTAGTATTTTACAGCTCCTTTTGGGTAGTCTAAACTAGGACTTTTTAAAATTTAACCTGCTTAATTTTGTTTTTTATCTTTGTTTTTCTTCAAAGCATTGGCATCTTTTCAAAATTTTGGAGAATTCTTAGCATTTATACCTTTAAATATTGCTTCTTCCCTAGTCTTTCTGATTTCTTTTTTCTGCAATTCTAATTAAATATATGTTAGACAATTCCTTCTCATTATCCTTTTTTTCTCTTAACTGTTCTTACATTTTCTATCTCTTTGTGTATGTGATCCGAAAAAATTCAACCATACACTTACAGACTTCTCACACTATTCATAGCAATGCTTGACATAATTTTGGAACATATCAGGTAGAAAACTTGCATGGGGATTAACTTGCAGGACAAAAAAAAAATCAGGGGAGATATTTCCCCTTTCAACCTGTGCCAAGGTTTTGCCCTCTTTTGTCTGGTAGAGTTATTTCTCATTTCCTATTACAATAAAGTATAGATCTTGGAGATTCCCAAATTAGCAGAGGGTTTCTATTAGATTTTTCACATTGAAGGAATCCTAGACTTTATCCCTATACATTAAGCTGCATAGAACTTCAAAAATTTGTGTTCCATCCTCTTCCCCTTCCCTTTCTCTTTCTAATCTAAATATATATATTGTTTTCTTTCCTTCATCAAAAAGCTATTAAATAGTCCTGAGTGAAGTGGTATCCTGGGGAGGCAGGCTACCAGCAGAGTGAGGTGCTGGCTACATAGATGCAGACAAAGACAATGGGATCCAGCTTGCTCATCAGACAAAGAGGTACAATTATTAAAAAGTGATAACCAGGATAAACCTGTTGTTATGAGGCTGTGAAAAACAGGGTGAAGTCACATATTTAAACAGAACTCCAGTTGGAGAAATAAGTGCAAATTTATGTTCTGTGAGTATGTGTGTGTTCATATGAACCTACAGGCATTTGCTAATTTAGGCAGTAAGAGTTTTGGAGATGTGATTACCCAATATACCATGTACAACTCCCAGCCAAACCATGATTTCAGAATACCATTGTCCGCTAACTGGACTCATCCCTGGAGAAATGGGTGAAACGAGGACTAGTGCACAAGAAGAACAAGAGGATCCTAGAACACTTTGCACACAGATAAAGGGATATGAAAACATACACACACACACATACACACACAGAAAGCTTTAAGGTGCTCCCCTTGGCTGAATCTGGGAAAATCCAGGCATCAACACAAAGAGCCATACAGCCCACTGAACAAAACAGGAGTCCAGAAATCTACCCAATATACGTTAATTTTCAAAAAGCATGTAGAAAAGAAACTCTTGACTTATTAGAGATTCTAATTAATAAATATTGGCGGAGAGCCAGCCTGGCTGTTGGGAGCATGGTTCAACATGCACACCTGCCTGGGCTGCGCAGGTAACTTCCTCAGCAACCCCGTGATAGCCCCAAACCTACTGAGGCTTTGGTGAGCAGATTTATTTGAGAACACACCTGCTTGAGCTGCCAGCCACCTCCCATAGCAGACCTCAGCTTTGGCAAGCACCCCTGATTCCAGCTATGTTGCATTGGAGCCCACATGGCTTTCGTGGGTGTATTTGGTCATGCATACCCTCTTGGGCAACCACTCATCTCTGAAGTAGGTTTTGATTTAGTAAGTATCCCTGACTCTGGTCCTGCTGCTGACCAAGACTGCCTCACTTTGGAAGGTATGCTTGTACAAATCCAGACCTATTGCTTGATTCCCTTCTCCAACAGAATACAGCTTTGCTAAGCACTACAGTCTTCAGTCCTATCACAGCTCAAGTGCACCTTAGCTTTGGTGGGCATGTGGGCAGCATAGTTCCCACTCCCAGTGGGTCTCAGCTTTGGTGAGTTACCCTATACCCAGTACCACTGTGGCCTAAGCCCACCCTGGTTTTGTTGGGTATTTGATCTTGCACAACTGCTTGGGCTACACAGCTGCCTTCTCCAGCAGACCCTAGCTTTGGTGAGCACCCCAGACTCCAGCCGCACTGTAAGCCAAGCCTGCTCTAGCTTTGGTGGATGTGGTTAGTTTCTCACACCTGCCCAGGCTGCTCCAGTCCTTCTTAAGGCTGCCTTGGCTTGGGTGACTGATGCAGAATCCAGCTTCCTGAAGCCTGAGACGGCCTCATCTTTCATGGGCATGGTTGGTTACACATGGTAGTCAGGTTACAGGGCTGTCTTACACAGCAAGCCTTGGCCTTGGTAAGTATCCTGGGCTCAAGACACACTCACATCCCAAACTCACCCAGCACTGGTGGGCACACACTCTAGACTTGTGCCTTGGCACTACCACAACCCTGGCAAGCACCACTGAGATCCGTATGTCCCTGCTGGTGATATAGGCAGGCAGATAGGATCCAATTGATTAAATTCATGAGGTGGAATCCATGCCCCCATCCCTACCTGATTCCACCTGTATACACGCATCTGCCAATCAGACTAGGTAACCACTCCCCCTTTGGAAGTGAATAAGAGGCATGGAGAGCCCTGAGCCTGCCCCTGCTCTCCTGTGTGCCTCTTGCAGTGGCTTGGTGCTGCTGTTCCTGGCCCTTCTGCCCCCTGCAGCTCCTCCATGCAGCTCCAGTTTGCAGACTCCCACAAGTGGCCCCTGATCTACTCTCAGCCTGGTATGACATTCCCAGTTCACTTTTCTGACCCCCTCTCTCTTAAATGAAGTCCTCATGTTCCTGTGTATTTCCCTCACTTCCCCATATAAATTCTGAGCTTTATCATGTTGCCTGTCTTGTCTAAGTTGAGATTGCTTTTCTAAGCTTGAGCCAAGAACCTGAAATATTAATTTTAGCATATGCTCCACAATAACACTTGGACTGAGCAAAGCCCCGCAAGCTGTTACAACTGCCATTATCAACACTTAAAGATACAGGGAGACCACAATTCAGTGTCCCGCTGGAACCAAAGCCAAAGCAGACTCTCAAACTGACACCTGGAAGCTCATCTTCGGGAAAAAGCCTCTAATTTAAGAAACTTACTCTTTAAAAGCAATAGAAACAACTGATTGACCATATGTTCAAAAATAATGTAGAGATTGAAGCAGTACGAGAAAGCAAGGCATTATGACATCCCAAAGGTATCCAATAAACCTTTAGTATCAGACTCCACAGAAGGGAAGATTGAAGAAATGCCCGATAAGGAGTTCAAAAGAATGATTATAAGCGTACTCAAAGAGATACAAGATAATACAGACAGGCAGTAAAGTGAAATTAAGAAATTGATGATATTGAATAGGTAGATAGAAGTAGAAAGTTAGGCCTGGTCCTGGTCAGAATGAGGAAATGGAGGGTCTCTTTAAGAGGGTACAAAATGCATGTTTCTTCCCATAGCAAGATAAAGCACCAATCCCACTCCTCTGGGTTTCTAGTTTTATCATGAGAATAGCAAGGAAGTAATGATCCCACCCTTCTTGTTTTCAGTTTATCCTGAGACTAGAAAGGAGAAGTTACCAATCACCTCCTTCTGATGGCTTTTTTGTTTTAATGTAAGCAATCTAGATAGGATTATGATTCTGGCCTTTCGATGGATCTGTCCCCTCACTGCTTGATTGTTAACTACTGTTCTGTTATTTCCCTCAAAACTGTGCTTAAAAGGCTCAACCTTCACAGCTTCTCTAGTCTGCCTCTCTGAGGGCCCGGCTTCCAGCTGCCATGGCAGGAGGTTTCTGACTTAAATGAATCTTGCTTTGCCTGTTACCTTGTCTGCATGGAAATTCTTCCACGTGAGACAAGAACCATGATGACCTTTCTTTGCCATCATTTTCCCTGTAATAGTATAACTGAGAAATTTAGCAGACATAGAAATCTTGAAAAAGAACCCAATAGAAATCTTAGAGACAAACAGAATAATAAGCCAAATTTTAAAAAAAAAATGCAGTTGAAAACCTTGACAACAAAGAACAGACTAGATCAAACAGAAGAAAGAATATCTGAACTTAAAAGTAGGTCTTTTGAAATATCCCAGTCAGACAAAAAAAAAAAAAATGAAGACAGCCTATGGGACCTTTGAGACACCATTAAACAAACTAATGTTTACATGATTGGGGTTTCCTAGGGAAGATGAGAAGGATAAAGCCACAAAAACTTATTAAATTATCACTGAATGTTTTCTCAATCTGGGGAACAGTATGGACATCTAAGTTGAGGAGGCCTATAGGACTCCAAATAGAAATGACCAGAAAAGATAATCACCATGACACATTATAGGCAAACTCTCAAAAGTACAACACAAAAGGAGATCTCTAAAATTTTCAAGAGAAAAGCACCAGGTTACTTTTAATTAAACCTCATTAGATTAACAGATTTTTCTTCAGAAACCCTATATACAAGAAGGGGGTGAAATCATATAACTTCCAAAGAAAAGAAAAGTACCTTTTATAAATGAAGGAGAAATAAAGACTTTGCAAGACAAATAAAAACTAAAGAAATTCATCACTACCAGATTAGTCTTAAATGGCATACTTAGTGGTATCCTATACACAGAGACAAAGAAAGACAAGAATCATCAAGAAAACATGTAAGGACTGGCGCTATAGCATAAGTTAAGCCTCCACCTGCAGTGCGAGCATCCCACTTGGGTTCATGTCCCAGTTGCTGCTCTTTGCATCCAGCTCTCTGCTTATGGCCTGGGAAAGCAATGAAAGATGACCCAAGTGCATAGGCCCCTGCACACATATGGGAGACCAAGAAGAAGCTTCTAGCTCCTAGCTTTGGATCGGCTCAGCTCTGGCCATTGTGACCATTTGGGGAGTGAACCAGTGAATGAGAAGACCTTTCTCTCTGTCTCTCCCTCTCTATGTAATTCTGCCTCTCAAATAAATAAATACTAAATATATATATATATATATATATATATGGAAGTATAAAACCCACCAAAAAATAACAAAGGATGATTAAAATAAATAGAAGAATTATTAAAGAAAAAATTACATGACTAAGCCATTACTCATCACTAATAACCTTGAATTTAAATGGGCTAAATTCCCCAATTAAAAGATACAGATTGAAGGAGCCCAGGTGTTGTGGCATAGTGGGCTAAATTGCTACCTGCAACATAGGCATCACATTTGAGCACCAATTCAAGTCCCAACTGTTCCATTTGCAATACAACTGACTGCTAATGGCCTGGGAAACCAGCAGAAAGTGACCAAAGTACTTGGGCTCCTGCCACCCATTTGGTTAAAGCTCATGGCTTCTTGCTTCAGCCTGGCCCAGCACTAGCCATTGAAGACATCTGGGGAGTGAACCAGCAGATGGAAGATATCTCTCTCTTCTTTCTTTATTTATTCCTTCCTTCCTTCCTTCCTTCCTTCCTTTCTTTCCTTCCTTCCATCTTTCTTTCTTTCTTTCTTTCTTTCTCTCTCTCTCTCTCTCTCTCTCTCTCTCTTTCTCTCTCTCTCCATTTCCTCCCTCTTTCTTTCCATAACTCTGACTTTCAAATAAATAATTTTTTTTAAAAAAAGGTACAGATTAGTGATAGGATAAAAAAAGACTCAAGGATATGTTGCTTATAGGAAACTAACTTCACTAGTAAAGACATATAGAGACTGAAAGTGAAAGGATTGAAAGCGAGAGTAACTATACTGGTACTAGACAAAATAGACTTTATGACAAAAACTGGAAAAAAAAAGAAAAATATATTAACTACATAGTGATTCAGGAATCAATTCAAAAAGAAAATATGACTATTGTAAATGTATATGCACCTAATGCTAAGCACACAGTTTTATAAAAATAAACATCATATTTAAATGGATAAAATAAGTTCTAATATTATAATATTGAGGTACTTTAATGCACCATTTTCAACAATGGACAGTCATCCAGACAAAAATCACCAAAGAAATATCAGAGTTAAACTAAACTATAGACGAAAGGGACATAATAGAAATTTACAGAATATTCCATTGGACAGCTGAAGAGTACAGACTCTTTTTATTAGCATATGGAAGATATTCTAGGATACACCATGTATTAGGCCACAAAACAAGTCTAAACATGCAAAAATTTTAAATCATCATGTATCTTTCCTGATCACAATGGAATAAAACTAAAAATCAACCACAAGGCCGGCGCCATGGCTCAACAGGCTAATCCTCTGCCTAGCGGCGCCGGTACACCGGGTTCTAGTTCTGGTCGGGGCGCTGGATTCTGTCCCGGTTGCCCCTCTTCCAGGCCAGCTCGCTGCTGTGGCCCGGGAGTGCAGTGGAGAATGGCCCAAGTGCTTGGGCCCTGCACCCCATGGGAGACCAGGAGAAGCACCTGGCTCCTGCCATCGGATCAGCGTGGTGCACCGGCCACAGCGCGCCTGCCACGGCGCCCATTGGAGGGTGAACCAATGGCAAAAAGGAAGACCTTTCTCTCTGTCTCTCTCTCTCACTGTCCACTCTGCCTGTCAAAAATAAAAAAATTAAATTAAAGCCAAAGCAATCCTGTACAACAAAAACAAAGCCGGAAGCATCACAATACCTGATTTTAGGACATACTACAGGGCAGTTGTTATCAAAACAGCATGGTACTGGTACAGAAACAGATGGATAGACCAATGGAACAGAATAGAAACACCAGAAATCAATCCAAACATCTACAGCCAACTTATATTTGACCAAAGATCCAAATCTAATCCCTGGAATAAGGACAGTCTATTCAATAAACGGTGCTGGGAAAATTGGATTTCCACATGCAGAAGCTTGAAGCAAGACCAATACCTATCACCTTACACAAAAATTAAATCAACATGGATTAAAGACTTAAATCTACGACCAGACACCATCAAATTATTAGAGAGCATTGGAGAAACCCTGCAAGATATAGGCACAGGCAAAGACTTCCTGGAAAATACTCCAACAGCACAGGCAGTCAAAACCAAAATTAACATTTGGGATTGCATCAAATTGAGAAGTTTCTGTACTTCAAAAGAAACAGTCAGGAAAGTGAAGAGGCAACCGACAGAATGGGAAAAAATATTTGCAAACTATACTACAGATAAAGGGTTGATAACCAGAATCTACAAAGAAATCAAGAAAATCCACAACAACAAAACAAACAACCCACTTAAGAGATGGGCCAAGGAGATCAATAGACATTTTTCAAAAGAGGAAATCCAAATGGCCAACAGACACATGAAAAAATGTTCAAGATCACTAACAATCAGAGAAATGCAAATCAAAACCACAATGAGGTTCCATCTCACCCCGGTGAGAATGGCTCACATTCAGAAATCTACCAACAACAGATGCTGGAGAGGATGTGGGGAAAAAGGGACACTAACCCACTGTTGGTGGGAATGCAAACTGGTTAAGCCACTATGGAAGTCAGTCTGGAGATTCCTCAGAAACCTGAACATAACCCTACCATACAACCCAGCCATCCCACTCCTTGGAATTTACCCAAAGGAAATTAATTTGGCAAATAAAAAAGCCATATGCACATTAATGTTTATTGCAGCTCAATTCACAATAGCTAAGACCTGGAACGAACCCAAATGCCCATCAACAGTAGACTGGATAAAGAAATTATGGGACATGTACTCCATAGAATACTATACAGCAGTAAGAAACAACGAAACCCAGTCATTTGCAACAAGATGGAGCAATCTGGAAAACATCATGCTGAGTGAATTAAGCCAGTCCCAAAGAGAAAAATATCATTTGTTTTCCCTGATCGGTGACAACTGAGCACCAAAGGGGAAACCTGTTAAGTGAAATGGACACTATAAGCAACAATGAACTGATCAGCTCCTGTCCTGACTTTAGATGTACAATGTAATACTTTATCCTTTTTAGTATTTGTTGTTGTTGTTCTAGTACTATTGGTTGAACTCAATAATTAACACATAATTATTCTTAGGTGTTTAAATTTTAACTGAAAAGTGATCCCTGTTAAATCTAAGAGTGGAAAAAGAGAGGGAGGAGATGAACAATTTGGAACATGCTCAATCGGACTGGCCGCAAATGGTGGAGTTAGAAATGTGCCAGGGGATTCCAACACAATCCCATCAAGATGGCATGTACCAATGCCATCGCACTAGTCCAAGTGATCAATTTCAGCTCACAATTGATAGCTCTGATAGGTCTAAGAGTCAAAGAGATCACACAAACAAGACAAGTATCTGCTAATACTAACTGATAGAATCAAAAAGGAGAGAAAGATCCAACATGGGAAGTGGGATACACAGCAGACTCATAGGATGGCAGATGTCCTAAACAACACTCTGGCCTCAGAATCAGCCCTCAAGGCATTCAGATCTGGCTGAAGAGCCCATGAGAGTATAGCAGGCATGGAAAGCCAAGATATCATGGAAAAAAAAAAAAAGACCTAAATGAATGATCTCTGTGAGTGAGATCCCAGTGGAAAGAACGGGGCCATCAAAGAAGGAGGTACCCTTCTCCGAAGGGAGGAGAGAACTTCCACTTTGACTATGACCCTATCGGAATAAGATCAAAGTCAGCGAACTTTAAAGGCTTCCATAGCCCTGGCAACTCATGACTAGAGCCTAGGGAGATTACTGACGCCACAAACAGGAGTGTCAAATTGGTAAGTCAGCAACAGGAGTCACTGTGTACTTACACCCCATGTGGGATCTGTCCCTAATGTGTCGTCTAAAGCCAAGTGATGCTATGACTGGTACTGAAACAGTATTTTTATACTTTGCGTTTCTGTGTGGGCACAAACTGATGAGGTCTTTGCTAATTATATACTGAAGTGATCTTCTGTATATAAAGAGAATTGGAAATGAAAAAAAAAAAAAAAACAACCTGGTGTTAAAATGGAAATGGCATAGAAAATTAATTAATTTGAAAAAAAATTATGTAGGATCTCTGTCTTTAATGTGCTGTACATTGCTATTTAATGCTATAATTAGTAATCCAATGGTAGTTTTTTCACTTTATGTTGCTATATGGGCAAAATGTTGAAATCTTTACCTAATATATACTAAACTGATCTTCTGTATACAAAGAGAATTGAAAATGAATCTTAACATGAATGGAAGGGGAAAGGGAGCGGGAAAGGGGAGGGTTGCGGGCGGGAGGGAAGTTATGGGAGGGGGGAAGCCATTGTAACCCATAAGCTATACTTTGGAAATTTATATTCATTAAATAAAAGTTTAATAAATAAAATAAAAAATAAAAAAATAAAAATCAACCACAAAAGAACACTAGTATGGTATTGACATAAAAATATCACATCGACTAGTAAAATAGAGTAGAAACCCCAGAAATAAATCTATTTATCTACAACAAACATCTCTGAAAAAGGAGCCAAAAGATAATCCTTGAGAAGATAGTCTCTTCAATAAATAGTACTGAGAGAATTGTATATCCATGTGCAAAAGGCTAGAACAAGACCCATTCCCTCTATACAAAAATCAATTCAAAATGTATGCTGGCATGCTGGTGCACTGGGTTAAGCTGCTGCCTGCAATGCTGGCATCTCATATGAGCGCCAGTTCAAGTCTCAGTTGCTCTGCTCCCAACCCAGCTCCCTGCTAATGTGCCTGGCAAAGCAGAAGAAGATGGCCTAAGTACTTGAATCCATGCCACCAATGTGGGAGACCCAGGTGGAATTCCAGGCTTCTGGCTTCATTGTGGCCATTTGGGAAATGAACCTGTTGATAGAAGACCTCTCTCGGGGCTGGCGCCATGACTCGCTTGGTTAGTCCTCCGACTGTGGCGCCAGCATCCCATATGGGCGCCGGGTTCTGGTCCTGGTTGCTCCTCTTCCAGTCCAGCTCTCTGCTGTGACCCGGGAGTGCAGTGGAGGATGGCCCAAGTGTTTGGGCTCCTGCACCTGCATGGAAGCCAGGAGGAAGCACCTGGCTCCTGGCTTCAGGTTGGCGCAGCGCCAGCCATGGCGGCCATTTGGGGAGTGAAACAATGGAAGGAGGACTTCTCTCTCTCTCTCTCTCTCTCTCACTGTCTATAATTCTGTCAAAAAAAAAAAAAAGAAGAAGAAGAAGACCTCTCTCTCTCTCTCCCTTGCCTCTCCATCTCTGCCTTTCAAATAAATAAATAAATCTTAAAGTAATAAAAACTTTAACTCAAAATGAGCCAAAGATCTAAATGTAAGACCTAAAGCTATGAACCTGTTATAGGAAACATAGGGTAAACACTTCAGGACATTGGTATAGGCAACAATTCTCTGGATGAAACCCAAAAAGGAAGGAACAAAAGCAAAAACATACAAATGGGGTTATATCAAGTTACAATGCTTCTGCACAGCAAAAGAAACAATCAATGAGTGAATAGACAGTCAACAGAATGAGAGAAAATATTATTCATCTGATGAGGGATTAATATCCAGAATATTTAAGAAACTCAGAAAAATTCAGTAACAAAATAGCAACCAATCCAGTTTAAGAAATGAACAATGGATCTGAATAGGCATCTCTCAGAAGAAATACATGTAATCCAGCTCTCTGCTATGGCCTGGGAAAACAGTAGAAGATAGCCCAAATCCTTGGGACCCTGTACCCCAATGGGAGAAGTGGAAGACGCTCCTGGCTCTTGGCTTCTGGCTTCCAATCGGCTCAGCTCCAGCCACTGCGGCCAACTGGAGAGTGAACCAGCAGATGGAAGACCTCTCTCTCCCTCTCCTTTCTCTGTGTTACTCTGACTTTCAAATAAATAATATAAATATTTTTTAAAAAATTAATCTCCAAGCAGAAAGCCCCAAGTAAAGATGCCTCACAATCCAATTACCTGCCCAGGGTGCATCTCCCTATGACTGTGATTGTGTGGCCAGTGGCAAGCAGAGAACTGACTCATTTTTAACAATGATTGTGATTATCTTGAATAACTATAAAAGCCAGCTCGTTTTTGGCTATGTGGGGAAAATACAGTCTCCAGCTGATGGGAATCTCTGCTCCAGTCACTTGACACTGCTTGAGCTCTATCAGCTTAGCCTCCTGTTTAGGGGAGGAAATGTGACGCGTGCTTTGGTTTTGTCCAAACCCAAACTCCAGGTTCTACCATCATCTATTGAGTGTCTGGTCTTGGTCAGTGAAGTCCAACGTTGTGAGCCTAAGTCTCCTCACCAAGAATATGGCCTCACAATACGTGTTGTATTACGTTGTTATACAGATTGTGTTTCTAAGTTCTGCAAATCACAAATACCCTCCTTGCCATGAGGGGAGGGCACATTTCACAGGAGCTGCTCCAAACTCATTTTTCAGTTCCCTGGGCTCAGTTGTAGTTTTTAGGAAAAGCTCATGTTTTAGGTCACTCAAATTCAAAATAAGGTGCTTTTTTTAAACTTAAATGCACAAAATAATTGTTCACTGAAGAATTTTTATAAAGTTCCTTGTAACAAACCAATTTTGTCATAAAAAACATGAATTCAATTAAAGTCCAATCTCTTTTGGTTTTCATAAAGTGCTGACAAGTAAATTCAAATGTTTGCCACATGTTCTCCCATCTGCTAGGAACTACAGATTTCTTGGCATATGGTGCATTAGCATCCACAGTCATGCCCATAGGCTAAAGGACATGAAAAACCTAACGTATGGAATCAGAGCTCAGAGTCTGGTGGCTCAAAATTGTCCACGAACATAGAGCCCTCAGGCTGGTCTTGGTCCACACATTCCTCCAACAAAGCACCCCTAAAATTCAGCACTCTGAGTACTAGAGGCGTTAAATGCAAATAATATGTTCTGCAGATGCCACAGGAATTCTGATTTGTTTCACGGTTCATGTGACACAACACATTACAAAGAAAAAGATACAGGAATGGTCCTTTGGTGTAGTGGTTAAGAAACAGCTTGTGACACCTGCATCCCCTAACAGAGCACCTGGGTTTGAGTCGAGGCCCCTCTTCTGATTTCAGGTTCCTGCTAATATCCACCCTGGGAAACACTGGGTGATGGCTCAAGTATTTGGGCTCCTGCTACCCATATGGGAGGCCTGGGTTGAGTTTCAGGCTCTGGGCTTAAGCCTGGGCCAGCCTTAGGCATCTGGGGAATGAATTACGAGTAGGTTCTCTCTCTGTGTTTCTCTGTTTCAGATAAATAAATAAAAGAGAGAGGTATAGAATTAAGTGGCACCCAGACATTTGAGTTACATAGTAGTTCTGTAAAATAAGTGAGGATAAATACAAAAGTCATGTACATTTTTTAAGATTTATTTGAGAGTCAGTTATGGGGGCAGATGGGGGGAGAGATCTTGCATCTTCTGGTTCATTCCCCAGATGGCTGCCATAGCTGGGGCTGAGCCAGGGCAAAGGGCAAAGCCAGAAGCCAGGAGTTTCATCCAGATCTCCTGCATGGGTAGCAAGGCCCCAGATACTTGGGCCATACTCCACTGCTTCACCCAGGCCATTGGGAGCGAGCTTGATCAGAAGTAGAGCAGCCAGGGCATGAACTGGCACCTATATGGACGCCAGTGTGGCAGGTAGTAGCTTTACTGCTATACCACAACACTGGCCTCAAGGCATGTAATATTGAAAAGCACAACATTAATATATAGGCAACTTAACCAGGTTTCTAATAGTAAGAAAGAAATAGCATAAAAGAACCACAAAGGAACTTGAGTACTAAAATCAAGTCTCAAAGTACAAGACTAAAGTATATAAAATAACAGCCTTTGAAACAGTGAGGTTTAGCTACTGAAGAATCACTTATTAATATACACCTAAGGTCCTTTCTTTCATTTTGTCTCTATTACTTCTGCATATGTTCCAAGAAAAGGGCAAAAATTTCATTCGACAATGAAAAAGATATTGGAAAAGCAAGCACACATTTTACCAGGAGCTGAGTTCCAGTCCTAAGTAGGTCCCTGATGGAATGTGTGACTCACAGAGTTGCAGGGTGGAAATGTGGAATGTGTCCCGTGCAAAGGTTGACTAGTCGACCTTATAATAAGTGGTGACCGTACATCCCAAAACAGTTCTGCTGCCCTGGGATTCGCACTGCTGTCCTAAGTTACTAGAGTGTCTCCTCTCACTCAAACCTGTCTAGATTTGAAGTGATATGGCCCTACTGTGTCGAATTTGGGGGCTCTAAAATTCCATTAATTCTTCTACTCATTTCATCTTCTACAGCTAAGATACAAATGTAAAGCAGCATTCCTTCCAGAAAAATAATGGCTAGTAAATATTTACCTGTCCTTTAACTTTCAGGATGTATCTGAAAGGCAGAGTGGCACACAGAGAGATTGGTAGAGACACAAAGAGAGATCAGTCATCCACTGGTTCACTCTGCAAATGCCCACCATGGCTGGGACTAGACCCACCAACTGCTGCCCCCAGGCATATTAGAAGGAAGCTGAATTGGAAGTGTGCAGTAGCCAGACACTCAGATACGGGATATGGGCATCCCCAGCAGTTGCTTAACTGGCTGTGCCACATGCCTGCTCCTATTCACCTGTCTTGTTAAGCAAGTCAGAGTAACTGTTCCTCTACTCCTCTGGCTGCAGCAGTTCCAGCTCCATTCAGCTACAGTTTTGCTGGAAGTCTAAGATCTCATTTTTCGTGTGGGATCAAATCCTGGAAAACTTGATTCACTTGAACATTCAATGAGGCAAACAATGCTAATTATTTGTTTCACTGTTAGTAAAATATGGCAATGTATACCCAGTGCCCTTTCACAGATTAATAAATTATAATGATGCAATTTCCATCCCAAGTTATGGTACACTTCCTATTTACAACTGGCTAACACACTTTAAAGTTCACTACTTTCAGATGCAGAAAGTCATTCAAAAATATATATATTTAATGCAGTTTTTAAGAATGTGTCAACTTAGTTCAAAAAATGCATTACTTGTCTAGATAATTCAATAATTTTGCCATTTTTCTCATTAAGGAATTTAATGATTGGTTATGTGTGTTTTAATGTGCCAACCAAATTCTATATTTTAAATTTTCTATCTGGAATCTATCAAACATTCCAATTAAGCTTTTTGAAACTATTTTAGCAGAACCTAAGCCAAACAAATGTGGTTCTTGGCTCTCAGATTCATATTTGATGATTGTCCTTAGAACTTCAGACTTCCTGTCTTTCTTCTCCATGTCTTTGGTAACCACACGTTTGTTTTCCCTCTGTCCAGGTTCCTCCAAATCTCCCCTGAGAAGACATCTCAGGCCAGCTTTTATCTGCCTTGCACCCTTTAGACAGAGCTCCTGATAATTCAAAATTTGGTAGTTGCTTTGCTTTCAGCAAAGCTAAATTTTAAACATTAACACAAGATGGGTTTGGGGACATCCACAGTCTTCCACCATCAAAAGAGGGAACTTTGATGAATTATTTGATTAATCAGTCTCCTCACCATCTTACCTTGAGCGCTTGTCTTTTCTCCACCAACTGATCTTAAAATTTGTCACCATTCCAAAATAATACTCAGGCACAAATTTTCATTTATCATCCACATGAATCTACAAATTCCAATCTGCAACTATTTATTAATATTATGATAATTTCCTGTAATGGTCATAAACTCTCCACACTTAGATGTTTCAAAGACAGTTTAAGTGACTGATTTTGCACTTCAAACTATGGAGTATTTACAGAGTTTGACATGTTGTATTTCCTACTCAAAGGTGAAAGTACTTTGGAATGTCTGATAATTAACAGAAGAGAACAAAAAATAAAACAGATGTTTTCACATAGGTTTCAAAATAGGAAGTGAGTGTTTAAACTGGTGATGGTGGTGTTTATAATTATTGTACCTAATATTCACCACACATTTTCTACGTATTAGGGCCTGGACCCAAGCACCTTCTGTTGTGTACCCAGATAGTCATAACAACCTTAAGCAGTAATGGTTTCTCAGATGAGGAAATTGTATCAGACAGAGTGAGAATGACTTCCTAAAGTTCTTGAAGCAAATGGTAGAGATGGGATTAGCCAGTCTGCACTCTTGAATCACTGCACTCTCTTACACAGATCACTGAGTTTTGATCCTATAAACTCACTCATCTATTAAGATAAATATTATAGAACTCTTATTTCACTATTTTGAAATAAAACATATAGGAAATATAATCCATCTACAAATACAACTTTAAATAGAATGCCTAGTTATCAAGGAGAAACAAAAAGAAGCCAATTTAAAACAAAATAATATGTCATTAAATACAATAATATACTAGAAAAAATGATCTAAGCAGACAAAAATGCAAACTGAGACAGGGTTGCATTTTTTACTCAAATGTTACAAACTGCTTTGTCATCAGTGATGAGTTTTACCATATTTAGATAAAACTCTTGGTAAATTTCCAAATAAAATGGAGTAAAAATTTTTTCTGTATATACAATATCTAGCAAATTTGGTTGATATTAAAATTGTATAAAATATCAAATGTTTATATTTAAAGGTACTTCCTTCAGATCATTATTGTTAGGTCTTGCGCATATATGAGAGTGTTTCACAAAGTTGGTGGACAAATGGAATTAGAAGAAAAGCTTATGGGTGAGTGTTGTACAGTGGGTTAAGCTGTCTGTTGGGACTCCTTCATTCCACATCAGAGTTCCAAGTTCAAGTCCTGGCCCTCTGCTTCTGGTCAAGCTTCCTATTATTGCACCTGGGAAGGCAACAGATGATGGCTGAAGCTCTTGCATCCCTACCACCTATATGAGAGACCTGGATGAAGATTCAGGCTCCTGTTTCCACAGTTCCAGATGTTATGCGCATTTGGGGTATAATCTACTTCTCTCTCTCCCTCTCTCTCTTAATTCTTTTAAAAAGATAGGCTTATCTGGGCCTGCACTGCGCTGCAGTGGGTTAACACTCTGGCCTGAAGCACTGGCATCCCATATGGGCTCAGGTTCTAATCCCAGCTGCTCCTCTTCCGATCAAACTCTCTGCTATGAAATGGGAAAGCAGTGGAACATGGCCCAAGTCCTTGGGCCCCTGCACCCACATGGGGGACCTGGAAGAAGCTCCTGGCTCCTGGCTTTGGATCGGCACAGCTCCGGCCATTGTGGCCATCTGAGGAATGAACCAGCAGATGGAAGACCTCCCTCTCTGTCTCTACCTCTCTCTTTAAAAAAAAGGAAAAAAAAAAAAAAGATAGGCTTATGTGACCAGTATTATGGGGGAATGAGTTAGGCTGCCACCTGCAACACTGGCATCCCATACAGGTGTCAGTTTTAGCCCCAGCTACTCTACTTCCAACCCATTCCCCTGCTGATGTGCTACCTGGAAGAGGTTCCTGGCTCTTGGCTCCAGCCTGACTCATTGTTCTCATTGCTGTAACAATGTGGGGACTGAACCAGAGGATGGGAAATCAATATATATATATATATATATATATATATATATATCTCCCCCCCCCGCCACCTCCCACCCTCTCTGCCTCCCTCTCTAACTCTGTCTTTCAAATAAATAAACAGGGGCCAGCGCCCTAGCTCACTTGGTTAATCCTCCACCTGCGGTGCTGGCATCCCATGTGCGTGCCAGTTCTAGTCCCGGTTGCTCCTCTTCCAGTCCAGCTCTCTGCTGTGGCGAGGGAGGGAAGTGGAGGATGGCCCAAGTGCTTGGACCCCTGCACCTGCCTGAGAGACCAGGAGGAGACTCCTGGCTCTTGGCTTCGGGTTGACGCAGTGCCGGCCATAGGGCCATTTGGGGAGTGAACCAACGGAAGACTTTCTGTCTCTCTCTCTCACTGTCTGTAAATCTACCTGTCAAATAATAAAAAAAAAAAAAATTAAAAATTAAAAGACAAATAAATAAATATATCCTTTCTGAAAAAAATGTTAATTTGATGCAAAAATATTTTTGAAATTCATGCATGGTATTTTCATAATTTACATTTCCCAAGAACTTTCTGTAGATCTCTCAGATAAATACATGGACTTCAAAAATGTTTGCATCAAAATAAACTGATCTTTTAATTCTATTTTCCACAATTGTTTTGAAGTTTGTTCACATGCATGTCTGGTAGAAATCTGAAAGTCAACAGCATGCATTATAATTTCCTAAGATGCAGAACTCTCCTGAACACTGGTAGACATCCCGCTTATTGAGTTTCTCAATCACCAATCATTAGGAGGGCCTTTTAGTCATGGGGCAACCACAAAATATCCCGTGTAGGTTGTGGATTCCCGTCACCTAGCAGGGGATAGCCCCTACTGAGCACTAGATACCAGTGCTGTAAGGGAAAGAAGCTGACCCTCAAGACAGAGTGCCCACTCCAGGGAAGGAAAGGAAAAACACAAGATTAAAGGAAGATGGAAAACTTCCCTTCCGAATGTGTCATCCAAAAAAGACTGGATTTGAATGTCAAATGGACACTGAAAAGCAACAGCATCTTCCACCAGTGACTTTTCTCTCTCCACTCACCAGCACAAGGCATCCCTAGCACATATGAGCTTTTGCCTCTGGTCTGGCTCCTTCTCAACAAAGAGGGTTGTGGGATGTGCCATCTTCTTCCTGAATAAGAAAGCCAATTTGCTTTTGTAATTTATTCTCTGTTAAACTCCATCACCTTCTGTTCTTTCCTTATTCCCCCATTATCACTAGAAAATAACCCTAGAAAACACACAGAGACACAGATGAGCCCGAGAACAAATATTTTTATGAGAAAGACATCAGCTGATCTACAAGAGGCTATGACTCTTTAACAAATAATTCCAATTGCCCCATAAGCAGCACTCAGCACCTTTGATCGATGTGCCCCACACAAAGATTTGATACTCCCAGAACTTGGTTTGGTGCATGTTCTACATCTGAAAGGACATTATGACCCAATGGAAGACAGGAAATTAACAGGCAGTTTATCACAGACTCTGATAAAGACCATCAGTGAATCCAGGAAGATGTTGATAATGTGGATGCTCACAGTAATCATCCTTCCCCAAATCTTGAGGAGAAAGGAACCCAAAGGACTGAAAAATAAGGTGGGGAGAAAAGAGAAAGGCATCTCGGGCCAGGGCAGTAACATACACGCGCATAGAGAACCAAGTCCAGAGAACTTGTGTCGTTCACAGAACACAGACTTGCTCAGTTCTACCAGGGGCATGACTAAAGTTACATTTCATGAGCATAGACATGCTGGAGGAGGCCAGCTCATCCTGGGGCCTGTTTACCATGCCAAGGAGAAGAGACATTACCATCAGTACTGCAGATTTCCACTGTTTGGTTTTCACTATGAGAGCTGAGTGTTAGAAGAACCATTCTGGCTTTTCATGGAGAAGAGACCAGGGAAGAGTGATGGTGAGGGCAGAGAGACAGGTGACATGGATCCTGTATTTCACAGGCAGGTGATGAGGGTCACTGAGAAGAAGCTGTGCCTGTTAGCATGGGGAGGAGGGACCAGTTTTGAGAGCTTTGATGGACAAAGGAGTGAGTGGGATTGTGCAGTGTCTGAATGGGAGGAGTGGGATGGAACTCACAGAGGTTTATCTGTCTGGTGCCTCTGTGGAGGGTGGGACATTGACTGAAATAGAGACCCCAGGAATAGGCTGGCTATAATGAGAGTACAGTGTGGGTATGTGCAGCAAAACACCACCTTGCAACCCTGTTACCAATGTCACTAATTGCCTCAGGGAACACCTTTTCTGTTGAGATCTATTGATTTTTATAATGAAAGAACCAAAAAGACTGATTTTCAGCCATCTAATCTACTTTTTTATTTTTATTTTATTTATTTAACAGGTCGAGTTAGAGAGAGAGAGAGAGAGAGAGAGAGAGAGAGAGAGAGAGAAAGGTCTTCTTTCTGTTGGTTCACTCCTCAAATGGCCGCCACAGCCACAGACAACGATCCAAAGCCAGGAGCCAGGTGCTTCCTCCTGGTCTCCCATGTGGGTGCAGGGGCTCAAGCACTTGGGCCATCCTCCACTGCCTTCCCAGGCCACAGCAGAGCTGGGCTAGAAGAGGAGCAAACAGGACCAGAACCCAGTGCCCACATGGGATGCCAGCGCCACAGGCAGAGGATTAACCAAGAGAGCCACGGCACCGGCCCCAATCTAATCTACTTTTAAAAAACAAGGAAACTAGGACAGACATTTGACATAGCAGTTATGATGTTGCTTTGGAAACAAGCATCCATATCCAGAGCCAGGTTCAAATCCTGGCCCCCTTTTTAGTTCCAACTTTCTGCTGATACAAAGTGTGGGAGGCAGCAACCGATGGCTCAAGTAGCTGAGTCCCTGCCACACAGATTGATTTCCTTGCTCCTGAGTTCAGTCTATCCCATCCCTGACTTTTGCTGGCATTTGGGGGAGTGAACTAGTGGATAGAAGATATCTCCCCACTACCAACCTTTCAAATGAAATGAAAATAAATAAAAATTAAAAAAAACACACAAAGAAACTGAGAATAGACTAGGAGAGAAAGCAACTTAATCCCCAAAATATAGCTAATAAATTGAGGCACTGATACAATGAAGAAAATGGCACAGGATCAAATAAATGTCTGATCTGCTACTTGTCAGCTAGGTGATCTTTACAACTCTCCTTCCCTTTCTCCCCTATGGTTATTAGCACTGTTATAAAACCAACAAAATCCCAGGTACAAAAAGCAGCACAGAGTTTGGCACAGACCTAGTACTCAAAACTATTGTCCTTGCTTCTCATTCCACTGAATCATTATATAAAGTCTTCCCTAAGTAAAGGGGCAAAACTACCATCTTCCTAAAATTTAGTTTATAACGGTCCTCTTTATCCAGTCATCAGTTCATGGACATCTGAGTTGATTCCATATCTTAGCTATTGTGAATTGAGCTGCAACAAACATGGGGGTACAGATAACTCTTTCATATGCTGATTTCATTTCCTTTGGGTAATGAGCATGAGATTGCTAGGTCATTTGGTAGATAAATTTTCAGATCTCTAAGAAATCTACATTCTGTCTTCCACAATGGCTGTGGGTTAGGTACCTTTTTCCCACATCCTTGCCACAATTAATTATTTGTTGATTTCTCTGTGAGAGCCATTCTAACTGGGATGAGGTGAAACCTCACTGTGGCTTTGATTTGCATTTCTCTGAAGCCTAGTTATCCTGAGCATTTTTTCAAGTGTCTGTTGGCCATTTGAATTTTCTCTTTTTAAAAATGCCTTTTCAGGTCCTTTACCCATTTAATAACTAGATTGTTTTCTTTGTTTTTGTAGCATTTCTTGAGCTCTTTATAGGCTCTGCATATTAATCCTTCATCAGTTGCACAGTTTACACATTTTTTCTCCCATTCTGTCTGTTGCCTCTTCACTTTGTTGAGTGCTTCCTTTGCAGTGCAGAAGCTTTTCAGTTTGATGTATTTTCTATCTTTGCTTTGATCGCCTGTACTTCTGGAGTCTTTTCCAAGAAGTCTTTGCCTATGTCAATGTCTTTCAAAGTTTCTTCAATGTTCTCCTCTGTAATTTTTGGCATTTGAGTTGATTTTTATAGAAGGTGTCAGGTAGAGGTCTTGTTTCATATTCTGAATGTGGAGATCTAATTTCCTACCACCATTTGTTGAAGAGTGTGTTCTTTCTCCAGAGACTGATTTTAGCTCCTTTGTCAAAGGTTAGCTTGTTATACATGCATGGATCAATTTCTGGAGTTTCTATTCTGTTCTATTGGTTTATATGTCTATTTTTGTACCAGTACCAGGCTATTTTGATTATAACTACCCTGAAGTATGTCTTGAAATCTGATATTATGATACCTCCAGCTTTGTTTTTTTTTGTTCAAGATTGCTTTAGCTATTCAGGGTCTCTTGTGCTTCCATATGAATCTTAGCATCTTTTTTTCAAGTTCTGAGAAGAATGTCATTGGTACTTTGATTGAGATCACACTGAATCTATAAATTGCTTTTCAGAACATGGACATTTTGATGATATTAATTGTCTAATCCACAAACATGGAAGATTTTTCCATTGAACTCTGAATCATGCTACATGATTTTGAGGTTTTATGCAAAGTTTTGCTCATTTTCATCTGCACTAAAATTATTCCTTTTCATTTTCTCATCATATATATGTGTGAGTGTGGGTTTTTTTTTTTTGTCATATTCTCATAGAAAAATTTTGTGGTGGCCAGTATTGAGCTAAATACTAAATAAATGAGCTAAACTTTGCCTGCAATGCTGGCTTCCTATATCAGAGAACTGGTTCAAGTCCTAGCTGCACACTTTCAATTCAGCTCCCTGTTGATGGGCCCGGGAGGACAGCAAGGAATGGCCCAGGTTCTTGGGGCCCTGTCACCCATGTGGGAGACCCCAGTGGGGCTTCAGGCTCCTGACTCCCATCTTCCTGGATCAGCCCTGACCATCACAGCCAAGTGGGAAGTCAAACAGCAGATGGAAAATACCTGTGTTTCTCTCTCTCTCCCCTCCTCTCTCTCTGTCTCTCTCTCTTTCTCCTCCACCCCTGTTACTCTGACTTTAAAGTAAATAAATAATTCTTTTTTAAAAAGAATAAATTTTCTTGTATCTTTTTGAAAATCCAAACTTTATCAAATTTGTATTTATCTTTTAGTAGTTTTAAGAAGCCTGATCTCTCCACAATTCAAGGAGAATGCTCCCATTCTTTAGTCTGTAGAATCTTATAACTCATATATTCCTATTACCTGCTTTCTATTCAGCTTGGGTATTTTCCTAAAAAACAGCACAAAGATATTGTCCCTAAAAACCTGGATTTGACACTCAAGTTGATATTTACTACCCCAGTCATTTCCTGATGTCTAATATCCCCCATTAGTGTTAAAATACTGTGTTATATGGAGCTGATGGAGCATATGAGATCACCTTAAAGCCAATGAAGTCTATGAAATGTTCCTCTCACTGAAGGCCCCAGGGCTGGTCGCTGGCAGCTTGCCATAAACCACAGGATCCTAGTTCTGAGCTCAGATTCCATAGCACCATTGCCTAGGTCCAAATCCCAGCTCTACCACTAAGAAATTTTTACTCAGGTACCTGCTTTAGAGAAAGCACTCTTGCGCTATGTGGAAGACATATATTATAAGCTTGAATTTTCTCATCCCTACAACACAGGTAATGATAATTTTTCCCTCATAGATCTCTGAGAATGAAAGAATTACTGTATCTACAGCACTTCAAGCAATGCTTGGCACAAAGGCACTGTTCTATGGCTACTATTAGGAAACTTAAGCTTTCAAAGGGATTATGGAGAGATTTGCAGGCTCAGCATTTGTCCAGATCTATGTACTATCAAATAGGAGTTGAAACAATAAGAGAAATAGAAATATAATTAGTGACACAGAGTGAGCAGAAAATCTCTGTAATTGCTCATCATACACTCCATACTCAAGAAACCATGCATACATGGAACTAATGCCTCCTTGGACATCATGTCCTGAGGATTTTGTCAATCCCAGGATGTATATTCATGCCTATTAGTATCCTTAGCTGGAAAATGTGTCCATAATTATCTAATTCCCCCTATCTGGCTTCAGTGAACATAATAAAAAGACAAGACAGCTGTGCTTTGGAATTGGAGACATCTGCAAGGATAAGAAAATACACTGAGGAGGTAACAGTGACAGGCAAGGAAGAGCTCATGGGTCACTCAGGATGAATTGATTATTGTGGAGAAACACACTGGGGACTTTTCAAAAAAGACACAAGAAAGGGCAAACAGACAGGGAAGAAAAGCAGCATGTGAAGGAGGCTGTACAAGGATGTGCTCCCTCCCTGAGAGCCCACTGTGTGCCAGAAACCATGGAGGTTGAAAGCACCACAGATGAGATCAATGGTGAATGCAGAGAAAGGGGTGCTGCACCCGAAAATGCAAAAGAAATTCCGAAAGCAAACAGAATTCAGAGTGGTAGATATTTGTGATGAGAGAGGGCAAAGAAAGAAGAGGGAAAACATTATGCTCAGATTCCCTTTGGCCATGCAGGCAGCCCCCACCATTCTGCTCACTGATGGTACAAGGTCAAAAAGGTGATGCATCTATTCAACACATGCAAAGAAGCCTTTCAGAGCTCTGCCTACTCTTTCTTCTGATTGTTGCTTCACTATTAACAATCTTATGACTTTTTTTTTTTTTGGTTCCAACCTATCATCAAAGACTTTTTAAAATGCTTGTTCTTATTTATTTTAACTTACTTAAACAGCAGAATGCCAGAGGGTAGAGGGAAGATATTCTACCCATTAGTTAGTTCGCTCAACAAATGCCTGCGACAGCCAGAGCTGGACCAGGCTGAGGTCAGGATCCAGGGACTCCATCCAGGTCTACCATGTGGGTGACAGATACATAAGCAGTTGAGCTATCATCTGCTGCCACCCAGGATGCACTAACAGGAAGCTGGCTTGGAAGCAGAGTACCCAGGACTTGAATCACACTCCAATATGGGATGCTACACCACAACACTTGTCCTGTATCACAGATTTTAAGACAGTAAAACAAAATACTTGAATGAAATAGAATTTTACCCATTGATACCAAAGAAGTTAAGAAGACAACAGGTTGTTCACGTTCCTCCGCTGTAATCAGATAGCTACAGGACAAAGTTTTTTGACAATTTTGCTTGAAATTGCTTCAGTAATTGCCTCAATTCACGTTCATTTTAAAATCCACAATGTTTTCTCCTGAGTCAATTGGCCTTGCTGTTAAGCGTGAGCGGGAGGGGTTTAAATAGCCTCTGGTGCATTCCTCACCGTGTCCTCAAGGGGGCAGGCAGGGATTTAGACTGAGCTTTGACTTCCTCCTGAAGCCTTTTACAGGGTTTTTGTTTTGTTTTGTTTTCTGATTCAGATTCTCTGAATCTATCACCAAAAAAAATTTTAAGACATTTCATATGCCACATATTTGTTGAACAACATCATCCAACTTTTTAAAGTGCCTTAATTTACAATATGGTTTAGAAAAAAAAGGTTGTTTTTTGTTTGTTTGGTGGAGAGGGGATTGTGAGAGAAAAGGCAAGAACTTTTAAGCAGTATACTAATACACTGTACACAGGACGCTACAACAGAAAAATATGGAAAAAATGTAACACAGAAAGCAATAGTCAAAATAATAGAAAGATTGTGCAATTTTTTTAAAATCCTACTAGGATTAGCACAAAAATCTGAAGGTTTTCTTTAAGATTCCAACCTTTTTCTTCCAAAAAATATTTTCTTTGGTATTTGATTTGTTTACAATAAAATTACGTAGTATTTTTTATTCAGATATCAGTATCAGCCTTGCCAACTGACTAGTTTGAATGATCAATGCTAAAAAATAAATCTTTACTAGATTCCAAAATTCAATAAACATTTTAAAATAAAGTTTGAAAGCTCAAGAGATGATAGGAAAATGTCCCTATTCCAGAATCTTAAAATTTAAATCTGATAATTTTCCTTTCTACCATACTGACGCTGGACAATCTGTATTTAAACAGAATTAGAATCACTGGAAAATGTATATAATATAATATAACAGCTTTTACATATTCACATTCTTATCTTTATTTTCTTATCATCTATTAAGCTTAAAATCATGGAAGATAAATGTTAATATTAATGTCTTAGACTAGAGGACTGAAATAAAATCTTGACAAAATGTAGATGGTATTATAGATTTGATTGTGGAACAGAAAAAGACATTGTAGAAAATTGTGGAATAAGAATAAAGCCTGCAGCTTAGTGGATAACAAAGAATCAAGGTTAATTTCTTTTGAAAAGTGAATCTTGATTGTCTAATATGTTAATATAGAGGAGAGAAAGAGTTGAATGAAGATCATTTAAAAACCTCCTACATTTTCAACTTTTCCATAAACCTACAATGAAACCAAAATAAAGAGTTAAAACACTATTATTACCCAATCTATTCAACAACCATTTCTGAGCACAGAACACAGACAATGGTTTAGACACTGGAGTCCCTAAACTGTTCACAGCCTAGTAGAGAAAATTGTATGCAAAATTTTTGAAAATTCTGCAAATTAACCACCTAATTTGAGCTTTTAGTGGCAGAAAAAATAAATTAATGTTAGATAAGTTAATGCAGGTGAAAGAGAAATAATGTGATAAGCAAAGAAGGGAGAGGTCAGTTCCAGAAACAAAAGGCTTATGGGTAGAAGCAAAAGGTAGTGTGTGGATGAAGGTCACATCAGGGACAGGGTGGAATACAATACAATTGTTTACCTTTAGACTTGTCCCTTATGTCAACTATGTCATATTTTTAATAGCTGCAAAACAAAGATTTATAATCGCCCATAGTCTATTATTTCACATCTTAGCATTTGGCTTATGTGAAGGGGTATGTTTTATCCAAGCTTCCTAATAATGTTTTATAGATGATGGGGGGACAGGCATTAGAGATGAGGGAAGCACTGGGAGGACAAGTTGTGGAAAAGGATGAGGAACTAGAAGAAAAATTTGAGGGCAGGAAATAGAAAAAAAAGTAAACATCGTGCCTCGTTCATAAAATCAATCCCCAAATAAGTCAGTTAGGCCTCTAGTGGAAGCTGAGCCAACCTTATGCATGCATGCTCCATCCAAGGTGGTCTGGGCACTGATTTCTCAAAGGTGTAAGGATTCCCTTTGAAGGGAGGCTAGCAGCCTCCAAGGTTTCATTCCCCCTCCCACTCCCATTACTAGTTAAGAATAATTCGTCTGGGGTGGGTGTTTGGTGCAGTGGTTAGATCACCACTTGTGAAGCCAGCAACACATATAGGAGTACCTGCTTTGAGTCCCAGCTTCTCGACCTCTGATCCAGCTGGCTGCAAATGCACACCTTGAGAGGCAACAGATAATGACCGAAGTATTTGGGACCCTGATACCTGCGAAAGAAACCTGGATTGAGTTCCTGGCTCCCAACTCTAGCTTGGCCCAGCTCCAGCTGTTGAGGGCATTCGGGGACTGAACCAGTCAACGGAGGATCTCTCTGTGTCTGCCTTATCTCTGTCTTTCAAACAAAAACATCAATAAATAAAAATTTAAAAAATTATTTAGCCACTTCTAGTCTCTTCAAATATTGGTGAAAACAGATTATTTTCTTGAACACATCCCAGTTTGTCATGCAGCATATTTCAGTACCAGCAGACATGGAATATGATATGGTGAAATTTGTGATTTGCAAAAGTACGCTGATTTGTCATCTCGAATCTCACAATAAGTAATACAACTGTTTTACTAAAAAAGCAATTCTCATTTCAAAAATTCAGAGTTCATAACATGAAAAATATTCAGAGAAACAAAACCAAAATGATCAGTAAGAATGCAGATATTTGTGGAACATGTATATTTTTAAAGACAAGACTGAAAAGGAAACAGGAGAGTGGATAAAATGACCAATAATATAGATGAACAGACTCTCTCATCAAATTCTGTAAGGCAGAAATGCTCTTTGAAACCTGAGTGAGCTGGAGTTAGAAAGCAGGAAAGGACAGTCTGGGTGGCCTGTGGGACTTAGGAGATGATAACAATTGGATAATGGTAGAGGCTAACTCAAAGCTGGTTTGAGGAAAATAATTGGGACTACACTATCCTGAGCCAACACTGTGATTCTTTGTCCAGCAATCTTCTGCTAGGAATAGAGCCCCTCCACAGTATAACTGCTGTAGGAGCTGTCAGTTTACAACAGCATAACTTGCTTGCTGGCCAATGAGGGCCCTTCCTTTTTGGAGTCTGGACTCAGATCTAGAGAGGTTGAGGCAGTTTTTCTTGTGTGTCTGTATTGTAGCACACAAAGCCTGCCAGTAGTGGCCCTGTTCCACCATGTGGTTAGGGAAGCAAAGGGAGATAGTCTCTGGTAAAAAGAGAAAAAAAAAAAAAAAAACTAAATAGAATGAGGAATCGGGGCTGGTGCTGTGGTGCAGTGGGTTAATGCCCTAACCTGAAGCGCCAGCATCCCATATGGGCACCGGTTCGAGACCCAGCTGCTCTACTTCGGATCCAGCTCTCTGCTATGGCCTGGGAAAGCAGCAGAAGATGACCCAAGTCTGTGGGTCCCTGCACCCATGTGGGAGACCTGGAAGAAGCTCCTGACTCCTGGGTTCGAATTGGTACATCTCTGGCCATTGTGGCCAATTGGGGAGTGAACCATCAGATGGAAGACCTCTCTCTCTCTCTCTCTCTCTCTCTGCCTCTCCTTCTCTCTCTGTGTAACTCTGACTTTCAAATAAATAAATAAATCTTAAAAACAAACAAACAAACAAAAAACCGGAGTGAGGAATCAAGAGAAATATCTGAAAGAATCTTCCTAGGGTTCCAGGTCCTGACTCCCAAAAAGGAATTTCCCAAGGTTAAGAAGCATACCTGTTCTTTGTTCTGAGCAACACCCAGAATCTTTCTAAGGAAATTTCTTGCTGACGTTAATCTGATATGGTTTTTGTCCCTTTCAACCAAAATAATTCCAGCAACAACAAAAGCTATGCACCATGGTCTCTTCTGTTTAATCATCTCCCCTGATATACACCACACGTTAATGCCTTTCCAAAATTCACCTGTTGACTCTTACCATCTAGTATGATGTTATTAGGTGTGACCCCATGAGCTGGATTAGAGTTCTTTTTAAAGAGACACCACAGACTGCCTTGACCCCATCCACCATGTGACCATCTAGTGAGAGGTAACAAATCAGGAAGTGGGTATTCACTATATAGCAACTCTGCCTGAATCTTGGCCTTGAACTTCCACACCTTTAGAATGGTGAGAAGTAAATTTCTGCTGTTTATGAGCCACTTGGTTTGTGGTATTTTGGTTTAGTACATCAAATGGATAAGGCATCAGTTTTATCTTTAATCTCTCTTTCTGTAGTGGATACATACAACCCGGAGACAACAATTAAAAACAGCAACATCTATGCTGGTCAGTAAGTGGAGAGATTTAACCATAACTACAGCTACTTGAGTTTCAGATGGGTGCAGAGAGATAGTGTTACCTGATGATAAACAAAAAATGACAGTGTTTTTTAAGAGGTGAATCTCAGTCTGAAGCAGCATTCAGCCTTAAAAGATTTCCCTTTTTGCCAAATACAATGGAGTCTCTATCCGGTGGCACCATGTTATCCAAACAGATGGCATATATGACGTTGCATTAAAAGAGAGTCAAATCTCTGGATTCGATGTTTACATACACTTTATCGTGACAAATAGGAACAAAAAAATCCAGTTCCACTGACAGTTGTTGAAAATCGTAAACTGAAATATGGAGTTGTTGTGTCACTTCTGGTTTTAGAAAGAAAACAGTGACATTAGCATTGTGAGCAGGGACCAGTTCGTGGTCACCAACAATGCAGAAGGAGTTTTATTAGGACCAAGTCTACTCAACCAACATCTCTGAGCACCACCATGCAGAAATTACAACCAAAATTCTTTTTAGATTTCTTTTGCAAGTTCCCTGGGTCATTAACAATAGAATCACATTGTACTCCCACCTCTCATTTCTAGAAGGGCGTAGAAGTTCTGGCAAATGGGCCTGCTTGGACTACAAAAATCTTGACTTTTTTTCTTGCACTCAACACACTTCCATGATTTTTTAAATTCCTAAATGCAAAAACACTTTGTGGGAGACACCATTAAAAAGCTATTAGCAACGGCAGGAGAGGAAGTGGGGAGGTGGTGATAAGGCAGAAGAAACCACTGAGTGTCCAAAGCCATTTATTTCATGACAAAAAGAGCTTTTTTGTTGAAATTTTTGAAGCATATAGAGTATGTCAAACTCAAAATATCTCCATGGAGAGGATACATGATTTATAAAGTGAGATAACACATCAATAAACTCATTGTCTTCTAATTATACATCACATGCATTAAGAAATGAGTCAAAAATATTTTTCTACATAATGTGTCAGTGTGTGCATGTGTATTTTCACTTTTCCGCTTTTGATACCATAATACTGACCTGCAGTCTTCTATTACAAAAAAACATCAATCTTAACCTAGATCAGAAAACGTTAAGGGTATTTGGGAATAACAATAACTTTTCTTGGAAAGTCATTAAGCACAAGGCATTTTTCTAAACATTTCATGTGCATATAATCCTCACCATATCCCTATGAGTGAAGTACTGTTCACACTTATCAACACCCTTTTACAGACCAACAAACCGAAGCTCAGAAAAATCACCTAGCTTGTCAGTGGCCCACAACTAGGAAGCTAAGTGCTGGAATCTGAATCCAAACATTCTGCATTCAAAATTGTACTTACAACCATTAAGGACAGGATTTTATGCTTAGGAGCTTGGTGCTGGCCTTGTAGCACTGTCACAGATGACAAAGATGAAAATAATCCTTAGCATCCCAACATGGATGGGAAATGTCAATCTAAAATTTCAATGGAAATAGTGCAAGGTATTTTCATCCACTTTCTAGATAAATAGCATATGATAAAGAATGAAGTACAAGTTTAAAGCCAATTCAACTCAATTCATTTTATGTCATAGTAGGAAATAGCAAGAACAGAAAAGGAGATTTCACTCACATAAAATTCAAAACTATTATGAGACCATCAAGAACTTGCCAATTTGAAAATCAGTAGAGTTAAACAAATGCCTTCAAAGAACTTGATGCCTTTTTAAGCTGAATTGCTGAATATTTTAAGTATTTAATAAAGATTTTTCACTAATATTGAGCCTGTATCTGAAGACAAACCTCTGGTACGCACCCCAAACAATTTCTTACAAGTGTATTTTGACTCATATATGGTGGAAAGTTTGAAGTGGGAATTTGGAATTGCTTATAAAGCAGACAAGAAGATACTAATCCAATAAGAATAGGAGATCCTTTCCAACAATATATTTATTATAAGGTTAGAAAGATATGGTAAAATTAGTATCATATCAGGCCTTAAGGTTTAGTACTTGTAAATGCACATGTCTTGGTAAAGCAATGCAGAATTATTTCATGGGAAGACACTGAATATGATTAATTTGTCAGTACATCATAAGGCCCACTTGGTCTAGCTGTAATACTCTCCGCAGGAACTAATGCCAAAGGGTAGCATGAGGTACACACCCCAAAGTGAGCGCGGTGGTCTGTGGAATGGAAAGTGACGCCTGCGAGTTCTTCATTCAACTCTTGTCTCACAAAACACCAAATATTCAACTCCAGCTACTCTAGCAGGTACTTCTGCTTTTATGACATGGTAAGGAACAGTGCACTTACACATCTGGAAATGCCAGCTGGAATCCAAGGATTAGCAATCTGTTTAAGACTCTGTTTTGTAGCATAACGGATCTTTAAAGACGGTTTATTTGCAATCTTCCAAGAATTATGCATAGAAACTCCCATGTCTTGGTAAAATAAGACCTTACACTATCCTAAAGGAGGTCACATAGACTCCACTTAATAATTTCACAAATAAGACCACACACAACATTTTCCCTGGATGAAGCTTTAGTCTGGGGGCTGGCAAGCTACCTGCAAAGGATAAGTTATATTTTAGGCTTTGTGAGCCAAGTGGCCTGTGTGGCAACAGCAGCTGTAGTCTCTCTCTCACCCATACATACATACATACATACACACAAATGGGAGTGGCTATGTCCCTATAAAATTTTATCTTCAAAAATAGGACAAATTTTACCAATAGATCATAGTTTATCACCTCTAAATATGAGAATATAGAATAAACTGACAAATATAAATTAATTTGCATTTTACAAATCTAATTGAACAGATAATGGCCACTTAACAATAAAATATTCAGGGCTGGTATTGTGGCTTGGTAGGTTAAGCTGCCACCTGTGATACCAGCATCCCATATGGGCACAGATTCAAGTCCCTGCTGCTCTACTTCCAGTCCAGCTCTCCACTGATGCAACTGGGAAAGCAGTGGAAGATGGCTCAAGTGCTTGGGACCCTGCCACTCACATGGGAGATCCAGATAAAGCTCCTGGCTCTTGGCTTCAGCCTGGCCCAGCCCTGGCTGTTGAGACCATTTTGAGAGTGAACCAGCAGATGGAAAATCTCTCTCTTTCTCTTAGTCTCTCTGTTTCTCTGTGTAACTCTGCCTTTCAAATAAAATAAATAAATCTCTTTTAAAAAGAATCAAATATTCCAGTGGGCTCTCTGTAAATCAAATAATTCTTATATAGTAGAGTAGTTATTTTTTCCCTAGAACGTTTTCATTTTTTTTTTTTTTTACAAAATCCAACAATACAGAGATGGAGATCAGGTCTCATATTTAGATACTTACACATTTCTCATTTTGAATTTAATAAAGGTTGAAGTTCTTGTAACTCTTTCATAATCTGTGTGTGCCTAAAGTTGATAGTTGTGAAAATATGTCGCCTTCTCTATAATTGGAATTGACTAGCTCTTTAACCTTATTTTCTGCTGATGGTAGAAAGTGGTTCAATTCTAGATCAGTTGTCAGGAAAACCTAAATACTCAGCTCACATCACAGTATGCTCATATTATAGTTACTAATCCTCACCATGTATTTAAGTTTAGTTCCTAGGGCCTAATTCCAAGGAGGTCCTAGAGTCAGTTACGGAGTTTTCATCCCATTTCTTTTTTTTTTTTTTTTCATCCCATTTCTTAAACATGAAATCTCTTGGGTGTAAGCCAAGTGCTTTGCATTGAGCTACACTCAGAGTGTTGAAGGAGTGCTGCATCCCCCCTCATGACCAGTTACCTTAGCATAACTGAATCCACTTCCTCTTCCCTCCCTGGCTTCCGGAACCTTCATATTTCCTCCTCTTTCTAGTCACAGTCTCCCAATGCAGATTTGGGAGCAGTGCCTCTTGTGAATCCATCAGCCAACTCAGACCCAGGGGAACTCGGGGACTCTTCCACTTTTCTGAACCACAGAAACACAGATGAGCAATGAAGGACAAGGCAGTCTCTGTCCCACTGATGCTCAAACACATTGTTCCCATCCTCAGTCTCCTCCCATCACACACAGAAATTAAACTCAGTGCTATAGGGAGCACAGACAAGGCTGCTACTCTCCAAGTCCTCAAACAGGAAGTAGATTCCAGTCCACTCTGTTTTCAGATCCCAAAATCCAAAGGGTGGGGAGTGTCTAGAGTGGTAAGTCAGGGCAGTATATCCCAAGAAACTATAACCTAACTCATTTTATTCCCAAAAATAAGTATTCATATCTGGTAGGGAAGATCCTTAGTTTTTCACATAAAGTTAGGATTTTGAAGTACTTTATTTTTAAGTTTGTCTGTTTTTGTCAAGTCTCTTTTGGTGGGTGGGTGGGTGACACGGTAGTTCACAAACAAAACAAAAAATGACCACAGGAACAGAAGCCAAGGTTCTTCAAGCCATGTTCTAAGAAGACTCCCATCTCTACTAGTCAACACCACAGCAAACCATGACTAAGAGTTGGTAGGAACATGACCCTTTGCTAGAAGAGGGAAATGGGAAATTAACATTGAAAATGCTTTCTTATGATCCTTACTTTTGAAAGTAGGTTCAGAAATAGGCAGGACTATGACACAAACACATGAACTAGTGAATCAAGGACAATGTCCTTAGGAAAAGAGAGAATTAACAGGAAATTAGTCCTGAAAGACAACATACAAAAATGTAGAGTAATGAATTTAATGTGTTGGGTATCATGTAGTGAGGCAGCAATCAGAAAGACCCAATTCAGAATCCTCAGTTCCCTTTATTTGTTGTCAAATTTCCAGCTCCTACCTAAGATCAGTCATTTCACACATACAATGGATATTTCAGGTTTTTAAAGATTTTGTTCTTGAATAGCTCCCCTCTCCCTGCTACATCATTCTTTTTTTGTATTGATAGGGCCATTACTCTTAATGTACTTAGGTACTGTAACATCTGCTTTCTTTAAAAAGACCTCACCGGCTGATGCCACAGCTCACTTGGCTAATCTTCTGCCTGTGGCACTGGCACCCCAGGGTTCTAGTCCCGGTCGGGGTGCCGGATTCTGTCCTGGTTGCCCCTCTTCCAGGCCAGCTCTCTGCTGTGGCCTGGGAGTGCAGTGGAGGATGGCCCAGGTCCTTGGGCCCTGCACCCGCATGGGAGACCAGGAGGAAGCACCTGGCTCTGGGCTTTGGATAGGCGCAGTGTGCCGGCCACAGAGGCCATTTAGTGGGGGTGAACCAACGGAAGGAAGACCTTTCTCTCTGTCTCTCTCTAACTCTGCCTGAAAAAAAAAAAAAAACAACCTCACCAACCCCTACAGCTATCAATCTTTCTCTCTGCTGTCATTTAAAGCAAAATGTCTCAGGATTTGATATGTACCATAGCTCCTATTTCATCATTTTCCATTGCTAAGAAAGCATTAGCTAAATTTTAATTCATTCTAAGCAGACATGCATGCTAATCACCTTATGGAAACCCCACTTGAGATCACCAATCAACAAACTAACAGTCAATTCTCAGACGTTACCTATGAGGATCACTCATCAGCATTTGGCACAGCTGACAGTTCTGCACTTCTTGAAACACTTTTACCAGTTGTTATTCACAAATTTATACTCTTTTAAATATGCCTCCTACTTCCCTGGCCCATCTTTTTCAGTCAACCTTGCTGACTTCTCTTTCTCAACCTCTTTCCTGTCTATCCTCACCATCCCTAATGAGCTTACTTAATGTTCTTGTCTTAAATATCATTTATAAGCTGAAGATTGCTGAATCTCTAGCTCTATTCTTAATATCTCCTCTAAGATCCAGAAATCCTGGTCTACACCTCTACTCAAATATGTAACATACATGGCAAATTTAACTACCCCCAATAGAACTCTTCCCTAAGACCCAACAAGAAAACACATGCAAACAAATTTCTATTAGGTAACATGTTCTTCGTGATGATATATGTTAGCAATTCTCAAACTATTTTGTGTATATTCTACAATTGAGAAAGTTGATTAATGTATTCAAAATAATGAAAGGCAAGATATCTTACTGTTGGAGCAGATGTTGTAAATATGGTAATGGGAAACATTTAGACAGGAATTGAAAGTGTTAGTATGCTCCATACTTTCACTAGATCCTAACCTCCTGTTATTTCTCCCCACCAGAGTCAGGTTTTTCTGCTTGGCTAATGGCAAGCATTTTATGTATGTAAAATGGTGCCTGCTCTTTGTCTTGCTCGGCTTTGTAAGGTGAGTGGAGAGAGAGGCTAGTGTCCATGCCAGTTCCCCTTATTTATTCATTTTTTTCTCTCCTCCAGTCAGCCTGGTGAACTTTCCCCAGTGGGGCCTCAGGACTCATTCTGCCTTTCCCTGCCACTGTCTCGGGTTATGGAGGTTTTTGTCTCACCTCCACTTCCAGCGCTGGCGCTCAGACTCTGCGGCTGGGCTTCCATGTGGTGGGTGACCTTGCTCTCCCCGTAGGTCCTCTGTGTCACATCCACTAGATCCGAAAGAGTTTCCTCTGCTGTTTTTTCCTGAGGCTACAGTAACTCCACTTTTATTAAACTATCTTTTCCCGGACTATTAGTGTGTGCTCTCACTATTCCACCATCTTGGAGGTTAGGATCTAGTGAAAGTGTGGAACTAACGAACTGAGATTGTGAAAATCTAAGGGGGGGGGGGAGAACTCACTGAGTACACAAACTCGGTGACCTTGGCAGCCGGAGAGAGACTGCGGAGAAATTTGAGACCACACTGAGGGCTGCATAAACTCTTTGTGTGGTCCCAGTGGTAGATCAGACGAATACCCACAGAGGCCAGATTTCATACATCAGCTACCCTCAATTACACTCAGCTGTGTGGAATTACTTCCCAACTGAGTCAAATAAAAAGAGAGAGAGAGAGAGAGAACAATCTGGGTGAGTCACCTTTGGCACATCCTTAAACCTGAAGAACCAAAGAGAGCTCTCTGGCCACACCCATCACAGCCTCTAAGGATCCATCAAAAGCAGACAGTCCACTTAATCTAGAGTCATAGTATTACAAAAAAATCACCACAGCGAAGGAAGCAAAGAATATCTCCAATATGCCAAACAGACACAGAAACCAAGGTAACAAGAGCAAGGAAGACACTATGATGCCCCCAAATGAAAAAGAAACCCCAATTCAGGATTATGAAGATGACGAGATAGAAGAAATGCGAGAAGTGGATCTCAAAAAATTGATAAGAACATTAAAAAGTTCTCAAAAACAAATTCTTGAACTACAGAAATCCTTAATGGACAAGATAGAAAATCTCTCTTGCAAAAATGAAATATTAAGGAGGAATCAAAATGAAATGAAACAACTAGTAGAACATGAAACTGTGATAGTGACAAGAAATCATAATGAAATGAAGAATTCAGTAGATCAAATGACAAACACATTAGAAAGCCTTAAAAACAGAATGGGTGAAGCAGAAGAGAGAATATCGGACTTAGAAGACAGAGAACAGGAAAGGAAACAGTCAAATCAAAGAAAAGAAGAAGAAATTAGAAATCTAAAAAATATTGTCAGGAATCTATAGGATACTATTGAAAAACCCAACATTCGGGTTCTAGGAGTTCCTGAAGGCATGGAGAGGGAGAAAGGATTAGAAGGCCTTTTTAGTGAGATACTAGCAGAAAATTTCCCAGGTTTGGAGAAGGACAGAGACATCCTAGTACAGGAAGCTCATAGAACCCCTAATAAACATGACCAAAAGAGATCCTCACCATGACACGTCATAATCAAACTCACCACAGTGAAACATAAAGAAAATATCCTAAAATGTGCAAGAGAGAAACGCCAGATTACTCTCAGAGGATCTCCAATTAGACTTACAGCTGATTTCTCATCAGAAACCCTACAAGCTAGGAGAGAATGGCGAGATATAGCCCAGGTACTAAGAGAGAAAAACTGCCAGCCCAGAATATTATATCCTGCAAAGCTCTCATTTAGGAATGAAGGTGAAATAAAGACCTATCACAGCAAACAGAAATTGAAAGAATTTGTCGCCACTCATCCAGCCCTGCAAAAGATGCTTAAAGATGTGTTACACACAGAAACACAGAAACACGGTCACCAATATGAAAGAAGGTAAAGGAAGGAAACCTCACAGCAAAAGAATCACAGGAAACTCAAAGCATATATTAGAAAATATCTTTGGCAAATGGCAGGGCAAAGTTATTGCTTATCAATAGTCACATTGAAGGTTAATGGCCTCAACTATCCAGTTAAAAGACACACTGGCTGAATAGATTAAGGAACAAAACCCATCTATTCGCTGCTTACAAGAAACACATCTTTCCAACAAAGATGTATACAGACTGAAAGTGAAAGGCTGGAAAAAGATATACCATGCCAACAGAAATGAAAAAAGAGCAGGTTTAGCCATCTTAATATCGGACAACATAAACTTTACCACAAAAACTATTAGGAGAGACAAAGAGGGGCACTATATGATGATTAAGGGATCCATTCAACAGGAAGATATAACGGTTATCAATGTATATGCACCTAATTACAGGGCACCGGTTTATTTAAAAGATTTGTTAAGGGACTTAAAGAGAGACTTAAACCCCAATACAATAGAACTGGGGGACTTCAATACTCCACTCTCTGAAATAGACAGATCAACAGGACAGAAGATCAACAAGGAGACAGTAGATTTAAACAACACTATAGCCCAAATGGATCTAACAGATAACTACAGAACTTTTCATCCTACACAGAAAGCATTTACATTCTTCTCAGCAGTACATGGAACCTTCTCTAGGATTGACCACATACTAGGCCATAAAGCAAGTCTCAGCAAATTCAAAAGAATTAGAATCATACCATGCAGCTTCTGAGACCATAAAGGAATGAAGTTGGAAATTAGCAACTCGGGAATCCCTAGAGCATATGCAAACACATGGAGATTGAACAACATGATCCTGAATGAACAATGGGTCATAGAAGAATTTAAAAAAGAACTCAAAATTTTTCTGGAAGTAATGAGGATAACAGCACAACATACCAAAACCTATGGGGTACAACAAAAGCAGTGTTAAGAGGAAAGTTTATATCAATAGGTGCCTACATCAAGAAATTGGAAAGGCACCAAATAGATGAGCTTTCAGTTCATCTCAAGGATCTAGAAAATCGGCAGCAAACCAAACCCAAACCCAGTAGGAGAAGAGAAATAATTAAAATCAGAGAAGAAATAAACAGGATTGAATCCAAAAAAAATTACAAAAATCAGCCAAACGAGGAGCTGGTTTTTTGAAAAAATAAACAAAATTGACACCCCATTGGCCCAACTAACTAAAAAAAGAAGAGAAAAGACCCAAGTCAATAAAATAGAGATGAAGGCCGGCGCCGCGGCTCACTAGGCTAATCCTCCGCCTTGCGGCGCCGGCACACCGGGTTCTAGTCCCGGTTGGGGCGCCGGTTCTGTCCCGGCTGCCCCTCTTCCAGGCCAGCTCTCTGCTGTGGCCAGGGAGTGCAGTGGAGGATGGCTCAAGTGCTTGGGCCCTGCACCCCATGGGAGACCAGGATAGGCACCTGGCTCCTGCCATCGGATCAGCGTGGTGCGCTGGCTGCAGCACGCCAACCGCGGCGGCCATTGGAGGGTGAACCAATGGCAAAAAGGAAGACCTTTCTCTCTGTCTCTCTCTCTCACTGTCCACTCTGCCTGTCAAAAAATAAAAAAAATAAAAAAATAAAAAATAAAAAAAATAAAATAAAAAAAATAAAATAGAGATGAAAAAGGAAACGTAACAACAGACGCCACAGAAATCAAAAGAATCATCAGAAATTACTACAAGGACTTGTAATCCAGCAAATAGGGAAACCTATCAGAAATGGATAGATTCCTGGACACATACAACCTACCTAAATTGAACCAGGAAGACATAGAAAACCTAAACAGACCCATAACTGAGACAGAAATTGAAACAGTAATAAAGGCCCTCCCAAAAAAGAAAAGCCCAGGACCAGATGGATTCACTGCTGAGTTCTACCAGACATTTAGAGAAGAACTAACTCCAATTCTTCTCAAACTATTCAGAACAATCAAAAAAGAGGGAATCCTCCCAAATTCTTTCTACGAAGCCAGCATCACCTTAATTCCTAAGCCAGAAAAAGATGCAACATTGAAAGAGAATTACAGACCAATATCCCTGATGAACATAGATGCAAAAATCCTCAATAAAATTCTGGCCAATAGAATGCAACAACACATCAGAAAGATCATCCACCCAGACCAAGTGGGATTTATCCCTGGTATGCAGGGATGGTTCAATGTTCGCAAAACAATCAACATGATACACCACATTAACAGACTGCAGAAGAAAAACCATATGATTCTCTCAATAGATGCAGAGAAAGCATTTGATAAAATACAACACCCTTTCATGATGAAAACCGTAAGCAAACTGGGTATAGAAGGAACATTCCTCAATACAATCAAAGCAATTTATGAAAAACCCATGGTCAACATCCTAATGAATGGGGAAAAGATGGAAGCATTTCCACTGGGATCTGGTACCAGACAGGGATGCCCACTCTCACCACTGCTATTCAATACAGTTCTCGAAGTTTTAGCCAGAGCTATTAGGCAAGAAAAACAAATTAAAGGGATACAAATCGGGAAGGAAGAAGTCAAACTACCCCTCTTTGCAGATGATATGATTCTTTATTTAGGGGACCCAAAGAACTCTACTAAGAGACTGCTGGAACTCATCGAAGAGTTTGGCAAAGTAGCAGGATATAAAATCAATGCACAAAAATCAACAGCCTTTGTATACACAGGCAATGCCACAGCTGAGGAGAACTTCTAAGATCAATCCCATTCACAATAGCTACAAAAACAATCAAATACCTTGGAATAAACTTAACCAAAGACGTTAAAGATCTCTATGATGAAAATTACAAAACCTTGAAGAAAGAAATAGAAGAGGATACCAAAAATGGAAAAATCTTCCATGTTCATGGATTGGAAGAATCAATATCATCAAAATGTCCATTCTCCCAAAAGCAATTTATACATTCAATGCAATACCAATCAAGATACCTAAGACCTTCTTCTCAGATCTGGAAAAAAATGATGCTGAAATTCATAGGGAGACACAGGAGATCTCGAATAGCTAAAGCAATCTTGTACAACAAAAACAAAGCCGGAGGCATCACAATACCAGATTTCAGGACATACTACAAGGCAGTTGTAATCAAAAGAGCATGGTACTAGTACAGATTCAAATGGATAGACCAATGGAACAGAATAGAAACACCAGAAATCAATCCAAACATCTACAGCCAACTTATATTTGATCAAGGATCTAAAACCAATCCCTGGAGTAAGGACAGTCTATTCAATAAATGGTGCTGGGAAAATTGGATTTCCACGTGCAGAAGCATGAAGCAAGACCCCTACCTTTCACCTTACACAAAAATTCACTCAACATGGATTAAAGACTTAAATCTACGACCTGAAACCATCAAATTATTAGAGAGCATTGGAGAAACCCTGCAAGATATAGGTACTGGCAAAGACTTCTTGGAAAAGACCCCAGAAGCAAAGGCAGTCAAAGCCAAAATTAACATTTGGGATTGCATCAAATTGAGAAGTTTCTGTACTTCAAAAGAAACAGTCAGGAAAGTGAAGAGGCAACCAACAGAATGGGAAAAATTATTTGCAAACTATAATACAGATAAAGGGTTGATAACCAGAATCTACAAAGAGATCAAGAAAATCCACAACAACAGAACAAACAACCCACTTAAGAGATGGGCCAAGAACCTCAATAGACATTTTTCGAAAGAGGAAATCCAAATGGCCAACAGACACATGAAAAATGTTCAAGATCATTAGCCATCAGGGAAATGCAAATCAAAACCACAATGAGGTTTCACCTCACCCCTGTGAGAATGGCTCACATTCAGAAATCTACCAACAATAGATGCTGGCAAGAATGTGGGGAAAAAGGGACACTAACCCACTGTTGGTGGGAATGCAAACTGGTTAAGCCACTATGGAAGTCTGTCTGGAGATTCCTCAGAAACCTGAACATAAACCTACCATACAACCCAGCCATCCCACTCCTTGGAATTTACCCAAAGGAAATTAATTTGGCTAATAAAAAAGCCATCTGCACATTAATGTTTATTGCAGCTCAATTCACAATAGCTAAGACCTGGAACCAACCCAAATGCCCATCAACAGTAGACTGGATAAAGAAATTATGGGACATGTACTCCATAGAATTCTGTATAGCAGTAAGAAACAATGAAACCCGGTCATTTGCAACAAGATTGAGGAATCTGCAAAATATCATGCTGAGTGAATTAAGCCAGTCCCAAAGGGACAAATATCATATGTTCTCCCTGATCAGCAAAAACTAACTGAGCACCAAAGGGGAAATCTGTTGAAGTAAAATGGACACTATGAGAAACAGTGACTTGATCAGCTGTTGTCCTGACTGTTGATGTACAATGTAATACTTTATCCATTTTAGTATTTTTTTGTTCTAGTACTAGTGGTTGAACTCTGTAATTAACACACAATTATTCTTAGGTGTTTAAATTTTAACTGAAAAGTGATCCCTGTTAAATATAAGAGTGGGAAAAAGAGAGGGAGGAGATGTACAATTTGGAACATGCTCAATCGGACTTGCCCCAAATGGTGGAGTAGAAACGTGCCAGGGGATTCCAATACAATCCCATCAAGGTGGCATGTACCAATGCCATCTCACTAGTCCAAGTGATCAATTTCAGTTCACAACTGATCACACCAATAGGTCTAAGAATCAAAGGGATCACACAAACAAGACAAGTGTCTGCTAATACTAACTGATAGAATCAAAAAGGGAGAGAAAGATCCAACATGGGAAGTGGGATACACAGCAGACTCATAGAATGGCAGACGTCCTAAACAACACTCTTGCCTCAGAATCAGCCCTTAAGGCATTTGGATCTGGCTGAAGAGCCCATGAGAGTATTGTAGGCATGGAAAGCCAAGAAACCATGGAAAAGAAAAAAAGAAGACCTAAATGAAAGATCTCTGTGAGTGAGATCCCAGTGGAAAGAACGGGGCCATCAAAGAAGGAGGTACCTTTCTCTGAAGGGAGGAGAGAACTTCCACTTTGACTATGACCCTGTCGGAATAAGATCAAAGTCGGCGAACCCTAAAGGCTTCCATAGCCTTAGCAACTCATGCCTAGAGCCTAGGGAGATTACTGAAGCCATAAACAAGAGTGTCAAATTGTTAAATCAACAACAGGAGTCACTGTGTACTTTTGTCTCATGTGAGATCTGTCCTTAATGTGTTGTCCAATGTGAAGTAATGCTATAACTAGTATTGAAACAGTATTTTTACACTTTGTGTTTCTGTGTTTGTGTAATCTGATGAAATCTTTACTTGGTATATACTGAATCGATCTTCTGTATATAAAGATAATTGAAATGAAAAAAAAACTTGGTTTTAAATTGAAAATTGCATAGAAAATTAATCAGTTTTTTAAAAATATCATGTAGGATCTCTGTCTTTAATGTGCTGTACATTGTAATTTAATGCTATAACTAGTACTCCAACAGTATTTTTTCACTTTGTGCTGCTATGTGGGGGCAAACTTTTGAAATCTTTACTTAATATATACTAAACTGATCTTCTGTATATAAAGAGAATTGAAAATGAATCTTGATGTGAATGGAAGGGGAGAGGGAGCGGGAAAGGGGAGGGTTGTGGGTAGGAGGGTCGTTATGGCGGGGAAGCCATTGTAATCCATAAGCTGTACTTTGGAGATTTATATTCATTAAATAAAAGTTTTTAAAAAATTAAGTGTTAGTGTGAACTCATGGATGAAAGATCAATATATAATAGGTAAAGATAGAGAATGTAAATAACTATATTTGCACAAACATAAATACAACTCTTTCTACTGAAAAGACAGTAGCATTAATAATAATTAATAAGATATATAATTAGCAAGATATTATTCCCCACTCTGTGGGTCAATTTTTACTTAATAATAATTAAAATATATATATATATATATATATATATATATATATATATATATAGCAAAAACTAGCTGGAAAAGGCAGTCACTGGGTAAATCTCTTGGGGAATTTGAGTGTGAAAATAATTTAAAATAGTGATAAAAATAATCAATTGAGCCGGTGCCACCGTAGCTCACTAGGCTAATCCTCCGCCTGTGGTGCCGGCACACTGGGTTCTAGTCCCTGTCAGGGCACCAGATTCTGTCCCGGTCGTCCCTCTTCCAGGCCAGCTCTCTGCTGTGGCCTGGGAGTGCAGTGGAGGATGATGGCCCAAGCACTTGCGCCCTGCACCTACATGGGAGACTAGGAGAAGCACCTGGCTCCTGCCTTCGGATCAGCGTGGTGCGCCGGCCGCAGCACGCCGGCCGCAGCAGCCATTGGAGGTGAACCAATGGCAAAGGAAGACCTTTCTCTCTGTCTCTCTTCTCTCACTGTCCACTCTGCCTGTCAAAAAAATAAAAAAATAATCAATTGAATAAGGTAAAAATCCAGGAGTGAACATTAATATAAATAAATGATGAGCTAATATAAGCAGGAGATAGAAAAGGTTTACCTTAGAGTTGAATGACAGCTAAAAAATGTAGAAGCAATGATAAATTTGAAGGTGAACATCAAAAATTCACAAGTATTTTGCAAGAATGGATTTAGGCAAGGCTCATCAATGCACTGTTTGACAAGAAATAAGGTATTTAAAGAATTTACCCATGGAGAAATATAGCAACTATATAAGAAACCAAGTTTATATATAGAAACCAAGTGTACTATAGAAATCAAAGTTAATAACACCAATAACATAATAATGCCAATTATGCATTTCCTGATATGATGCTCTGGGAAAGACATAATGTTATTACTTGTTGTAGTCTTCCTGAAAATATGTAAGTGACTCTAACAAGGAGAATGGCATTCTAGACCTAAAGTGAATAACATTCTAGAAATTAATTTGTCTTTCCTCAAAAAATATAAAGGTAGATAACCACTGAGCAACTGTTCCAGGTTAAAGGAGACTAAAGATATTTAAAACCTAAAAGTAGTACACAATCCTGGTACGAGCTGGAGGGAGAAAAAAGACGTAATTAAAACAAGGGGAAATTTATATAAATATTTTGAATTAAATAAGAAATTATATTTAATAAATGTTCTGAAATTTTACTTAATTATATAAGCGAAAATCTTTGTTCTTATGAAATGCACTCAGCAATATTTAGGGGGTACAGAGATACTTTGTAAATTACTTTTAAATGATTCAGAAAGAAGCTACAGAATGACAATTCCTGGGGCAGAATATTAACATATTGAATCTGAATATGGAATTTTAAATCCTGTCTTTGAATTAAAATTTTAAATTATAACTTTTATATTTGTGTTTGTTTTAGAAGAATAGAAGTAGCAAAGTAGTCATAAATAATTCCAGAGCTAATATTAAATCAAACAAGACAAAGAGTTCCAGAGACAGAACAGAAGGGTATGAATAAGGTAATTTAAGAGTTTAAACAAAAATTTTTCAGAAGATACAATCTCATGACCTTACTAACTGAGATGCTTAATTATACATGTCAATTCAGCCGGGCTACGGATGCCCAGATAGCTGGAAAAACATTATTTCTGCATATGTCTGAAAGGGTGTCTATGGAAGAAGAAATTACCATTGGAATCAGTTGATTTGAGTAAAGAAGTTCACCTTTACCAGGGTTAGCAGGCATCATCTAATGTGCTGAAGACCCAAGCAGAACAAAAAGACAGAAGAACTGCATGGATTTACTGTCCCTGCTTGAATTGGGACATTCATTTTCTCCTGCTCTGCAATATTGGCACTCCCTGTCCATGACTTTCAGACTTAGATTGAAACTTAGCAACTGACTCCTTTGGTTCTCGGGCCTTTGAACACGGCTTTGTCCTGCACCATCAGCCTTCCGGGGTCTCCATCTTGCAGACAGAATCTCATGGGATATGTTAACCTCCACAATCACGTGAGCCTATACCTCGTAATAAATCTCTTTCTCTATGTCTAAATATATTCTGTTGGTTTTCTATCTCTGGAGAATCCGGACAATACACCAATGATGATTTTGAAAGGGGAAGAATAAAATCTAGGCACTGGGAAAGTTAAGGAACAATGAGTCATCAGCACAGTGTCTTCAGTCACGAAAGATGAAAGAGAAGGAAAGACCCTTCCATACATGTTGAAGTCTCAAAATAACACAGAATTAGTGAGTGATGATAGTAAGGGTGGAGAAAGGGGCTATACAAGTGGATGATATCAAGCATCCAAAGAAGGGCACCAACAAGAGTTGTGGGGAGCAGTGAAGAAGGAAACAAATACTTCATGTGTACTGACACTCCCATGATCCACGGAAAGGAGATAGAAAAAAAAGACAGAAAACTGAGGTCTTCAGGGAGAATTGCATTTCACTGAAAGACAATAAGTAGAAAGTATTCCAGGGAAATGTGCAAACTGCAGAATTGTCTCTTTAACAAATGGTGCTAGGAAAACTGGCTATCTACCAGTAAAGAATGAAGTGGATCCTAACCTTACATTATATTCAAAATCAACTCAAAAGGGATCAAAGACTTAAACATAAGAGCTGAAACTTTATAGTTCTTAGAAGAAAACTTAGAGGGAAATCTGTAACATCAAAAAGCAACAAAAGTAAAAACAAATTTATTTTAGCAAAATTAAAAAGCCTTTGTGTATCAAAGGACATCATGAAGGAGAGTAAAAATTGACCCACAGAGTGGGGAATAATATCTTGCTAACATTATATCTGGCAAGGACTAGAATTAAAATATGTAAAGAAACCTCATAATTTAACAACAAAAAGATAAACAAGACCCAATGTGTGTGTATGTATGTGTATTCTTTGCAAATATACATATTCTCAATATATATACATGATTAATATATATAAACATACATTTAGATATAGTAAACAGAAGCCTCAGAAAGATCATGAGATTATTAATGCCTAATGCCCCTTGTATTAACCAACTCCGCATATCCAATGAAATTCTTGATTACCTAAACTAATAATAAAAATAACTCACAGAAAGGAAAATGTTATTATAAATTGGACGTTCCCTAAGGAATGTATTGTTTTGTTTTTTCCAAATAAGTGAGTTGGTTCAAGAGACAAAATCAGAATTTTGTGGGTTTGGTATGAGATTCCATTGAATTCTGCAATAGTCTATAAAGCACAAGAAAAAACAGGAAAATTGTGAAATATGCTTTCCTTAGTGGAACATTTAGTTATAAGTGGTTGTACTAATTGACAATAGACATTCACCAGACCACCTACATGACAAGAACAATCATCCTCACTGATATAGACAAAAATATTTTTATAAAGCATCCATCTCAGGGCAAGGACTGTTCCCAGATCCAGTCTGTCACTAAGGCACACACTGGGAGGCAGCATATGATGGCTCAATTATGTGGGTCCCTGACACCCTTGTGGGAGACCTGGATGGAGTTCCTGGTTCCTAGCTTTGGCCTGACCCAGCCCTTGCTTCTTGCAGGCATTTGGGGAATGAACAAGTGGATGGAAGATCCATAGTTCACTCTTTCTCTCTTGCTCTCTTGCTCTCTCCTCTCTCTTCCCTTCTCCCTCCCTCCCACCCTCCTTCCTTCCCTCCCTCTGTCTATCTCTCTGTGCCTTTTTCTGCCTTCCAAATGAATAAACAAACTTAGAACAAAATCATCTCAAAGTTTCCTCAGCACATTTACTTTAAAATATTTATTATAGTAACAATATTGCTTTAAACACACTGGCAACTCACTGAGGACATATGAAAGTGACCAATAAAATCCATGTAAATTGCTCAGAATTTGAAATATAATCATCTTACACCAAAAAATGTTTGATGCAGTATGTGATTGAAGATTGCAATCAAAAGGATAAAGATTTGCTTTTTGATACAAGAAATTAAGATCAGAAACAATTAGACCAATTTTGGTGACTGGATTGGCAGCAAATTAAGCTACACTAGGAAGATACCACACAAAATTGTTTGGCTTGACCCTGTCATCTCTGACCTAGATGAATCTGGAAGGTACAGTGTTGAGTAAGCCAGAGAAAGAAAGACACTGACCATGATCTCACTGTTTATGGAATCTAAAAAAAAATCTTATAGTGTAAACCATACTGAATACAACTTTCTTCCTTTTTTATATTCTGATGAACAAAAGCTATCTACTGGGCCTGTGACTAACTTAAATATCTGTTCATTTCAAGATGAACAGATAATAATTCTTCCTTAAGAATTCCAGAAACTGGCTTTGAGAAAGCCACCTGAACTTAAAAAGTAATCTGGCCCTCCCTGGTCAGTATGACCAGGGGTTGAATTTATTGTAACAGAAAGTAAAGATGTAAGAAACTTATAAATAAGCATAGACAACAGGATGAGAGTGTCTCATCCTGGTTAATGAAACACTGGAACCTCTTGACACAAAACTTCACCTCTTTAAGATCCCAAAGAACATTTCGTAGCTCCTTAGTTATACAGAACATCTCATTGTACCTTTCTCATGATGAAGTCAAACCATCAAGCAAGGTTCTCAAGGAACTACACTGACATCCAAGATTGATAGAACACCTGTTATCAGACCTGCCCTGGCTTCAGCACCTCCCCATCTACTCACGGCTTGCCATTAGTCATGTACTCAGCAGGCTAACCTCACTTCTACACTCCTTAAAAACTTCAACCATCCTCACTGAGTGGGGCAGTAGCTCTAGAGATCCTCAGTCAGCTACCCTCATCCACCAGTGGATTAAACTGTCTCTTCCTTTTCTCTTCAAACCTTATCCTCAGCATTCTGATTCACCACAATGACAAAGATGAGACTTTCGGTAACAGTGAAAGTAGAGAAGAGAATGTTGGTCACCAGGGAGAGGAGTTGTTGGGGAAGGAGAGGAGGGATGTTGTTCAAAGGATAGACAATTACAGTTAGGTAAGTGGAATAAATTAGAGCTCTATTGTAGAGCAAGGTAATGACAGTAAATAACAGACATATATTATTGAAAAATTAAAATGCATGGAGTGGTTGTTAAGTGCTCTCATCACAAAAATGATAACTATACAAGATGATACATGTATTGAACACAAGTATGTAATAATCCCATGATATAGCAAATATATCAAAATATGTTGTGTATGATAAATACATACAATGCTATCTGTCAATTTAAAAATAAATAGCTATACTTAATAGAAAACGAAAAGTAAAACATGTTCTTTGTATCTTTACCATCTTATCACTCTCAAGAGATCAGTCATCACTCAGAATATTTATATCTCAGGCTAAAGGTTGTCACACTGGGCCAGCAAGGGGGCCTGGTTTCCCCAACACCTGGTGACAATTTCAACCTCGAGGTTCATGGTTTTTTCCAAGAGGGGCAGATTAGTTTATCCTTTAATCAAATGACAAACTGAGTGAGTCAAAGCCAGTTTCCAAATTAATTGATGTATTAGGCACAAAAAAGTAGAAAAAGCAAAAATAAGCAAAACAGATTCATGAAAATACAGGGGAAAACACGAAAAGAAAACTACCTAAGTACAGCATGCTAGTAACAGTCTAAAGGACTTGAATTCAAGGAAGAAATTTACTACACAGTGTGAGGAATACTTTGAGGCTGGGGCTGGACACTTCTGGATGCTGCAGGGCAGTCAGCAAGGAGCGAAGGGCTTTTCACTCCAGCAGCCAAGGCTATTTCAGCGTGAATTTTCACAGGAGTTGAAGTCACAGCAGGATAAGCCTCAAATGTCAGTCTGAAGTCACTAGAATTTATTGCCCCTGAAGATGAATTATGTTAGATTCCTGATGTCAGCGTTGGAGGGGAAAGTCCTGGACCTGACTATCTCATTTATGGCACACATTTGTCAGACTGTCTGCCAATCAGCCCAAATGAAGGAATGTGTCTCCTCATTATCAACAAGCCACTTGGCTCAATTATAACTTGTGTTGCATTTTGAGAAAACTCAAAATGGAATTATTGCTGTCAAAGCATAGTTATATTAATCAAAATTAAAATCCAACTCACTTAGACTCACAATAATCGTCACATAGCAAGACACGTATCAAAACAAAGACCCCTTTTAAATTTTCCTGGCTCAGTGATGACATTAAAAATGGATCTCACTGTAACCTTAGTAAAATAAATGAACAAACCATTCCTGTGAGCCAAGGTTCAGCACAGGGACCATGCTAGGCAGACACCTGCATAGAGTTCCATTGTTTAGGAAATGGTACCAACAGGAACTGGGGTATTTAAACGCTAACCTGATTGCATCTACTAGAGGAAATGATTGCACTTTTTTAGTAAATATTCAATTCTGGGATAAAATGAAACTATTTACTTGGGAGACAATATCCACATACAAAATAGACTCTGGAAAACAAGCAAATGAAGAGTGAAATTCACAGAAAATGCCCATGCTATACTTGGTCTATTCACACATTCGTCTGAGCTATGATATAATGGGTGTATATATGTCTGTATTTGTAGATGTGTATTTATATATATATATATATATATGTATATATATATATATAGTCTACATACTCGATGTCTGCTTTTTGAGAATTATACATACTAGCTCAAATACAGATACATTTGGCCTTCCACATGTGTAGATTCTATAACTGGAAATTCAACCAATCTCAAACTGAAAATATTAAGAAAAATATTGCATCTATACTGAACACATACAGACTTAGTTATTGTTATTATTCCATCAGTAACTTAGTGTACTGACTATACAGCATTTACTTTGTATCAGATATTATAAGTATCTAGAGATAACTTAAAATACATAGTAGGATGTGCTTGGGTTATATGAAAACAAAATGGATGCAACTGGGAACCATTACGCTTCATGAAATAAGCCACTCCCCAAAAGACAAATATCATGGTTTCCCTGATTTATGACAACTAATGCACAGAGCACAAACAATGTATGTATATGAGCAAAATTGACATTCTGAGATTTGATTATTGTTACAGTTCTTGTCTATACTCTTGAGAAACAGTGGTTCTACTTACTATTTGTTGAATTCTTTATTTAGTGGAGGGTTAAGCTTGTGATTATAAAATAAACTGAATATACATGACTGCAAAAATTAAAAGAAAAAGAAGGAAGAGAGAGGGTAGGAACGTGGGTGGGAAAGAGGGAGTAGGTGGACATATTATTATTCTCTTAAATCTGTATATGTGAAATACATGAAATTTGTTCATTTGTTATAAATAAAAAATTAAATTAAATAAATATTATACCATTTTATTCAAGGAACTGATATGAGCCAAGTGTCCTGAAACCAATCCCTGCAAAGGATACCTGTATATACTGGTATATAGGGATGAAAACAAAAATGCTAAAGTTTGTGTACAAATTTCCTGGTAGCTTTCTTTGCAATAGCCAAAAGGTAGAAATAACCTAAATGTCCATAACGAATGAAAGGATAAACAAAACATAGTATAATTCAACATGAAAAGGCTTGAAGTACTGACACATTCTACAATATGGATTAACTTTGAAATCATTAACTGAAACAAAACAGTCTTCTTTGTTATAATGTATTAGACTTTTTTTGTTTTGGAGTCCACATAAAAATGACAAAATACCTATTTTTCTTTATCAGGGTCAAGATATATATGGGTAAATGAGGATATGCAGATCAAAGGATACAATGTAGCAAATATGTGGGATGAATAAGACAAAATGTCTAGGAACAACCTGGGAACTATATTATATTATATTCTAGATCTGTGCAAAATCAGATTACAGCTGATCTTGCCACAGTGGGAAAAATAGGTAACTAGGTGAAATACAAATATTAATTTATTCCACTATGGTAACCATTTGTGTGTGTGTCTATATGCATATATACTTTAGAACATCACTTTGCTCAATATATGCAATAAAATTTATTTTTAAAAGAGAAAGAAGCTAGACATTTGAGTACAAGGCCACATATGATACGATTCCATTGATATAAAATATCCAGAATAAGCACTTTTTTAAAGACAGAAAACAGATTTGTGGTTGCCAGGATCTGGTATGGAGAGGACAAATGGAAAGTGATGCTTAATAGGTAGAGATTTCCACTTGTGCTAATGAAAAAATTCCAGAACTAGGTGGGGTGATGGTTGCACAACATTACAAGTGTGCTTAATGCATTCAGTTTTACATTTAAAAAGGTTAATGCTTGCTACATTTTGTGTGTATTTTACCACAATTTAAAAATTTGAAGCTGCTTTAGAAAACATGGCAGAAGAATCCAGAGAGGTGTACATTCATGCCAGGTATCTGAGGGAAGAACAAGGAATTACATAGACACCAGAAAGGAGAGTTGGGTCTTTTAATAAAGAGCCTTGAACATCACATGAAATAGTTTGTGTATTATCATAAAGAGTTTTAAGCTCTGTGGTAAATTCATCTAATGGTTGTAATAGTTCTGTAACAGTTTTGAAATTAGGTCAGGCATAGTATCTAGGCAGTTATCAAAAATTCCCTTTTATTCAAAGGGCATTAATAAAGTTAACTATTCTCCCCTTTCCTAGGAATCCAGGGTTTATAATTAGCATATAATTTTAGTATATAATTACTAGTATATATTAGTATATATATAATTAGTATATATATAATAATTACTATATATATTAGAATATATATACTAGTTGGTATACATATTGGTATGTATTTTTTTTTTCTAAATTCTTCTTAAACTGTAACCCAAAAGGAGTAGCCAGTTTAGTGGCCATCCTCAGCAAGGCTTTAATACCTCTCAAAGAATACTTTTCACACATACACACAAATAAGGGAGACGAATGTCTCCATAAACTAGTAGTGGATTAAAGGTCTAGGTCCTTTTAAAAGGGAAAAATTTAACAAAAATATTTCCCTTGCTCCCAGGCAGCACTGAAGCTTCCTCCCAGCTGTGGATGATCCTTTATGGGTAGGCACAAAAGCCGGAGTTGCTAATATTTCATGGCAAAAAGTCAACTCTGCCGCCTGCAAGTCTGGCATTTAAGGCACCTAGATCTCTCCTTAATAAAAACCACAGACAGTTGGTACTCTGGGCACTCCAAGAATGCAGGCAAGAATTCTCCAAGATCTAACACCAGCCAAAAGCTCGCAGGAGCACCTGATGTTGAGCAACTTAGTAAAATACATGGTCAACTCTCAGCTCTTGTAGACTAAGCACTGCTCCCACTTATATTAGATGGATTCAGAAAATCCATATGGAAGCCTTACCACTGTAATGCCACATTTGCATGGCTTTACTGGATTTTAAGTCAATATTATAGTTTCAGACTCAAATATTAACAAGGTAATATTTCTTTTCTCTTTAAAATCAACCACACATTGCCAGTGTTCACTGAAGATCCTTCATGAGCTGCCTAGACTCATTCTACCATTCCAGGCTCATCGGCTCCTCTGTTTACTCACATCCAATTTTTACTTATTTATCTAATTAACCGTGTACCTCATGATGTGCCATGCCTTAGAATACAAAGATGAGTAAGATATGCTTCCGGTCTTCAGGGTGTTATAAAAAAGCAACAGAAAGACAGACATCCGGCTGTTGCAGGAACAAGGTGTCTTTCAAATGTGTCTCTCCAGCATTGTTTAAATGTCTGCCAAAATGGTGACAAACAATTTAGAGCTTTACAAAATCAGACATCTTCCTAACCTGGGTAGACATTACTTTGCATTCTTTAATCACAATGAGATGGAAACTTAGGAAAACTAGAGAGACCAGACCAAAGGACTTTCTGTGTATAAAATGTTATGTCAAGCAATACCCAGATAATAGCAGTACTGTCTGAGCATAAAGGTTTGCTTCTCCCTAGCCCTCCTCCTGACCCCAACCACCTGAGCAATCCAGGACCTGTGTACTTTGCACACAATCTACAACCAAACCTCATAACCATGACCAGGTGACAGTGATGTATTCTCTTTTATCACCTTCTGGGCCTCCTACTATGCCACAGTCTCACAATCCTTATACTTCTTTTGAGTCATTAAGGAGCAGGTGTAAGGAAAAGAGGCACAGAAAAGAGGTAGGGTACAAATTGACAGCCAGACCTAATTTATTCAGAGAAAATAAATCCGCAGAGAAAGGTGACCAACTGCCAGTGTGTACATAGACCAAAAGAACACACGGCAGAGGGCCCAGACCCCAGAAGGCTGGGCCTTTTTATATCTTAGGTGGACTAAGGGTAGGGGTCAGAGGCAGTAGGCAGAGAGCAGCTTCTCCACACTGGTTCTTCAAGTTTGGCCCACTGGCTTCCATACCTGGGGAAGAATGCAGCGGATGGGGTGGGGAACAATATGGGGTGTGAGACTGAACTGGTCTCTTGAAAAAAGGCAGGGGTAACAATAACTTAAAATGGCTGAGGCTTATGTCCTTGTTCCATCAGCAGGAAACTCTCTGGCCTATTTTAGAAATACAAAACCCCTTGCAAAATTTTTGGACAAATAGTTTCATCCAGACATGTTATAAGGTCAACATGTCTAAAATGAATGATTTATCCTGAAGTAACTTGCTTAGAAACAATAAGCAATAGGAAAAATCTGTAAGCCCTATTTGTTTACCATTAAAAGATAAAAATAATAATGGTTATTTGCTAAATGGCAGGGATTTTAACATTAGATCTTCCATAACAAATATTAGAAATTGTGCTGGGTGTGCAGAGAGTTTATAATACATATTAATTGTTTGCATGGATGCACCCAATAAATGGAAAAGTTATCTGTAACTCACAGAAGCACACTGTTGAGAAATAGGAATGGTTTTGAGCTTCTTTTGCTATTATTGTGCCCAATAGACTGCAGGAAAATCCAATCAATCTTTGCAGCTTTGGTTTCCTCATCAAAAAAATTAGAAACTGAGTTTAATTTCCAAGATTCTTTGCAAATCTAAAAAAATTATTATTTTATATGCTTAAACTGTATTTTCTACACCATTCTTGGTCCCTCCTCAAAGACCTCCAGTCTAAATAGTCTGACCACCAGAACATAAGTAATTATGAAGTTCTCATTTCTAGAATAGAGTAGATAATCAGTTTAATTTTATCTTTCTGTTAGGTAGGAAGTTAGAAATTAACTCATGTGTGTATAAGAGGGGCCTGAGAAAACCTGCATCAGCAGAAGCCCACTTTGGAAGCAGCCCAGCATCTACACTGCAAAGTTCTCCCAGACCCTGATAACCTTAAGGTGGTCCCAGCCCTTCCCCTCATGGGAAAGCTCTCTCCTCAGCACCAAATGGGTTCCATGGCATGATACCATGGAGCAATAAAACAGTAGAACATTCTCTGCCAAGGCAGGCAATCTGGGGAAAACCCCTTGGCCAGCCAGCAAGACTTCCCCTGTCTTATAACACCAGTGATAAAGTTGGGAAGGAATTTTTCTTATTACACTCAGCAAACACTTTGTCTTGGAGGAGAAGGGGGAGGGTGAAAAGAGAGACAATGGGAAGATTGCCTTAAAAACCGAGAGCCTAAACAAAAACCACATGTTTAGCTCTCTCCAGCCTCCCACCTGGCCTGCCAAGTGTATTCTTTCAGTGCAACCATGTAACCTTTCTTTCACCCAATCTGAGTGACTAAGCACCCTCTCTGTTCTATCAGATGCCCCATTCCCAATAAAACCTTGCTACTCAGGTCTGTCTCATGCCTGAATTCTTTCATGCATGAAGACAAGAACCCCACAACTTCTCTCCAGTGACATTACTATGGAAAGATAGTGATATTATCCTAAATGTAGTCTCTCATGGAAAATTTATACATACTTTTCCCCCAATTCATTCAAATTCTAATTGAATTTCTAGATGGAATTTGCTTTTTCAATGCTATTAGGTCAATTCTATTTACATATATAAATTTCATATCATTAGTTAAAAAAATTTTATCCCCTACCCCTTACCGTGAAAACCAAAAACAATCTAAAGAGTTATTAAGGCATGTGGCTGGCAGGGCCAAGATGGCGGTATAGCAGCATGAAGTCCCAAGTTGCATGGGGAAAAATGGATAGTTAATGAGCAGAGGGGATATAAGCCAGAGGCGGAATTGGAAGAAGTTTGTGCAGAGTGGCCCAGGAGTCCACCAGAGACTGCTCAGGTCCATGCTGGGGGAGCAAAGAGGAGGGAGAGATGGCAGAAGTGCAGCGAAGCAGCAGCGAAGGACCAAGCAAGGAGATTGGGGCCACCCCCGCCACAGTAAACCAGGTGAGAGGCCACAAGTCCACGGAGCTGTGGACAGTGGCAGGTGGGGAAGCTTGGCAAACTGTGTTAGAAACTCAAATCAGGAAGGAGGAGGAATTTTGGGAAATGGGCAGAGATGTTGGGCACGACGTGGTCCTTCTGTGTTTCCTCCCCCTCCCCCCAACCAGACCTACAGCCAGTGTGGAGAAGCCATATTGATTGTTTATATTTTTGAGTGCAAGCAGGGGGCTGCCACGTCTGCCTCTCATACACACATCTATCAACTGTGGTGCCACATCAGAACATACCCCACCCAGGAACAAGGATCACAACATTGCAGAGTGATTTCCTCCCCACCATGCAAGCTGTGCAACAAGGCGTAGTCCAAAGCACAGAAAACCTGAGCTCATTTCACACACCAGTGAGAAGTGAGCCAGGCCCCAGTAGACAGGGCTTGTGCATCAAAGCCCTGGTACCTGCCTCCATCACAATCTAGAAGTAAACAGGGCTCCAGGAGGCGGGGCTGTGTGCTTATACTTGCAATGCACAGACATAGCGGCTCATAGCAGAGGGAAATCGCACCACAGGATCAAAGTCACAATTGAAAGATTAATCAACCAAAAATGCCAAAGAACAAAGGAAAAATCCTCAATAAGAATAAGGAAGATGGGGCCACCGCCATGGCTCACTTGGTTAATCCTCCACCTCCAGTGCCGGCATCCCATATGGGCACCAGGTTCTAGTCCCGGTTGCTCCTCTTCCAGTCCAGCTCTCTGCTGTGGCCCGGGAAGGCAGTGGAGGATGGCCCAAGTGCTTGGGTACTTGCACCCATGTAGGAGACCAGGAAGAAGCACCTGGTTCCTGGCTTCAGATCGGCGTAGCTCTGGCTGTTGTGGCCATTTGGGGGGTGAACCAATGGAAGGAAGACCTTTCTCTCTGTCTTTCTCTCTCACTGTCTAATTCTATCTGCCAAATAAATAAAAATTTTAAAAATTTTAAAAATTAAATAAAAATTTAAAAAATTTAAAAATTTAAAAAAGAATAAGGAAGACTCCATGAACTTGCCAAAGGAGCAATATGAATCTTCAAAATTGGAGGCTGAAGAAAAGATTGAGGATATGCCAGAAAAAGAATTCAGAAAATTAACAGATTTCTTCAAAGCAATCAGAAACAAATTCATGATCTAAATGAAAAGCACTCTTAAGTTTAAAAAGAAGCCAGAACAAAATACTGGAAGTGAAGAATTCAGTAAACCAAATAAAAAATGCAGTAGAAAGTCTTAGCAATAGAATAGATAAAACAGAAGAAAGAATATCCGAACTAGAAGACAAACTTCTGTAAATAATACTGTCAGACCAAATACAAGAGGAAATCAGAAAATTAAAAATCATGGTTGGAGAGTTACAAGATTCTGTCAAATTACCAAACTTATGGATCCTAGGAATTCCAGAGGTGTGGAAAGAGAGAAGGGATTTGAAGGCCTTCTTAATAAAATAATAACAGAAAATATCCACAATCTGGAGAAATAAAGAGAAAACCAAGTACAAAAAGTACACAGAACTCCCAATAGACACGACCAGAAAAGAACTTCACCACGACACCTAGTAGCAAAACTCACCTCAGTGAAATAAAGAATAGATCTTAAAATGTGCATGAGGGAAATGACAAATCAAATTCAGAGGAAACCCAATTAGACTCACTCTGGATTTCTCATCACAAACCCTCAGGCAAGGAGACAATGGCAAATCACATTCTAAATCCTAAGAAAAAAAGTGTTAACCCATAATATTGTACCCTGCAAAACTCTCATTTATGAATGAAGGAGAAAGAAAGAACTTCCACAACAAGCAGCAACTGGAAGAATTTGTAACTACTCACCCAACTCTACAAAAGATGTTCCAAGATGTGCTACACAAAGAAACATAGAAGCAGGACCAAAAGAAGATGAAAACAGAAAATGACACAGTAAAAGTACAAATGAAATTCAAAATACATAAACAGGACTATTTAAAGAAACAAGGCAGGGCAGACGCTATTTAACAATAGTCACATTGAATGTAAATAGTCTCAACTCTCCAGTTAAAAGACACAGAATGACTGAATGGATTAAAAAGGAAAACTCATCTATTTGCTGCTTTACAAGAAACACAGCTGACCAACAAAGATGCACACAGACTGAAAGTGAAAGGATGGAAAAAGATAATACATTTTAACAGAAACCAAAAAAGAGCTGGTGTGGCCATTCTAATATCAGACAAGATAGACTTTAACACAAAAACTATCAAAAAAGACAAAGCAAGGATAATATATAATGATTAAAGGATCAATTGAACAGGAAGATCTAACTATTATAAATGTATGTGCACCTAATTACAGGGCACCTGGATATTTAAAGAGACTTGTTAAGGGATTTAAAGGAGATATAGACTCAAATACAATAGTAATGGGGGACTTCAACACCCTACATTCAGCAATGGACAGATGAACCAAAGAGGAAATAAGTAAGGAAACAACAGAGCTCATTGATACCATAAACCAAATAGACCTAATAGATACCTACAGAGTCTTCCACCCTACAGCCACAGAGTACACATTTTTTTTTCTCCAGTGCATGGAACTTTCTCTAAGATTGACCATATGCTAGGCCATAAAGTGAGTCTCAGCAAATTAAAAAAAAATTGAAATCACACCATGCATCTTCTCAGACCACAATGCAATGAAGCTGGAAATCAACAACTCAAAAATTTCTCCACCATATGCAAACACATGGAGAATGAACAACAAGTTTCTTAATGAATAATAGGTCATTGAAGAAATCAAAAGAAAATTGAAAAATTTCTGGAAACAAATGAAGACGGCAATACAACATACCAAAATCTGTGGGATACAGCAAAAGCAGTGTTAATAGGAAAGTTTATAGCAATTGGTGCCCACATCAAGAAACTGGAAAGGTACCAAATAAATGAACTATCTATGCACCTTATGGAACTAGAAAAATAACAGCAAAGCAAACACAAAACTAGTAGAAAAAAGAAATAAATAAAATTAAAGAAGAAAAAACAAAATTGAAACAAAAAAAAAAAGATCAGCAAAAGAAGAGCTGCTTTTTTGCCTCTCCTCTCTGTGTAACTCTGACTTTCAAATAAATAAATCTTTTTTAAAAAACAGATTTATTTATTTATTTGAAAGTCAGAGTACACAGAACTGAGGGAAGAGAGGCAGAGATTGAGAGAGAGGCTTTCCATCCACTGGTTCGCTCCCCAACTGGCCACAATGGCTAGAGCTGTGTCCATCCAAAGCCAGGATCCAGGAGCTTCCTCAGGGTTACCCACATGGGTGTAGAGGCCCAAGAACTTGGGCCATCCTCCACTGCTTTCCCCAGGCTATAGCATAGAGCTGGATCAGAAGTGGAGCAGCTGGGACCTGAACCAGTGCCCATGTGGGATGTCCGAAGGTTTTACCCTGCTACACCACAGCACCAATATCATATTGAACGGGGGAAATTTGTAAGCATTCCCACTGAGATTAGGTACAAACAGGGATGCCCACTCTCACCATTGCTATTCATATAGTTCTGGAAGTTTCAGCCAGAGCCATTAGGCAAGAAAAAGAAATTAAAGGGATACAAATTAGGAAGGAGATGTCATAAATAAGAGTTTCAATTGTTAAATTAACAACATAAGTCACTGTGCACTTAATCCGCATGTAGGACCTCTGTCCTTAATGAGTTGTACTATGAGAATTAACTGTAAAACTTGTTATCAAACAGTACTTATTATGTTGTGTGTGTTTGTGGGTGATAACTTTACTTAGTATATAGTTGGTCTTCTGTATATAAAGTTAATTAAAAATGAATCTTAATGAAGAATGGGATGAGAGAGAGAGAGTAGGTGTTGGGATGGGAGTGAGGGTTGGAAGGTGGGTATGGGGGGAAAGACCACTATATTCCTTAAGTTGTACCTAAGAAATTTGCATTCATTAAATAAAAGCTTTAAAAAAAAAAAAGGTATATGGCTTCCTGTGTGAAAGCCCTACCCTGTGTGTCAAATATTCAGTAGGGATGGGATAGAAATAAATGACAACCATCAATTTTATGCGTAGTCCCTGGATTAAGACAATAACTATCGTAGGCTACCCATTAACCATGAATGAGGTTTCGTTTTGGCCTATGTCAGAATCATACATCATTATTCAAGACTATTAGAGAGTTAATCCCCGGGAAAACTTTCATGAGAATGTTTTCCCTCTCCCTGCCCACCTATCTGGCTGACAGGCAGACCAAGATCTTTCAAGCAGCCAGCAGAGTTGGGTCATTGTATATTCTGCAGACCCAAATTTCTCCAGGGTCAGATCAATGTCTAGATTTGAATGAAGGAGGTGGGAATCCTCTAATTTTGCCTTAATTATGAGTCAGGAAGCCTTGGCTTTGGGGCTAAAAAACAATTTAATTTTATTTGTTTTTTCTGGATTTGTTTTGCACCTCTTGGCACTCAGAGCAGAAGAGGAGTTATTAAATGATACCCAAAGAGTTTAAGAGACCATTTCTGTATTGGTTCAATTCCAATACACTTTCTTAATGACCTGACAGACCAAGGAAAATAGTGACCCCTTGAATTCTGTATCTCTAATTCTTCCTCTCCATATATTACCAAACAAGCAAAATGTCTGGTTGGGAAGGTAGATCAGAACATAGAAAACGAGACAGATGGGATGGGTCACCTGGTCTCCATTTCTTCCCCCAAAAGCAAGTTTCTTTGGAAGGGAAAACCATAAGGAATATAGAACTGGGAAAGATGAATAACCATGTAAACTAGAATACTAGTTCAACCTCAGCATTAGAAACATAAACTTTAATAATAGGGATGTTTAGCAAGTAAATGAAACCCATTACTGGAAATGCAAAGCAGGATCTAGGTCAAAGAGCCCTAGAAATAATCTACAGTTGGAGTGAGAAATTATTTCACAGACAGAGACACCAAGCTGCTGTCCTGCCTAACGACAACCTCTCAGAAGGGCTCCTTCCCCACACAGCACAAGAGGCCACCAGGTGTCAGTGAAAGCTAGAAAATAAAAATGAGTCTGTAGGGATTTTTGTAAATAACTTTCATAAATTTTCATAAAGAGATAACATTCTGAACATGTCCGATAATTTTTTAAAAATATCAGATACAGACATTCACTAATATCAAAAAGTTTGTCAATGAACATGATCAATGGACTGTTTTTTCATGGTCTCAGAGAATATCTACATTAGCTAATCCATCAGTTAGAAATACAGGTTTATATTGCTTGGTATGCTGCAAGTGGTAAAATTATTCTAGTAAACCTGACGATCAGATGCCTTCCTACCTGGGATCAGCAGCAGCATCATGTGAAATAGACACCTGAGTGAGGACCACAGCTACAGATTAACTCCTGGGGAATTTTACCTGGCTTTTCCACACTCCTCATGAAATGCATTGACTTCAGGTGCTTCGTGGCAATTTTAGAGAAAGGTTTGTATTAAGCAGCATTCTGTATGCAGAAGTGAATTCTGGGAGAAGAACGGAGCAGGACAGCATTTTGCAGCCTATCAATCACATACAGCAGTGGCCAAACTCAGGTGCCCCCAATAATAGGGCAGGCACTTAGCTCTAAGCTTACTGCGTGGCCACAAGTAGCCCACACATCAGCCTTTACTGAGCAGAGCGGCATGATGACTGAGCCATGTGTGCCTGATTCTCCGCAAGTCTCAGCTCAGGTAAGTCACGTCTCTACTGAGAGGATTAAATGAAGGGGCAAATGGACGAGGAGCAAGGACTTGCATCAACTAGGATTCCTTAATAGGGTAGCTCCGGGTGAGAATTTTCCTCACTCACCTTTCTACCTCTTGTTATTAACAACAACAGAATCCCAAAAAAGCCACTTTTTCTGTTGGACTTAAATTTCAATGAGTTGTTAGCATATTTCTCCAGAACAGAAGGTGTAACCTAGGCAGTACAGATCCAAAATACGTACAGTTAACACAGACTCAAATGTCACAAAAATTACTTTTCACTTTAATATGTATCCTCTAAGGGTGAATGTGAAAGTATAACCCAGCTATTGGACAGTACGATCAGCCTATTTTAAACTAGTTTTGTAACTGAGAGATATCAAGTAGACTGGCTTGAAAAGGTGAGAATTGAACAGACAAAAATAAATAGTATGACTAGCAAAACAGCCTAAATTAGAAGCCTGTTGGGAAAAAGTGGTTTTTATAAATAGCATCTGATGTGCAGGCTGACACAATCATCCAACTTACTAGAAAAATGAAGCCTCACGAGATGTGAAATATATTCAGAAGTCTAGTGTACATATAACACACACATACATGTAATATGTGTTGATGCATTGATGTATGTATACCTCTGATATTGAGTGGAGATTAAATAATTGCCTTTGGCAATTTTTTTAGGACATACAAAAATATTTATTTGGGATATAATCTTAGAAATAACATTGCTGGATCATAGTACATGACCATTGAACAAAGTAACATATATTGCCAAAATGTGTTATAGAATAATTCAGGTTTATACTGCCAGTACTATCTTCTCACACATCTCACCTTCTTAGCATTTGAAATTCACAATATTTTAGTATTTAACTAATCAGATGGGTGAAAAAGCCCTTGTCATTTTAATTTCTTTCCCAGTAGGCAGGTGGACTATTTAAAAAAAAAAATTACTGGGGAGCTGTTGCTGTGGCGTAGGGGGTAAAGCCGCTGCCTGCATGGCTGGCATTCCATATGGGCACTGGTTCTAGTCCTGGCTGCTCCACTTCCAATCCAGCTCTCTGCTATGTCCTGGGAAAGCAGTAGAAGATGCCCCAAGTGCTTGGGCCCCTGCACCCACGTGGGAGACCTGGAAGAAGCTCCTGGCTCCTGGCTTCAGATCGGTGTAGCTTCTGCTGTTGTGGTCATCTGGGGAGTGAATCAGCGGATGGAAACCTCTCTCTCTCTCTCTCTCTCTCTCTCTCTCTGTGTGTGTGTGTAACTCTGACTTTCAAATAAATAAATAAATTTCTAAAAAAATTACTTGTCCTTTGGAATTCTTTTTAATCTGCCCTCTAATTTTTGAAGTGATAGTGGTATGAAACTTTCAGGAGAGCAAATCTATTACTATTTTTATTTGTATATTGTTTTTGTTTATTTCTCCAATTCTTTTCATTAATATAGAGGGAACAGATTTCATGTATTTCACAGATACATTCTAATGTGATAACTATACTTTCCTCCCTCCCCTTCTTTCTTCCACCTTATTTGTTTCCTTTAATTTTTGTCCATTTTAAATTCTGTAGAAAGGTGAAATAGTCAACAGAGACATATGAAGTTCTCACAACAAAAGCAAGTATGTGCTATGAGAGCCAATGAGACATTTAAGACATTTAAGAGCTGAAGACAACTTATTCATTCATTCATTTAGCATTCACCAAGTGCCCACCTGGCATACAGAATTTGGGAAAAGAACAGAAAGAGGATGTGCTATCTACTGCTGTGTAACAAATCAATCTAAAAGCCAGCAGCTTCAAACAACAAAAACGTATTATCTCACAGAGTTTCTGAAGGTCAGGAATCTGAGAATGGTTTAGTTGGGTGGGTTGACTCAGCTCTCTTATGAGCTTGTAGTAACAGTATCAGCTGCACCTGCCGTTTAGCATATGTAATCTTAGCTGGACTGGAGGATCCACTTCTACAATCACCCATGGGGCTGTTCCATAGCCCTCAGTCACTCACCATTTACCACGTGGGCCTCTCATTAGGACTACTGACAGCATGGAAGCTCACCTCCTAGAAGCACGTAATCTAAGAGAAAGACCAACCTAGAAGGGATCCACAGTATCATTTATAGTGTTGGAGGTAACACAGCAGCACTTCTGTCATATTCTGTTGGTCAAAGACCGAAACGCTGGGACAATGGAGGAGGAAGCCTATGTAGACATCAGGATACAAAGGCAGGAACTGACAGCAGTTGGGGTGGGGGGCTGGAAATAAATAAGTGCATGAAAGATCTCTGTGCTCAGAGCCTTTCAGTCACAGTCAAAGACAGAATATTGTCAGGGAAGCCTTTCAAAAGGGTAGAATCTTGATGCAAGAGCCAAAAGAAGGTAGGAAAAAACCTGAACATTTGGAGAAAACAAACTATTGCAAGTGGGTAGACACTAAGAGGAGGAAGCTGTGTGGGAAAATCACAGAGCAGGGCTAATTTGGGCAAAGTTCTGGTTCTCATTTTGAACATTTTACATGAGATCCTGCTCAGAGATGAACACAAGAGGAGCCTAATTCTTCATTTTCCCTGAATTACAACACAGCTGCCTCTGGCTTCCCAGCTAATGAAGTCCCCACAGTTAACCTCTAGGCATCCAAAGAAATTCCAGCAGATGCAGACCTAGCAGGGGATTCCAAGCCAGCGGAATTCAATTTTACCTTTGAGGTAATAACCAACCTCCAGAGAAAACCATGCACAGAACATTGATTCATGCCACCATGGGAAATTCTAGGCTTCGAGCATTCAGACCATTCCACATGGCTAAAGGCAAATTTCATTTCTTATGGTCACCGGACTAAATTATAGGTTTTACCATGACCAAAGTATTTCGGGTTTCTTGTTTTCCACACTATAATCAAGGTTGTTCAAAAGTGAAACAAGTGTGACTCTGTGGTGGTTTTAAAACATGCTTGCAAATTCCTTGGCATTTCTGCCATCAGTGGTAGAATCTAATCCCCTTTCCCTTAAGCATGTGCCAAGTTTACTGACTCCCTCCTAACAAAAAGGATGTAGTACAAGTGATTCCCATGGCCTGGTCAATGTAAGTTCTGTAGCCCCCACCAAAGCAGTATGACCATCACCAAATCCATAGGATCCCCACCGAAGCAAGTTCTCTCCCTTGAGACGTCTATTTGGAGACCTGATGCACTGTGTATGATGAGCAGCTATCCTGAACCCACCATGCTGGAAGGAACACTTGGAGAAACCACCAAGACCTCAAGAAAGGTACCCTAGGAGTCCCCTCTGTGGTAGCCCTAGGCCCACAGCAGACATGTTGATATGGGCAGGCAGATAGGATTAAATTAATTAGATTCATGATCTGAAGACCATGACCCCCTACCCCTGTGTGATCCCACCTGTATCCACCCACCTGCCAATTAGACTACATAACCACTTCCCTTTTGGAAGTGGACAGGGGCTGGGGAGCGCCCTGGGCCTGCACTGCCCTCCTTCACACCTCTTGGGCATGTGGCCGTGTGGTCACTTTTCCCTCTGTTTCCCTGCCCACCATGCTATTTGCGGTCTTTCCTGGCCACACGGTTTTTTCCTCCATGCGGCTCCGGTCTGGACTCCTGCACGTGGTCCCTGATCTGCTCTCTGCCTGGTTTGGAGCTCCCCGCTCACCTTTCTGACCGTCTTTTCCCTTAAACCAAGCCCTCACGTTCCTGTGTATTTCTCACTACCCCAGATAAATTCTGAGTTTTACCTTGTTGCCTGTCTTGTCTATGTCTAAGTTCAGGATGCTTCTCTAAGCTTGGGACAAGAACTCTAAATATTAATCTTGGCTTATAGTTAGACGATATCAATGTGACAGTGGAAGCCTTAGAGTAGACCTGGCCCTCAGGGCTGTGAGACCACTGTCCCATGAGAGACCCCAAGGAGGGCAACCTTGCTGAGCTCAGCCAATTCTAGCATCATCCGAGATAATAATAAGAGAAAATTATTGGCCGGCGCCGTGGCTTAACAGGCTAACCCTCTCCCTGCAGCTCCGGCACACCAGGTTCTAGTCCCGGTCGGGGCTCCAGATTCTGTCCCGGTTGCCCCTCTTCCAGGCCAGCTCTCTGCTATGGCCAGGGAGTGCAGTGGAGGATGGCCCAAGTGCTTGGGCCCTGCACCCCATGGGAGACCAGGAGAAGCACCTGGCTCCTGCCATCAGATCAGCGCGGTGCGCAGGCCGCAGCGCACCAGCTGCAGCGGCCATTGGAGGGTGAACCAACGGCAAAGGAAGAGCTTTCTCTCTGTCTCTCTCTCTCACTGTCCACTCTGCCTGTCAAAAAAGAAAGAAAGAAAGAAAAAAGAGAAAATTATTGTTTTAAGTCACTATCTGAGGACGGTTTTTTTATGCAGCAATGGATAACATGAAACAGACCTCATGAAACATAAAAACTCCCTCAACCACAACTAATCAGATGAAAAGGAATTGTTTGTTTGTATCTGAAAGGACTTCAGTGTGTTTCAAGAGCTTTTATTAACACCCCAAAGTCAATGACTTCACTCCTCCCGCCTCCTCCCTCCCTGTACTAGGCAGGTGTCTTGTGGCATTTTCTCCCCTGCAGAAATGCTGCCTGGTCAAACCTTTTCCACTAAAAACAAATCAGATGCCTCTGTCTAACCCCTGTTTAGAAATGCTAGTGCCCATCACCTTCAGAAGTGGCTATTCTTAGGGAGCAATCTCCCAAACAGCTGACAGTATTTTATTGGAAGATGGCACCATCCAAAGGTCAATTTTCAACACAGCATTACTGGGAATCTCATGGGTCTCTGTTGTCACTCTCAGTAACATGTGACACATTGTTGGGTGGCTCCTTTAAATCACCACCACAGGACATGACTTGCTTATGGAAAGGTGCCAAACACAGAATGATCACGATGCCTTTGCTCCTCAGATCTAATGGAGAGGATGCTACATGTGCAGGTCTGGAAGCAGGCACTGGAATCCTACACTCAGCATGGACACTGCAACCGGGGGGGGGGGGGGGGCAGGGGAGACACCATGCAGAATAAGGGGGTGCAGGAAGATTAGGGGGTGAGAGGAAACACCCAAGCTTCCCATGCAAAGTAACTTCAAGGATTTCTCCAAACCCAGGGCACCTCTCCTCTGCAACAGATAGTGATGCCATACCTGGCAGATAGGAGCTAGGTGAGCTGGGGCCTCCTTCCTGTGGGTAGAGAAAGGAAACTTGGCCTCCATACCTCATTTGCTCCACAGGACTCAGAGGCCTCTGCAGCCGATTTCTGACCTCGCCTTAAGGGCCTTTAACTCTGGGTCAACTCTACCTTCCCGCCCGCAGATGTGGATCTGAAGGTTCCTTTAGGGTTCTGGGTTATTCTGCAGGTCAACTCCTGGCACCTTCTACCAGTGCAGAAAGTTGACTTGACTTGATGCTGTCTTTATCTTCAAAAAGAAGTATTACCTTTAGGCCTCTCGTGCTATTTATACTAATTAACTGACAGAGGGTGTTGGAGAAAACGTATGTGTTCTCCCTAACCGTGGTTCATATGACCCTGGCCTTCATCTGCATGCTTAGCAGAGCCCATCCTCACAACAGGGTTGTTTTTTTTTTTTTCCAAGCCTGGAAGCCATGAGAGATCACTGAGAAAACTGTAAAAATACTGACGGCAGGCTTGCCCCAGACCAACTATATTAAAATCACTACAGATAAGCCCCGACATAGGCATCTTTAAAAATTTCTTCATGATTCAATGTGTAGCTAGGTGAATGTCTGCTTTTTGTTATTTCCACACACAACACACTCTCCTGCTTTTCAGAATGCATCACCGTTTCCAATGCCTTCTGAGATTTTCTACGTGTTCCCCCCACCCCCGCCATTCATGTTTATTGCTATACTTCGCCCTGGCAATGTCCCTAAATCCTTGTTGGAAGTATACTTACCCATCAGCAACAACGAAGACTACCGGAAAAAGAAGAGCTCTGAGGAGCGATTGTCTGTCCCTTGGAACAGCGATTTGGTGTTCACAATTGTCCTGAGTATAGTCAGCTTCCTTAGAGACTTGCAGTGGCTTCCAAGAATCTTTTATAACCCAAATACAGCTGGGTAGCATCTTGACCAGAACAAGCACAGCACTGCACACACAGGACAGCACAGACACATTTACAACAAACTTTCAGCAATGGTGTGCATCCTACGTTTCTTAAAAAACGACAGAGAACAGCGTCGTACAGTTAAGTATGCCTAGAGTGCCTCCCCAGAGGGCAGGGGTTTGAGCAGTTCAGATGCCACTTGGGATGCAGGAGTGCCTGAGTTAGAGTCCCGGCTCCAGCTCTGAGTCCAGCTGCCTGATAACCAGCACCCTGAGAGGGAGCAGGTGGAAGCTGAAGTATGTGGGTCCCCGCCATCCATGTGGAAGACACGGGTTAAGTTTCCAGTTCTCAGTTTGGGCCTCACCCAACCCTGGCTTTTGTGGGCATTTGGGAAGTGAATTAGTGGATGGGAGAGCTCTGTTTCTCTCACCCACACTCTCTCTCATTATCTTTCTGTGTAGTTGTGTATGTGTGTGTCTCTCTGAGTGTATGCCATTCACATAAATTTAAAAATTTTTAGACTCCCCAAAATTTTACATCATACTAAATACCTTTAAGAACTTTATCTGAGGATTTCTTTTCTTTCTTTCTTTTTTTTTTTTTTTTTTTTTGACAGGCAGAGTGGACAGTGAGAGAGAGAGACAGAGAGAAAGCTCTTCCTTTTTCCGTTGGTTTACCTCCCAATGGCCACTGTGGCCAGCGCGCTGCAGCCAGCGCACCACGCTGATCCGAAGGCAGGAGCCAGGTGCTTCTCCTGGTCTCCCATGAGGGTGCAGGGTCTAAGGACTTGGGCCATCCTCCACTGCACTCCCGGGCCATAGCAGAGAGCTGGACTGGAAGAGGAGCAACCAGGACAGAATCAGGTGCCCCGACCGGGACTAGAACCTGGGGTGCTGGCACCGCAGGCGGAGGATTAGCCTATTGAGCAGTGGCACCAACTATTTGAGGATTTTTTTTTTACTTTTTTTTTTAATTAAACTTTTATTTAATGAATATAAATTTCCAAAGTACAGCTCATGGGTTACAATGGCTTTCCCCTCCCAAAATTTCCCTCCCACCCACAACCCTCCCCTTTTCCGCTCCCTCTCCCCTTCCAATCACATCATGATTCATTTTCAATTCTCTTTATATACAGAAGATCAGTTTAGTATATATTAGGTAACGTTTTCAACAGTTTGCCCCAATATAGTAACACAAAGTGAAAAAAAAATACTGTTGGAGTACTAGTTATAGCATTAAATAAGAGTGTACAGTACATTAAAAACAGAGATCTTACATAATATATTTTTTTTAAAAAATTAATTAATTTTCTATGCCATTTCCAATTTAACACCAGGTTTTTCCTTTTTTCATTTCCAATTATCTTTATATACAGAAGATCGATTCAGTATATAATTAGTAAAGATCTCATCAGTTTGTACCCACGCAGAAACACAGTGTAAAAATACTGTTTCAGTACTACTTATAGCATCACTGCACATTAGACAACACATTAGGGACAGATCCCACATGGGATGTAAGTACACAGTGACTCCTGTTGCTGACTTAACAATTTGACACTCCTGTTCATGGCGTCAGTAATTTCCCTAGGCTCTAGTCATGAGTTGCCAAGGCTATGGAAGCCTTTAGAGTTTGCTGACTTTGATCTTATTCCGATAGGGTCATAGTCAAAGTGGAAGTTCTCTCCTCCCTTCAGAGAAAGGTACCTCCTTCTTTGATGGCCCTGTTCTTTCCACTGGGATCTCACTCACAGAGATCTTTCATTTAGGTCTTCTTTTTTTCTTTTCCATGGTTTCTTGGCTTTCCATGCCTACAATACTCTCATGGGCTCTTCAGCCAGATCCAAATGCCTTAAGGGCTGATTCTGAGGCCAGAGTGTTGTTTAGGACGTCTGCCATTCTATGAGTCTGCTGTGTATCCCACTTCCCATGTTGGATCTTTCTCTCCCTTTTTGATTCTATCAGTTAGTATTAGCAGACACTTGCGTGATCCCTTTGACTCTTAGACCTATCAGAGCCATCGAATGTGAACTGAAATTGATCACTTGGACTAGTGAGATGGCATTGGTACATGCCACCTTGATGGGATTGTATTGGAATCCCCTGGCACATTTCTAACTCCACCATTTGAGGCAAGTCTGATTGTGCATGTCCCAAATTGTACATCTCCTCCCTCTCTTTTTCCACTCTTAAATTTAACAGGGATCACCTTTCAGTTAAAATTTAAACACCTAAGAGTAATTGTGTGTTAATTACAGAGTTCAACCACTAGTACTAGAACAACAACAACAAAAACAACAAAAATACTAAAAAGGATAAAATATTACATTGTACATCTAGTCAGGACAAGAGCTGATCAGTTCATTGTTTCTTATAGTGTCCATTTCACTTGAACAGGTTTTCCCTTTGGTGCTCAGTTGTAGCCGATCAGGGAAAACAAATGATATTTGTCTCTTTGGGACTGGCTTAATTCACTCAGCATGATGTTTTCCATATTCCTCCATCTTGTTGCAAATGACTGGGTTTCATTGTTTCTTACTGCTGTATAGTATTCTATGGAGTACATGTCCCATAATTTCTTTATCCAGTTTACTGTTGATGGGCATTTGGGTTCGTTCCAGGTCTTACCTATTGTGAATTGAGCTGCAATAAACATTAATGTGCAGATGGCTTATTAGCCAAATTAATTTCCTTTGGGTAAATTCCAAGGAGTGGGATAGCTGGGTTGTATGGTAGGGTTATATTCAGGTTTCTGAGGAATCTCCAGACAGACTTCCATAGTGGCTTAACCAGTTTGCATTCCCACCAACAGTGGGTTAGTGTCCCTTTTTCCCCACATCCTCTCCAGCATCTATTGTTGGTAGATTTCTGGATGTGAGCCATTCTCACAGGGGTGAGGTGAAACCTCATTGTGGTTTTGATTTGCATTTCTCTGATTGCTAGTGATCTTGAACATTTTTTCATGTGTCTGTTGGCCATTTGGATTTCTTCTTTCGAAAAATGTCTATTGAGGTCCTTGGCCCATCTCTTAAGTGGGTTGTTTGTTTTGTTGTTGTGGATTTTCTTGATTTCTTTGTAGATTCTGGTTATCAACCCTTTATCTGTATTATAGTTTGCAAATAATTTTTCCCATTCTGTTGGTTGCCTCTTCACTTTCCTGACTGTTTCTTTTGAAGTACAGAAACTTCTCAATTTGATGCAATCCCAAATGTTAATTTTGGTTTTGACTGCCTGTGCTGCTGGAGTATTTTCCAAGAAGTCTTTGCCTGTGCCTATATCTTGCAGGGTTTCTCCAATGCTCTCTAATAATTTGATGGTTTCGGGTCATAGATTTAAGTCTTTAATCCATGTTGAGTGAATTTTTGTGTAAGGTGATAGGTAGGGGTCTTGCTTCAAGCTTCTGCACATGGTAATCCAATTTTCCCAGCACCATTTATTGAATAGACTGTCCTTATTCCAGGGATTGGATTTGGATCTTTGGTCAAATATAAGTTGGCTGTAGATGTTTGGATTGATTTCTGGTGTTTCTATTCTGTTCCATTGGTCTATCCATCTGTTTCTGTACCAGTATCATGCTGTTTTGATAACAACTGCCCTGTAGTATGTCCTGAAATCTGGTATTGTGATGCCACCAGCTTTGTTTTTGTTGTACAAGATTGCTTTGGCTATTCGAGGTCTTCTGTGTCTCCATATGAATTTCAGCATCATTTTTTCCAGATCTGAGAAGAATGTCTTTGGTATCTTGATTGGTATTGCTTTGAATGTATAAATTGCTTTTGGGAGAATAGACATTTTGATGATATTGATTCTTCCAATCCATGAGCATGGAAGATTTCTCCATTTTTTGGTATCCTCTTCTATTTCTTTCTGTAAGGTTTTGTAGTTTTCATCGTAGAGATCTTTAACGTCTTTGGTTAAGTTTATTCCAAGGTATTTGATTGTTTTTGTAGCTATTGTGAATGGGATTGATCTTAGAAGTTCTCCTCAGCTGTGGCATTGCCTGTGTATACAAAGGCTGTTGATTTTTGTGCATTGATTTTATATCCTGCTACTTTGCCAAACTCTTCATTGAGTTCCAGCAGTCTCTTAGTAGAGTTCTTTGGGTCCCCTACGTAAAGAATCATATCATCTGCAAAGAGGGATAGTTTGAGTTCTTCCTTCCCGATTTGTATCCCTTTAATTTCTTTTTCTTGCCTAATAGCTCTGGCCAAAACTTCCAGAACTATATTGAATAGCAGTGGTGAGAGTGGGCATCCCTGTCTGGTACCAGATCTCAGCGGAAATGCTTCCAACTTTTCCCCATTCAATAGGATGTTGGCCGTGGGCTTTTCATATATTGCTTTGACTGTATTGAGGAATGTTCCTTCCATACCCAGCTTGCTTAGAGTTTTCATCATGAAAGGGTGTTGTATTTTATCAAATGCTTTCTCTGTGTCTATTGAGAGAATCATATGGTTTTTCTTCTGCAGTCTGTTAATGTAGTGTATTACGTTGATTGTTTTGCGAATGTTGAACCATCCCTGCATACCGGGGATGAATCCCACTTGGTCTGGGTGGATGATCTTTCTGATGTGTTGTTGCATTCTATTGGCCAGAATTTTATTGAGGATTTTTGCATCTATGTTCATCAGGGATATTGGTCTGTAATTCTCTTTCAATGTTGCGTCTCTTTCTGGCTTAGGAATTAAGGTGATGGTGGCTTCATAGAAAGAATTTGGGAGGATTCCCTCTTTTTGATTGCTCTGAATAGTTTGTGAAGAATTGGAGTTAGTTCTTCTCTAAATGTCTGGTAGAACTCAGCAGTGAATCCATCTGGTCCTGGGCTTTTCTTTGTTGGGAGGGCCTTTATTACTGTTTCAATTTCTGTGTCAGTTATGGGTCTGTTTAGGTTTTCTATGTCTTCCTGGCTCAATTTAGGGAGGTTGTATGTGTCCAAGAATCTGTCTGTTTCTGATAGATTTCCCTGTTTACTGGCATACAAGTCCTTGTAGTAATATCTGATGATTCTTTTTATTTCTGTGGCGTCTGTTGTTACGTTTCCCTTTTCATCTCTGATCCTATTGATTTGGGTCTTTTCTCTTCTTTTTTTAGTTAGTTGGGCCAATGGGGTGTCAATTTTGTTTATTTTTTCAAAAAACCAGCTCCTTGTTTGGCTGATTTTTTGTAATGTTTTTTTGGATTCAATCCTGTTGATTTCTTCTTTGATTTTAATTATTTCTCTTCTCCTACTGGGTTTGGGTTTGGTTTGCTGCCGATTTTCTAGATCCTTGAGATGACTTGAAAGCTCATCTATTTGGTGCCTTTCCAATTTCTTGTAGGCACCTATTGATATAAACTTTCCTCTTAACACTGCTTTTGTTGTATCCCATAGGTTTTGGTATGTTGTGCTGTTATCCTCATTACTTCCAGAAAATTTTTGATTTCTCTTTTAATTTCTTCTATGACCCATTGTTCATTCAGGATCATGTTGTTCAATCTCCATGTGTTTGCACGTGCTCTAGGGATTTCCAAGTTGCTAATTTCCAACTTCATTCCTTTATGGTCTGAGAAGCTGCGTGGTATGATTCTAATTCTTTTGAATTTGCTGAGACTTGCTTTATGGCCTAGTATGTGGTCAATCCTAGAGAAGGTTCCATGTACTGCTGAGAAGAATGTAAAGTCTTTAGATGTAGGATGAAATGTTCTGTAGATATCTGTTAGATCCATTTGGGCTATAGTGCCATTTAAATCTACTGTCTCCTTGTTGATCTTCTGTCCTGTTGATCTGTCTATCTCTGAGAGTGGAGTATTGAAGTCCCCCAGTACTATTGTATTGGGGTCTAAGTCTCCCTTTAAGTCCCTTAACAAGTCTTTTAAATAAGCTGGTGCCCTGTAATTAGGTGCATATACATTGATATCTTCCTGTTGAATGGATCCCTTAATCATTAAATAGTGCCCCTCTTTGTCTCGCCTAACAGTTTTTGTGGTAAAGTTTATGTTGTCCGATATTAACATGGCTACACCCGCTCTTTTTTCATTTCTGTTGGCATGGTATATCTTTTTCCAGCCTTTCACTTTCAGCCTGTATGGATCATTGTTGGAAAGATGAGTTTCTTGTAAGCAGAAAATAGATGGGTTTTGTTCCTTAACCCAATCAGCAAATCGGTGTCTTTTAACTGGACAGTTCAAGCCATTAACATTCAATGTGACTATTGAGAAGGAGTAACTTTGCCCTGCCATTTGCCAAAGATATTTTCTAATATATGCTTTGAGTTTCCTGTGATCTTTTGCTGTGAGGTTTCCTTCCTTTACCTTCTTTCATATTGGTGACCGTGTTTCTGTGTTTCTGTATGTAAGACATCTTTAAGCATCTTTTGCAGGGCTGGACGAGTGGCGACAAATTCTTTCAATTTCTGTTTGCTGTGAAAGGTCTTTATTTCACCTTCATTCACAAATGAGAGCTTTGCAGGATATAATATTCTGGGCTGGCAGTTTTTCTCTCTTAGTACCTGGGATATATCTCGCCATTCTCTCCTGGCTTGTAGGGTTTCTGATGAGAAGTCAGCTGTGAGTATAATTGGAGATCCTCTGAGAGTAATCTGGCATTTCTCTCTTGCACATTTTAGGATCTTTTCTTTATGTTTCACTGCGGTGAGTTTGATTATGATGTGTCGTGGTGAGGATCTCTTTTGGTCATGTTTATTAGGGGTTCTATGAGCTTCCTGTACTAGAATGTCTCTGTCCTTCTCCAAACCTGGGAAATTTTCTGCTAGTATCTCACTAAAAAGGCCTTCTAATCCTTTCTCCCTCTCCATGCCTTCAGGAATTCCTAGAACCTGAATGTTGGGTTTTTTAATAGTATCCTGTAGATTACTGACAGTATTTTTTAGATTTCTGATTTCTTCTTCTTTTCTTTGGTTTGCCTGTTTCCTTTCCTGTTCTCTGTCTTCTAATTCTGATATTCTCTCTTCTGCTTCACCCATTCTGTTTTTAAGGCTTTCTAATGTGTTTGTCATTTGATCTATTGAGTTCTTCATTTCATTATGGTTTCTTGTCACTATCACAGTTTCATGTTCTACTAGTTGTTTCATTTCATTTTGATTCCTCCTTAATATTTCATTTTTGCAAGAGAGATTTTCTATCTTGTCCATTAAGGATTTCTGTAGTTCAAGAATTTGTTTTTGAGAACTTCTTAATGTTCTTATCAGTTTTTTGAGATCTGCTTCTTGCATTTCCTCTATCTCTTCATCTTCATAATCTTGGATTGGGGTGTCTTGTTCATTTGGGGGCATCATAGTGTCTTCCTTGCTCTTGTTACCTCGGCTTCTACGTTTGTTGTTTGGCATGTTGGAGATAATTTATGTTTTTTTTTTTTTTTGGTTTTTTTTTTTTTTTTTTTTTTTGCTGTGGTGATTTTTTTCTCGTTATACTATGCCTCTAAGTGGGCTGTCTGCTTTGATGGATCCTTAGAGGCTGTGATGGGTGTGGCCAGAGAGCTCTGCTTGATTCTTCAGGTTTAAGGCTGTGCAAAAAGTGACTCACCTTGCTCCTTGCTGGATCTCTCTCTCTCTCTCTCTCATTTTTTTTTTTTTTTTTGACTCAGTTGGGAAGTAATTCCGAATGGCTGAGTGGAATTGAGGGTAGTTGAAATCTGGCCTCTGTGAGTATTTGTTTGAACTACCCCTGGGACCACACAAAGAGTTTATGCAGCCCTCAATGTGTTCTCAAGTTTTACCTTAGACCCAAAGTTACTGAGTTTGTGTACTCATTGCCGCTTTACATATGTAAAATGGTGCCTGCTCTTTGTTTTGCTCAAGTGAAGGGAGGGGCCTCTGCCTTTCCCCACTAATGTCTCGCGTTTCTGAGGCTTTTGTCTTACCTCCCGTTGGTTCCCGCGCTGGGGCGATTCTGCGGCTCGGATCCCGCGGTTGGCTTTCCACACGGTGGGCTCCTTGTAGGTCCTCTGTGTCACATCCACTAGATCCAGAAGCGTTTCCTCTGCAGTTTTTTTTCTTGAATCTTTTCCTGAGGCTACAGTAATTCCACTTTTATGAAACTTTATTTTCCAGATTATCAGCGCATGTCCTCACTATCCACCATCTTGGCTCGGCCCCCCCATTTGAGGATTTTTAAGAGAAGTCTTGGGTCAGTGCAAAGCCACCGCCTGCAGTGCCAGCATCCCATATAGGCTCTGGTTTGAGTCCCAGCTTCTCCACTTCCAATCCAGCTCCCTGCTATGGCCTGGAAAAGCAGTACAAAATGGCCCAACTGCTTGGGCCCTTGCACCTGTGTGGGAGACCTGGAAGAAGCTCCTGGCTCCTGGTTTCAGATCAGCCCATCTCCAGCAGTTGGGAAGCCAACTGGGAAGTGAACCAGCGGATGCAAAACCTCTCTCTCTCTCTCTCTCTCTCTCTCTCTGCCTCTCTCCTTCTCTCTGGGTAACACTGACTTTCAAATAAATAAATAAATAAATCTTCAAAAAAGAGAGAGAGAGAAGCCTTTTGGGACCAGCACTGTAGCACAGCAGGTAAAGCTGCAGGCTGCAGTGTTGGGAACCCATTTGTCTTGGCTGCTCCACTTTCGATCCAGCTCCCTTCTAATGGCCTGGGAAAACAGCAGAAAATGGACCAAGTGCTTGGGCCCCTGCTACCCGCATGGCAGACCTGGATAAAGCTCTTGGCTCCTGGCTTCTGGCTTCTGCCTGGCCCAGCCCTGGCTGTTGTGGCCATCTGGGGAGTGAACCAGCAGATGGGAGATCTCTCTCTCTCTCTCTCTCTCCATCTTGCCCTCTCTCTGTAACTGACTTTCAAATAAGTAAATAAGTTTTTAAAATAACATTTTTTCACCTAATTATTATTTTAGAAAGCTTTTATTTAATAAATAGGAATTTCAAAAGTAAAACCTGTGGGTTATAGCAGTTTTTCCCCCCGTACCCACCCTCCCACCTGCAAATCATCCCATCTCCTGCTCCCTCTCCCATCCCATTCTTCATCAAGATTCATTTTTAATTATCTTTATATACAGAAGATCAACTCTATACTAAGCAAAGATTTCAACAGATTGCACTCACACAGACACACAAAATATAAAGTACCGTTTGAAGATTAGTTTTACCATTAATTCTCATAGTAAAACACATTAAGGACAGATCCTACATGGGGAGCAAGTAAACAGTGACTCCTGTTTTTGATTTAACAATTAACACTCTTGTTTATGACATCAGTGATCACTCAAGGCTCTTGTCATGAGCTGCCAGGGCTATGGAAGCCTCTTGAGTTCACCAACTCCGATCTTATTTAGACAAGACCATAATCAAAGTGGAAGTTTTCTCCTCCCTTCAGAGAAAGGTACCTCCTTCTTTGATGGCCCGTTCTTTCCACTGGGATCTCACTCACAGAGATCTTTCATTTAGGTCATTTTTTGCCACAGTGTCTTGGCTTTCCATGCCTGAGAAACTCTCATGGGCTTTTTAGCCAATCTGAATGCCTGAAGGGCTGATTCTGAGGCCAGAGTATTGTTTAGGACATTTGCCATTCTATGAGTCTGCTGTGTATCCCACTTTTCATGTTGGGTGGTTCTCTCCTTTTTAATTCTATCAGTTAGTATTAGCAGACATTGGTCTTATTTATGTGATCCCTTTGACATTAATCCTATCTTTATGATCAATTATGAACTTGAATTGATCACTTTAACTAGTAAGATAGCATTGGTACCTGCCAATTTAATGGGATAAAATAACAATTTTCTTAAAAATTCATCCTATCAAGGATTTTCTATTTCTGTCTCTCTTCACTTTCAAATCCATTATTTCTCTTTATAAATAGCTTTCTGTCTCATTAATATTTCATTGGTCATTGACATCTCTTACTTTTCATGCTCAGATTCCATAATTTCTTTCCTTAACTATATTAAAAGATAATTGATGAATAGAAATTATATATATTTACTGTTAGTAATGTGATATTATGATATATATTATGAAGTTATTAAATCAAGCCAATTAATATGTCCATTACCTACTATACTTTTTGTAATGATAACACTTAAAATTTACTCTTAACCATTTTCAAGTACAAATATGTTATTACTAAATGCAGTAACAATGCTTTACAATAGATCTCCAGAACTTTCTCCTAACTGAAACTTGTATCCTCTGACCAATAGCTCCCATTTCTCATGAACTTATATCAATGCCTACAATTGTCAAAAGTGACTATAAGAACTCTGAGAATGAAGTCAATAATAAGGAAATGGAATTTTATGGGTGGAAAGAAAGTGCATTGGATATGTGGCCACTTAAGTAGGTTCATCACAAACTGTTTGTTTTTTTATTTGAAGTAAACAAATTTCATTTATTTCATATATACAGATGTAAGAACATAGTGAAATTTCCCACCATACCCTCCTCTGGTCCACACTCCCACTCTTTCTCCTCCTTCCTCTTTTATTCCCTCCCTTAATTTTCACAAAGATCTATTTTACTTTATACTCATAAGATTAACACTACACTAAGAGGTCAACAAATAGTAAGAAGAAAAAAAAAAAAAAAACATTGTTCCTTAACAGTAGACAAGGGCTGTAAATAACGATCAAATCTCAAAATGTCAATTTCATTCCTATACATCAAATTTTTGGTCCTGTATTAGTTCCCACAGATCAGGGAAAACATAAGCTTTTGATGGAATCCAGCACTACTTCAAGAAAAACCATCCTGGGTTACACATATAGTAGACAGTGAACTACTGTAGATTGGGTTAGGTTTGTATCACTTGAAACTGATAGAGGTATGTCTAATACAGAAACCAGTACTTAGAAAGGGGTTTTATGAATACAAACCCATAAAATGTGGAATTGGCCAAGCTGTGCTATGGTAGATGGCAGTAAGGATATTTGTCTCCTTACTAAGATAAGGCAATGGAAATATTTGCTATAAGGTGGCTGACTTGTCACCTGTTTCATCTGTCACCTGTTTTATCTGCACATACAGGTAATGTGCCTAACTAACAAGGCTAGAATATTAGGTAACTTTGCAGGAAACCTCTAAATGGGGATACACTGGTTATCTTCACTGAGTTCCTGCAAGAAAAAGGCTGAGTTTACAAGGAACATCAATGCATGCCCGTCTATCTGCAAGCCAAGAGGAAAGATAACACCTTGCTAAGAAAGATCCTTTCTGCCTACAAGTAATCGAAGGTGTTTCAGAGTCTGCTTCCCTCTTTCATTGCAGAGTTAGAGATACTAAATTCTTTGCCCAGGCTAAAGTTGGAATTAAGGCTAAAAGTGGAGCAGGAGATAAGATAGGGACCCAGGAAGAGGAGGAGGAGGAGTCAACACCTTTCTGCCCCTTCTTCCAAACAACCCCTGTGGACTCCCTGTTTACAAAGAAGATAATCCACACGGAGGGAAAAAGTCAGTCACTGGACTACAGGTTGGCACAACAAAAAGATGAGATGGGATTTCTGAGCTGTCTTAAGACAGAGACCAAACCAGAGGATATTAAGCTAATCACTTCTCAGATATGCAGTGCTCTCTCAAGGACCCTCTGGCCAGCATCTAAATCCTAGGGCATCAACTTGATAAGATAATTAGCTCTGTCAAAACTAAAATTGACACACAGCAAACAGATCACAAACCTAAGCTATTTTCAGATAATCCTATCTGTTGAACAAAGGTTTGTGCAAACCTTGTTCTACAGCTTCCCTCTGTTCATTAAGCAATATGTCTTGGGAAGAGGTCTACATCAGTGCCCTCTGGCTCAACTCTGTTTAGCACCCACAAATGGGTTTCCATTGTATGAATTTTCTACATTATCAAGTCCACTATTGCTAGCCACTGTCTGCTCTCCAATTTAGATATTTCTTAAAGAATGAGTCCATGAATACTCTTGACTGTACTTACAAAAAAAGTTTTTTGCTTTAAACTAAACCTGGAACTGTGAAAAAGATGAACATATCCTACCTGACAACTTCTGGGAACTCAAGCAAGTATTTGTTCAGGAAACTAGATGATGCTGTGTTTCATAAATACCCTCCACAATGCTTGAAGCAAGCCCCCCAGTAGTAGAAGCACTTGACTAAGCTCTGTCCTGGCCTTTTCTGATGCTGAATCGGCCCACCAGCACACACCCTGCACTCTAATTCTCTTTTTGCTTTCTAGTTGGTTTCGTTAACACTCTATGCTTTCCTAATATGCCAGCAGCATGTTTGTTTTTCATTTGCTTGTGGCTTATTAAAGCCACAGATGTGGGTGGGTGGCAGGAACTCAGCACTTTGCTTCCTTAGCGATAAGTACCACCATCAGCTACGCACACATGGCTCCCATTAAAGGAAATGGAAGGCACGTGTCTAATTTGGAGGGCAAAACTGACAAAACTGAAACAGCTGTACTTATTGACTGTGTTTTGAGTGAGCACTACGAGGTGAGGTGAATAGTTCAGTCCCTTTTTCTAACTTGTTGATATGACTTCTTCATTGCAAAATGGTCATTTCCTTCTACCTCTCTGCACATCTCCCTGGATTTTCTCAGTCAGGTTCATTTCTTTCTTTCTCATTATGAAAAAAGAAATCTGGAAAAGTCATTTCTCACCAAGCCTATAAACCTAAACAATAAATTTTCAGTGCCAACTGAAACTGGATAACCAATATTGGGGGGATGCGCTAAAGGTAAGATACCGTTTACCCTCAATTATCTATGACTCATGGATTAATTCAGCAAACATTTTTTGAACATCTCAACATGTCAGTTATTGGTCAAATATTGGCACATATACTTCTCAGGATCTCACATTCTAAGGAAGAGATTCTAGAAATTTATCTGCCACGTGAAACCCTGAACAATTTGAGCGCAGGGAAACTATGCTATTCATAATCATGTTGTCAGTACTCAAAAACTATTTGTTATATGAACGAAATAATCACAATGTGTGTGAGAAACTAACTGGACACAGTAGAAACAAGGTCGGAGGACTAACAGAATGGTTCAAGCTTTTACAGAGAATTATGAATCCATTCCATAGAGGTCATAGACAAAGTATCTGCTGAGACTGAGACATGGCCAGCTTTGGAGCTGCTGATCTTCAAGAGACAGGTAAAGGACAAGGAGCCATCAAGACAGAGTCAGATGTAGAATGAGAGTTTATTAACAAGAATGTCACAGAAGACACAGAAGGAAAGAGGGTATGAGGAGTCAGATGGGTTAATAGGTAGTCAGGAGATCCCAATGGAATTTGGGGTGTAAACTATTTGCTTTCTTCCCCAAAAACATTATCTAAAGCAGGAACAAACAGGCTACCTAACCTCCTTTCTTCAGAATCTCCAAATTTACCATGAGAATAGCAAGGGAGCTCTTCCTACATTCATAGCTTATTGTGAAAACAAGTTACCTATCCCACCCTTCTGGATGGTTTTTTATTTTATCATGAGCAGACCAGACAGGATGTAAGTCAGGCCTTTTAATGGGTTTTGTCCCTGCCTCGTAACTGAATGTCAATCTGATTGTCAAGTTTTTTTTTTTTTTTCCTGCAAAATTGTACTTAAAAACCCCACTACCACCAGCCCCTTGGGGTTTTTTTCCTCTCTTGAAAGCCCCTCTCCATGCCACTCTGGTTGGATGTCTTTGACTCTAATAAATCTTTTTAAATCTCTCTGCTGTCCTCCTAGAAATTCTTCTTCTATGTGAGACAAAGAACCGAGGTAACAATAATTTCTCTGCTGCCATTTTCCCGTAACAGGGGGATTTATTCTAGAAGGATATGACTAAAGAAAAATTACAGGATAAATGTAGAGAAGCAGACTAGAAAAGAGAAAATGTAGCCTATAATAAGCCTTTCCTTTCCTTTGTCCATTTTTGTTGAAAGATGCTTCTTTTGTGCCCCTACACATAACCCAAAATAAATATTATCAGAGTATTGGCACTTGCAATTCAGATATGTTTCACATTGAACAAAAGATATTTTATCTTTAAAATGAAATACTGAGGCAGGAATTTAACCTAGCAATTGACACTCAGTTGACTTTGATTGAGTTCCTGATACTTCATTTCAGCCTGGTCCAGCTCCAGCCATATGGGGATTTGGCGAGTGAACCAGCAGAGGGGAACTCTCTTTTTCACTCTCTCAGAAGAAGAAGAACAAGAAGGACAAGAACAAGAACAAGAACAAGAACAAGAAAATTTTGTTTTAAATAAAACAAAACACTGGTGGTCATTCTCAATTTGCAGGAGATACATAATATAAATGATGACATGTCCTCAGTTTTCGTTTGTTTCTCCTATATTTGCATTACATTTTGGTGTTGCCTCTGAACTTCTGCTGTCATGTACTAAGTGCTTACAAACCAAGGCTATATAAAGTAACAAATAAAGAGGGAAACCAAAAAACGAGTAAACTCTGTTGTTTTAGTGACTTTTTTTCATGGCTAGCTATGCTCAGGATTGTGATTTTATATACATGATTTTATAAACATAAAGTATGCTCTTAGTCCATACAATAGAATTAACTAGTTCATTTTTTTCATGGTGTTCTGAAAAGCACCACAAAACCTGGGCAATCTGTCCCTGAGCAAATGTGAGAACCACTGACCTAACATATTAATTGGCAAGAAGCAAGGAAAGTTACTCCTAAATTGTGCTTTATGTACATTTCTGTGGTAATAATCAAAGGAAAACTGTTGCAAATGGGTCCTGAAACTGAAGAAATGATGGCAGAGCCAGAGCCAGTCCAGACTCATTATTTACAATGTATATTTCTTGTCAGAAAACTTAGGGTGACTTCAGCATGGAATCCACCCTCTGGCAAGAAAGCAGCACTCTCCTTTGGGGCTAGAGGAAGATGATTACTGCAAAGGAAATAGAACACTCTAGAATTGGTAGTGAGACCACTGGGAGAGATTGGTGAAGGCAGCTAATGGAGGAGAATAAGAACGGATGTTCTAATTAATATTAGTGTATACTATTTTGATTCCTCCTATTAATATCCTCAAAGTAGTGAAGTACAATTTGAGGATTTTTTTCTCCTAGATTCCTCTTGTGGGACTGAGTTATGGTTTTCAAATCTGAACTGGGTTCAAAGGACTACATGTAGAATTTCAGGTCTGTTTGGGGTGACTTTGGAAAGCTGCCAGGTTTAACTACAACTCCCTAAGCAGAGGACTTCCTTGCAATGATAAACTGATAACTGGGCCTACTCCCTCTCAGTAACCAAAACCAGCGCAAATGGCCCTGTCCTCTCCTTTGCTACAGTTCCTGGCTAAGTTTAAAACTAAAATGGCTTTCTGCTTATCAGCAAAATTTGTAAGCTACTTCCTGGAGTATCCAAAAGGAAATGTTCCCCAAGACCCTCAAAGAGGCAGAGCTATAGAGAGGAGAGTTGAACACTGTTGTCATGGTTGGTCTAATGAAACAGCTGGTCTCTTTAGGCTTAAAATTTGCCATCTTTAATATTAAATATATGGAGGAGTCTTCACACCAAAACACACATCTACAAGCAATTGATCTCCCAGTCTCAGCCAAAACTCTGAGGAGGAAAACCAAAGGCCTTTATCCTGTAGTGAAAAATTAACTCGTGCTGCATTAGTATGTTGTCATTTCACACACAATCGCCAAATGAGCTGTACAGACTTTCCATTTTCTTGGGAGAATAAAGAGACATCAAATTAATTCAGAATTCTGGACAGCTTTTCCCACCTACATGAGAAAATGCTTCTCACGGGGATTTTCTCAACTGTTGCTTTTTTCCTGACACAAGTGTCAAACACTCTGGCAGGTGAACTCTGCAGCACTTGATGGCCTTGGGGGTTGGACCTGGTAAACCAATATAGTTCTGTCATCACCCACATGCTAAAGCTCAAACAAATCTATGTGTGCATGAGAGGAAAGGCAGCTGCTGCTGTCCCTGGAGAAAAATGCAATTAACGAACCTTTCAGCATACAACCTCAGTATTTCCTTTTGGAAAGTAAAAGGGGGAGAGTTGGAGAGCTAAAGGGGTACAGGCCAAGAACATGAACTCTTGGGACCAGATATATGTATCTAGCCAAGAAGAGGAAGGAGAAGACCAGGTAGAAGGGAAGCGTGGAAGATCAGGGTCTCAGTTTTTCCTCATTTTGCCCAAACCCTTGTCTGATACCAGAACCCAAAACTGTTTTCTCTTTCTTTGTTTCTGAGTGGCAGGACAGTAGAATGAAATTAATTTCCAATGCACTTTGTGTTGTATAGACATAGCATACATATGGGCATAACAAGACTCATCCCACCGGGGCCAGCACTGTGGATTAGCTGGTAAATCCACCGCCTCCAGTTCCAGCATTCTATATGGGTGCCACTTTGAGTCCCAGCTGCTCCACTTCTGATCCAGCTCTCTGTTGTGGCCTTGTAATCAGTAGAAGATGACCCAGGTCCTTGGGCCTCTGCTCCCTCATGGGAGACCTGGAGGAGACTCCTGGCTCCTGCCTTCAGATCGGCACAGCTACAGCCATTGCGGCCATTTGAGAATTGAACTAGCAGATGGAAGACCTCTCTCTCTCTCTCTCTCTCTCTCTCTAACTCTGCCTTTCAAGCAAATAAATAACTCTTTAAAAAAAAAAAAAAGACTCATCCTACCATTACTTTGGTTACCTGTCAACTGACATATGATATTTTCCTGGAAAACAATTGGGTGCCCTTTCCATTTTGTTTGATTTAAAAAGAGTAGGTAGAACCATTGCTTGTTGGAGTAACACTTCGTACAATGAAGATAACGGGGAATGTTAGAGCCAGAAATTACCTTAGCGTTAACATTATTTATTTATTTATTACTCATTTGGAATAAGAAACTGAGGTTCAATAAAATGAATTCACCCCATTTAGCCAGCTGGTTAGGGAGAGTTGTTAAACTGGTAGTTAGTTATTTTGGCGTTACTAAAACCTTAACGTGATTTTCCCAGGTATATCCTAGGTACTGCAGATTCAATGGGGAAACAAACTATACTCTGAGTTCCCTAAGGTCAGGGGCTAATGTTTCCCACGGGGGTGTTAAGGCCAAAGCATTGTACCCAGAATCACAGTGGATGCTGGTGGATAAATCCAGAAGCAGTTGGAAAACTGGAGTTATGAAAGCTAGTCTCCTCATGAGCAGCACAAGTTTCTTTCCATATGGCCTACCCAGTCAATGCTTTCAAAAGAAAAGCCTAACGTAATCTCTGCAGCACTACATTTCAAAATCTTATCATGTGGGGCCGGCACTGTGGCTCAATTGGTTAATCCTCCGCCTGCGGCACTGGCATCCCATATAGGCGCCAGGTTCTAGTACCAGTTGCTCCTCTTCTAGCCCAGCGCTCTGCTGTGGCCCGGGAGTGCAGTGGAGGATGGCCCAAGTGCTTGGGCCCTGCACCCACATGGGAGACCAGGAGGAAGCACCTGGCTCCTGGCTTCAGATCAGCGCAACTCCGGCCGTGGCAGCCATTTGGGGGGTGAACCAACGGAAGGAAGACCTTTCTCTTTATTTCTCTCTCTCACTGTCTATAACACTACCTGTCAAATAAAAAAAAATCTTATCATGTAAGAGAGTCTTATATGAATCAAAAAATGTCATATTTATTACCAAAATGCTCTGAAATCATGTATCAATTACTATAAAGCAGATTTGGGCACAAAACACATATCTCAAACTTCAGAACCCCTGAGGTCACATTTCCCTTTAACATCTAAATCACAGTACTTGAAACCCTTCATTCTGCTGATATATAGTACTTTGCCAAATTATTCTCTTCTAACAGTTTCTGCATATCTCAATATCTTGTGTTTTCCTGTATTAGTCAAGGTTCTCTGGAGAAGCACAACCAATGGGATATGAACAGATGTATAAGAGGAGATTCACTATGGGAATTGGCTCACATATTATGGAATCAGAGAAGTCCCATTTTCTGCCACTTACAAGCCAGTGGCACAATTCAGTTCAGGTCCACAGGGCTAAGAACCAGGAGCTCCAATGTCTAAGGCAGAAGATGGATATTGTACCTTGAGAAGAGACAGGGAATTCATCCTTTCCCCATGTTTTTGTTCTATTCATGTCTTCAATGGACTGGATGATGCACATCCCCATTGGTGAGGCTGCTCTTCTTTACCCAGTGCACTGATTCAAGTGACAACCTCTTCTAGAAAGGCTCCCAGCAGCACAGGCAAAGTAAGGTCTACCAGCCATCTAGGCAACCCGTAACTCAGGTTGACTTACAAAATTAACCATCACATTCCCCAAATCCTCGCAGTAGCTACCTGATTCTGGTCTATGTAGGTTGTATCTTCCCCTTGTAGGGTTGCCATCGCCAAGTATAGCAGAAGCTATTTCCCTCCATGTCTGACAACAGTGAAGAAATTAGCTACTTTTGAAAATAAGCCTTATTTATTGTAGGATTTTTAGCAGCAGCCTTGGCCTTCCCCCACTAAATGCCAGTAGCTGTCCTCTGGCTTTGACAGCCAAAACCGTATTCAGAAACTGCCAAATACTTCCCCCTTGGGGGAATGTGAAATCTCCTGCGGTTAAGAACCACTGTTCTGTTCTGTCCCAATAATGTCTTGGAGGAAAAGACGAAGCTGTCTTATAAGGATAACTTTGATGTTCCGGGTTCATGCGTCAGTCAATCCCAGTGGGCCTATACATTTCCAGTGTGTGAAACAGTATAAACTGGATCAGGGACAGATTACCAATGACTTAGGTATCAGGAATCTCTTGGATATATTCCCTTTACTCTCTGCTACTTTTAATACAAGCTTCCTGTCCATGAGTCAAACATTTTTTCCTGGCAAAGTGACTTGGAATGACATTAAATACAGCTAGGCACTGCAGCTCCACTTCTGAGGACATGGCACAGCTTCTTAGGAGATCACGCAGGAACACAACCAACTGCAGGTGGCTTCAAGTTACATAGCTCGGGCCAGTGGTCAAGGGGAGATGTTGTCATAGAGTCACTAACTTAGAGGGTGGAGGCCTCAAGATTCTCCAAGTTAACCTGGGCTAAAGTTAAGAGATGAGGTCTACTCCCAGGAAGAAAAAATTCCATTGAGTTTGACATCACATGTATGGCCAGTCCCATACTTCTATGCCATGAGTGGGATTTAGTTATCATATCCCTAAACTCTGTCCCCTCAGGCTGCCACGTGCATGAGTACTCAAAGGTTACCTATTCTTCTCTAATATGGTAATGATCTAAAAATAGGGAAGTGATTTAGAAACTAAACAAAGCAACTAATTATGTTTTTTATAACCTGTGAATAAATCAGTACAGGGATTCAACCAATTCAACTGACATTTGAAAAGGAAGAATTCATTCCAGAACAGTACAAAACCCATCATCTTATTAACCCAAATTAATAAGTTAATGGAGTAGATGATCCAAGGTTCAAGTCTTTAGCAAAACAGCAAATGGTTTAGGTGCCATTTCTTCCAAACCATTAATAAAGCTGGCTGGGTCTCTTTTGCAAGATTGGGACTTTTTACAATTGGCAATGGTATGAAGTCTCTGTTGGGTTTCTCCAGAACTAGAGGCCACAAATGGGAGGTTTTAGTAATGGCTTTTCAGGACAATATACAAAAAGCTCTTCATGTTGCTGTCAAGTGTGAGCTGCTTAACAGAGTGGACTCTCTTGTGAATTAGTTATTTCTGAAGGAGCTGCATCAACACTGATTTAAAATAGTGCATGTGAGAGCCCTGATTACATCAGCACCCAGACCGGCAGTCCTTAGTACAGCCTCTTAACTCTGTAACAACATTCAGGAGCAGGCTGCCACTGGGGCTCCCAGACCTGGTTTGTAGAAGCCTGATGACCACTTTCAACCACCTCCCATCCCAGGTCATTACAGGGGCCTGTGCTGACATCCCACTGGAGTCACTGGTCATGTCTGACAAAGGTTCTGTCCATGATACAGATAAGCAGGGCACAGGGAAGGGCCCACTGTTCCCTCCTCTCTGCCTTTTACACCCCTCTGTCTCCAAAAATAATTTGTGTAATCCAATTAACATCCCAACCCTAATAATGTAGGGTCTTTGGGATGTTTTAAGCTAGATCAACATTTTGGCTCAAAAACATCCCCTTAGGATATTATAAACTGAAATAAATTCAAGAAAAATCTATTAATGTAAACTGGTCCAACCACTGTGGAAGACAGTGTGGAGATACCTTAGAAATTTGAATACAGACCTCCCATATGATCCAGCCATCCCACTCCTGGGAATTTACCCAAATCAAAAGAAATCAGCATCTGAAAGAGTGACCTATATCCCCATGTTCAAAGCAGCTCAATTCACAATAGCTAAGATATGGAATCAACCCAGATGTTCTTCAGCTGATGATTGATAAAGAAGTTATGATATATATACACTATGGCGTACTACTCAGCAGTTAAAAAAAAAAATTAAATCTTGTCTTTTGTAACAAAATGGATGCAACTGGAAACCATTATACTTAGTGAAATGAGCCAGCCCCAAAAAGACAGATACCATATGTTTTCCTTGACCCGGGGTAACTAACAGATTACCTAAAATGTAATGGAGTGAAATGGACATTTTGAAATTCAGTGACTGTTTACGGCCCTTGTCTCCTCTGTTGAGGAATGGTGTTATTTTCTTCATAATATTTGTTGAATTCTTTTCTTAGTGTAGGGTTAACCTTATGATCATTAAGTAAACTGAAATAGATCTTTGTGGAAATTGAGAGTGGAATGGAACTTGGAGGAGGAAGAGGGTTCAGAGCATGGGTAGGAGGGTAGGGTGGAAAGTATCACTTTGTTCCTGGATCTGTATATAT